>NC_091474.1:198722993-199040493 GCF_036971445.1 Narcine bancroftii | reverse complement strand
TGTAGTGGTTAGCACTGCACTATTACAGCAATCCAGGTTCAAATCTGGCACGATCTGTAAGGAGTTTCTATATTCACCCTATGTCTGTGTGGGTTGCCTCCAGGTACTCCGGTTTCCTCACACATTCCAAAAACATATGGGGTTAGTAGGTTAATTGATCACATGAATATATTTGAGCGGCCCGGGCTTGTGGGATGCAGAGCTATATCCCTAAATCTGTATATATTTTTTGAATAGCCTTCAAAATGCTCTAAAGATTATTTTTATTACTTTACATGGTATGTAAAGTGAAAAATGTCAAGAGTCTACCAAATGTATCCCTTCTTGTCTCAGTGCACATGGTGAAATGTTAGATGTATCTACAGTTAAAATGATACCAACACATTTCTGCATTGATTTCTTACAATATAATAAATATTGAGCATTGACTTTGACCTGAAACCACTACACCTACATGATAATGAAATAATATGTGTTAGTAAGAAGAGGAAGGAAAAGAGAACTCTTAAGAATCCTGAATGTTAGCTACAAGCTCAAGCTATTGGGACACAGTCGCATTAAAATATATCACTAAGAGTTCTTTGAAAAAAAATGTCTTGGGATTGTTACAAAGCTATTCTGTGTGATAATTATAAATATTATGTTTTTGCTTTGGAATTAAGGATCAATAAAAATGTCATTAGCCATAGAAGAAACCTAACCTAAAGTATAAAATCCCAGCACATTGCTGCAAGCATGTGCTACTGATTATACTGTTAGACATGGGCAGGCTGGATTTTTGAAGTAAGACACTCAAGCTGTCAGAGCTCCACAAGATAATGAAGCAAGTCTTGTTGCAACCTCTAGTATCCAGGGTTGTACCATTAGACTTGTAAATCTGGGAAATTCTGTGAGAAGCTGCTCCTTGAGAGTCTGTGCTTGCTACTAAAATCCATGTAGGGTAAAGAGCTGATTTGGACATTGTGCTGTTATTTAAGTCCAGTGCGTATTGAAATTCTTTCTCTTTTCTGGAGTGAAATTCGATATGATGGCTTCCTGGTGGAAGCACAGCACTCTCAATATTCATCTGGAGTTTTCGGTTATGGTTTTGCCAATTATTGTTTTTTTTCCTGTGTACTGATGTGATCCCCCTTTTTTTTTAAGAGGTTGCTGGGAGAAACTTTAAGCCCTTTCTCCTGGGCACCTTCAGGCCAAACCAAGTGTTAATAGCGTTGCTTCCTTTGCAGAAGCATGATGTAAAGTGTGCCTCTCTGTTCCAATCTTGGTCCAGGACTGGAATATTACTCACACTGGCTCCTTTAATTCATTTGCAAACCTAACTTCTTTTGAGGCTTGCATTTCCTTATCCCTACCCACCACATTCTCAATCTCTCCCTGCCATTCGTCAACCTATGGTGGTATGGTCAATGTAGCGGCAGGAAGGCATGGTTAGCATAGCAGTTAGTGTAACACCATTACAGCGCTAATGATCCTGGTTCAAATCCAGTGCTGTCTATGTTCATTTTTCCCATGTCTGCATGGGTTTCCTCTGCATGTTTCAGGTTCTTCCCACCTTCCAAAACATATAAGAATTGGAGGTTAATTGGTCTATTTGGTGGGCACAAGCTCGTGGGCCGGAGGTCCTGTTTCCGTGCTGTACGTCGAAAGTTAAAATTCATTTATAAACAAATGCCTGCTATCCTAACCTCCTCACTAACAGATTTTCAGATGCCAGTGTTCCCACCTAATGGCTCATTGCCTTGATTACTTAACTGTTGAATCCTTGGCTCTGAATCAGCATAGCCCTGACTCAGCAGCCACCTTCCCACAACTCAGTGAACCTCATCTTGGTTGATAATCATGATTGACTCATCCACCCCCTCCTTCACATTAGTGAAGCTCCTGAATCTGTATGATTCCAAAATGCAATGTTCTTCAGTGCCTCACCCCTACTCCACTTCAGCAACCCCAAGAAGGACAAGATGCAAGCATTTGGTGTATCTTATCTTCCTTTGACTTTATTTGATTCCTACTTGCCCATGCTCACCACCACCACTGTGTGCTATACCACCCCTTCTGTCATTCCATCTCTCCCCGCCCCCGCCACAATTGCAGACTTTCTCTTTTCTCTTCCCACACAATTTTCTGTAACTTAAAACGTGCATCATAATTTCGCTTTCTAAAGGTCATCAGGGCCTGTAACCTATTGTGTGCAATAGTGGTTGCCCCATTACAGAAAGAGTACAGAAGAAATTGACCGGGGTGTTCACTGGATTAGATGGTCTGAGAAGTGCAGAGAGATTGGACAAACTTAGGTTGTTTTTTCTGGAGTATCAGAGGCTGAGGGGAGTCCTGATAGAGCTTCATAAAATTTAAAATTTAAATTTAGACATACACCATGGTAACAGGTCCTTCCAGCCCACGAGACCTTGCCACCCAATTAACCTATAACCTTTGTATGTTTTGAAGTGTGGGAGTGAACCAGAGCACCCGAAGGAAACCCAGGCAGACACAGGGGAACTACAAACTCCTTTTAGACAGAATTGGATACAAACTTGGGTCACTGGCCCTGTAACACCTTTGCGCTGACTGCTATGATAACCATCCATCTCTTATGAGCGACAGGAATAAGGTCAAATGTCAGAAGCTTATTTTCCCCCTAAAACAAACCAGAAGATGTGTTTGTGAGGAAAAAGTTCAGAGATGTTGCGTAGGGAAGTATTTTGCACAGAGTGGGAGGTGCCTGGAATGTGGTGCAGGGGTAGTAGTCGAAGCAGATACAGTGGTAGCATTTAAGAGGTGACTCGATTGACATATGAAGATGCAGAGAATAGAGGGATATGAATTGCTCGCAAGCAACCGAGTCTTAGTTTAATTTGAGCATCATATTTGGCATAAGGATCATGATCTGAATGCCTTTTCTTGTACTGAACTGTTCTAAATGTATCCCCATTGAAAAGGAATGCAAAGCTAAAACAGCTTTCATAATTTAGGTTCTTTTAAGCTTTAGGTTAAAATTTTCAATTTAATTTTGAAAGAATATATCAATGTTTTTGTAAGAAAAACTATATTTCAAGGACTTGTATTGAGGAGTGAACAGGTATTGAAAAGGATGTGAATGTGATTTTTGAAAGATGTGAGGATGACTGAGATCAGCTGAAGTAGTGGGTAGATATTTAAAGTGGAAGAACTTGGACATGAAAATAATGCGAGTTGTGGTGTAGCTTACAGATAGACATACCCTGCATTGCTAAAAGTAATTATGCTGAGGTGTTCCACTTGCTTTAAAAATGAATGATGATGAAAGGTGACTCATGAAATATTTACCTGTTGCTATTTTTAAATGTATTCAGGTCTGCCAAGCTTGCAAAGAACAATTTGTTGACTTCTTACGCTAGTTCTTCCTCCTTTAGTCCTTTGATCAAGACTTTGTCATATCTACTGCTGTTCAGTTCATCAAGTCTGACCTAAACATCTCTGGGCTGGAAATAGAATGCTTTAGATATTGTGCGAATGAGAGAAAAGAGGGAATTCTAGATATTACAAATGAGATTAGCCTGTTTATTTCAGCAAAATATAATTGAAAATAAACTTGCCATGGACTGAAAATTTTCAATGTATGGTAAAATTGTGACATTCGGCAACTCAGTGGGATCTGGGGTCCTTTTCTTGTTGCATCTTTCCTTGTAGTTTTCCTTGCAATGGAGCATTACAAAAAACATAGAAGTATATTGTCTGGGAAGTGGCAATTGTTTGGCATTTGCAGAACAACCAGGTCATGGACGGGAAGTGCTGGATGAACTCAGCATGTCTCACAGCATCCATGAGAGGTAAAGATATTATGGGCTTGAGTCCTTCTTCAAGGTATGCTGACATTTCAGGCCTAAGCCAGATCATAGTGTGACCTGTACTGTAACCATTCTGTGACATATTCTATATTTATATATTATCCTTCAGCCACTCTTCCCTTCATCATAGTTCTGAGCACTGATCTACTCAGAGTTCTTTCCCAAACAATACATACCCAAACACTCCAGCTGGCCCAAATACTGATAACTGCAATCCTCTCATCAACCAATGCTTTGAGCCATCTGCTTGCACAATGATTTTCTGCCATTGCCCTTCAGCTACCAAGGCTCTAAATCCAGTCTGCAAACCAATGATCTCTCACCCCAAAATCTCCCATTAATCCAGAGATCAGGCCCTGTCAGCCCTTCCATCAGACATGTCTCTGAATCTGACCAAACCAACAAGATCTATCTTTCAATCTTCCAATTATTTCAGAATTTGAACCTTCATCAAACTCTTTCTGATTGTTCAATCAGTCCATTTACTGATCATCTGCCAAAATATCTCCACCAACCCTCCCATTGTCCTCAAATTCTGACCATCTGATGGTCCAGGCAACAGGGCAATTGGTCTCCTGAGAACCAACAATTCCTTACTGCCTTCCTGATTGAGATTGCTAATCATCTTTAGAGACATACGGGAGAATGCAGCTGGTGGAATCTCAATGAAGGGCTCCAACCCAAAACGATCACCATTCTTTTTCTCCCACAGATGCTGCTCATCTTGCTAAGTTCCTCCAGCAGGTTGCTTTTTGCCCCATTCGTCTAGGTGGCTAACATTATTGCTGACCTGGTATGATATTTCCACCTTAACTGGCAACCACTTCCTCATATCCCATTGCCACTCAGGTTATCACCTGTCTCACCCCAAACCCTTAACTGCCTATGATGTGCATCACTGACTTACTGCCCAAACTCTAATTTTCCCCATATTCTTGGGCCACTGACCGGATTCCAGATTTGATTTAAGCTTCAGGTCAATGGCCTCCTTTCTCCCTGCCTTCCATTACTCCAACCTGATGAACTTGGACTCCGTTCAGGTAGCATATTTCCTTTAAAAAAGGATGTAGAAGGCCCATTCATAAACTCCATCTGAAATAACACTTGCCATTTTATGCCCATGATTGAAATATCCCATGGCAAGATGTTACTGCAACCAAATATCACACACATTAGGGCACACTACAGGGAGAATCTTTCTTTCTCACTGCACCTTGGTGCAAGTGAAAATAAACTTGAACAAATATAATGTTCCTTTCTGAAAAGTAACTTTTGAAAACTAAGTTATAAAATACCCATTTGTGATTGACTTCAAACTTCTTTCTGATTGGTTTCATTAAACCTTTTTTTTTGCAAAGTCCTGCTGGTTTTACCCCAAAATTCTGTGGGGGAAAGGAAAGCTAAATGCACATTACTTCAGAAAAATCTTGGACATTCCTGAATTGATTCCTCCAAATTTCATAAGGGTTGTATATTCTTACACCTGATAATATTCATTTCACGCCTGGTGAAGGAATTAGATCAATACATAGCACAACCATGTGCGGACTGCTCAGCCCTGTCTGCCACTTTAAACCTAATTAGCAGCTGTTCAGAGATGAGAAACAGGTGCGGATCCAACCCATGCTGGAGAAGCCAGACTGTAATTAGTAGGGAAAGAGGTCAAATATTGGAAGGAATTTCAAATCAAAGTCCTTGGGGAATGCTAGGCTGACCTCAAAGGCATATTCACCTGAGATCTTAGTGATGCAAATGTAAATTATGCAAGCTTTTTTAAAAAAAAAGAAACGCTGCAGAATAATCAGTAAACAGAAGACGTGCAGCTCTCCGATATCCAGCTTTTGAGCATTTCCTTTGCCTTTTTTATTATAAAAATGAGAATTCTGTTCACCAATGCAGAATATTCCCCAATATTCTTGTAACAGTTAGTTATGCAATATCAGGCTATCAGTAATTTACTATAGAACACAGTAAATTCCAGTTTTCTTTTGGAGTATAATTTTTTTCTTAATTTTATCTCCAGTGTGATTTTTAATACTTTAACTTTTAAGCTGGCTCTTCAATGCTCTTCCAAGGTGGCCATATTAATTTGCCAAGGCTAGAAAAACTGGACTTGTATCCGATGGAGTTTAGAAGGATGAGGGGGGACATGATTGAGGTATACAAAATTATCAGGGGGATAGACAGGGTGAAGTCGGATTACTTGTTCCCAATGATGGGGAAGACGAGGTCTAGAGGGCATAGTTTAAGAACACAGGGTAGGCCCTTTAGGACGGAGATGAGAAAACATTTTTTTACCCAGAGAAATGTGAATCTGTGGAATGCTCTGCCACAGAGGGTGGTAGAGGCAGATTCGCTGATTATGTTCAAAAGAGAGTTAGATAAGACTCTAGTGGGCAAAGGAGTTAAAGGTTATGGGGATAAGGCTGGAAAGGGGTACTGATGGTAGTGATCAGCCATGATCTGTAAAATGGTGGTGCTGGCTCGACGGGCTGAAGGGCCTACTCCAGCTCCTATTGTCTTACTTCCCCTTTTATCATATCACTTTAAACCACATTACTCATGCTTTTGATCATATCCTCGAACATCTCCTTATGTGGCTCCGTGTGAAAGTTAGTTAGATTACACTACCATGAAATATTTTTGAACAAAAATAATAACCTGCACCTGCTGAAACTCTGAATTAAAAAGAGTAACTTACTAGAAATGTTGAGAAATGGCAATGATTCAGCTAGATATACTGAAAACAGGACAGCATCTGTGGTAAAAGACACACAACTATCATTTAGCATTGGTACTGAGGAGATTCATCTCAGAGAATTTGTAACCCAGCTGAGGGTCAAATCATCTACAAGCATCAATACTTCAGACTCAAGCTCATAAAAAGGGCAGAATTGTATTTGGTGCTTGTGCCAAACTAGTGAATAAAATTGGCAGCCAATTTTACAACTCTCTTGATTTTTGTTTCATTCCACTCAATATGCAATATGCGAGAGGCAGATTGCTACATTGGCACAGAGCTGCACCGAGGTACATAGCTCCATGTCAGGGCAAGAGAGTATCATGGACAGGAGCAGAGACAGAGGTGGTCACACTAATATTACAGGCAACAGATAACTGGATGACCACCAGGAATGGTAAAGGAGTTAGACAGGGAGTACAAGTTTTCCTCGTGGCCACTCCATTCATTAGCAAGCATATTATTTTCAATACTGCTCTATCAGAGGAGAGCAGCTCTAATAGCCAGATGGTAGCACAACAACTGGCTGTGATGCACAGCAACCAAGAGTGGAGTGGAGAAGAGATGCAGTGAAAAGTTGATTGGGAGAAGCAGTTAGTGGGTAAAGGGACAATTCACAGGCTTTTGAAAATGTGATAGAGTTCAGGGCCAATAATATCCTTGGCAGATAAGCATTTAAGATAAGAGCAAAAGAGTATCAAGGGATGAACATTATCCCTTTAAGGACAACCAATGATAAAGTTAATCTTCTGGGTCAGTCTGCCAAATACTTGACTGAAGCCTGTGTAGACAGCTCCTCCACCCTCTTCAATCATCAACCTCACCTTCTCAAAAAATTCATCAAAACTTTCCTTTTCCCCAGTAGCTTTAGCCCCTTACTCCCAGAAGTGTGTACACATCCATTTATGAGAAGCCAAATAATTTGTGATCAAAATAAATTATTATTTTTTTTCGATACCTGTACTATCATCAGATTCAGTTAGCAATGAACATGCCCAATTCATTCATGCTGAACAAGATGACCCATTTGGTCAATGTCCTACTAAACTCTTCCTATCTACAGTGCCCTTCATAATGTTTGGAACACAGACATTTTTTTTTCTTCCTTTATTTGCCCCTGTGCTCCACAGTTTTAAATTTGTAATCAAACAATTCAAGTGATTAAAGTGAACATTCCAGATTTTATTCAAGGCCTGCACTAAGCATCTCCTCAATATGCTTCATAGCAACATCAAATGGACACAAATGGAAATCAAACCAAGCAAATCACGTAGTATTTCCATTGTCAAGGGCAGGCTTGCAGACAAAGGATTTACATTAATGAAGAACTGATACCCACTGTCCTGGAGAAACCAATCAAAAGCCTCAGACATTGGTCTAAAGGACACTGAACAGGTTGAATAACTAAGGCAGGATATACTCGGCTACCTTAAGCAAATTAACAACACTGCTCTCCCAGGGAAGATAAAGGTGAGGTGTCTCCAGTTTGGCCTGCTACCATGACTCATGTAGCCATTAACAATATATGAAGCATCTCTATCAAACATTGAGAAAATGGAGACTGATTAGTTCACAAATGTAGAATTGGCTTGGACTAACCAGATATCTTAGCAGAGTAGGGCTTTAGGGGGATGGAATCCTGTCATCATTGTCTAGCCTTGTGGAGGAATACGAATATACAAGAGTGAGGCAGAGATGATGCCTAAACAGGCATAAAATGGATGGTGACTGCAACAGTACAAAATGCAACATCAGCACTTCAACACCGGGACATAGTGAATTATGTGCAACTAGGTAGAGGGGGTTTTGGCTTAGGAACAAAGAAACCCACCTGCAGATAATGTCCATCTGGATGTCAGCAACTGATGGTGGAGGAAGTGTGGTGACAAGAAGAAGCAACCAGGTTTGCCAAAGCCATAGCTCAACCAAAAAAAGGGCAATGGACTAGATGGGAGGGCTTGAAAGGAGGAGACTAAGCTGGAAGGATCTGTGGAATAAGGAGACAAATAGAACAAGTTTTATCATCAGATGTCTTGCTCTCTCCCACAAATCTACATCTGTGGTTGGGAAAGGACCCAGCGTCTCCCCTCTGCACAGTTCCTGCTAACCTCAAGCAAATTTTAGTTGGGTTCAATGTCAATCTCACCCAAGGCTGATATACCTGGTGACACAATCAAGTGCTGAGATACCTAGCAGACAAACTCAAAGAAAAGAGAAGTACTTTGAATGCCCTGGTGTAAAATACCCAGAACCCAGACACCCTTCCATACCTAATACTTTTCATTAGCAAGGAAATAGTCATAGGACACACTCCTTCTCACTCTGTCTCAGGCCAAATGAACACAGCCAGAAAGTGGAAATTGCTTGTAAACCTCAGCCAGCAACTCATCTTTCTACTGGAAATTGCCAACACCATCCTGAAACCAGATCTAGCACTCAGGTCCTGCTCTCAGCAGATCATCTTCATTACTGAATGGACAATTCATTGGGAGGATACCATGGATGAGGCACAAGAATGGAAGACACTACGCAGTACTAATCTTGCCGCGGAAGCGGAAGGGAAAGGCTCAAAAGTGAGGATGCATCCAGTTGAGGTCGGTTGTAGAGGATTTATACCAAATCCATGATCAAGCTTCTGTGGGAAGTAGGAATCACAGGGCAGGCTCCCAGAAAGGCAATTAATTCCCTCTCCGACAACTGAAATGAGCAGTCACAGGGTCTTGCTGAAAAGGAAGGATTCTATTTGGACTCCAAATAACCACTATGTTAAATGATGATCTGTGTGGGTGAAGCTGGTGACTGTGGGGCAGAGTTGGTGTCACACCTTGGCTGGGGTGATGCCCATGGTAGTTTCTGGGAGCTGGCAGCATAAAGATTTTCAGTGTATGTGAGGAAAGGTCTCCGAAATACCCATGTCCAGCCTGTCACCTGCAGTAAGTGAATAACGGAAGGGATTGTGCAGCCAGCAGTGTTTGACACGAACGGGTGGCCTGAGCTGCAGCAGTGGGCATGGGTGGTGGGGGAGACCTGGGCCATGTCGGGGAGTAAGGTGCAGCGGTGACAGCCTGGACTGCAGCAGGGAGTGAGGGGAGGTGGGGTTAGCCAAGAAGGGAGCATGGGGCACTGAGGGTAGCCTGGGCCTATGTCTGGACAAGTTCGGGGTGGGGGGGGGGCATAATAAACCTTAACATAGGGCCTGGGTGGAAGTTAATCCACTATTGGTCATTTTATTTACTTTCTTGTGTATATACCAGATCTTTTAAACTGCATTTGACGATTGGAGTTCCATGATTTCCAAATGCCCCCAAAAGGGTTTCGTGAGCTAAAAGGTTTGGGAAGCCCTGATTTAACCAATACTGAAATGTCAGGGATTGTAACAACTGGTCCTATAAATCAACCTATATACATTTTGGTTTGACCATGTAGAAATTACAGCACATTTTATACATTGTCCCCTCATTTTCAGGGGACCATAATATTTGGGACATATCAATGGTATGTATATCAAAGTAGTCATGTTTAGTGCTTTGTGGCATATCCCTTGCATGCAATGACTGCTTAAAGTTGGTGATTCAATGACATCGCCAGGTGCTGAATACCTTCTCTGGTCATGCTCTGCCAATCTTCTACTGCAGTCATCTTCAGCTCCTGCTTGTTTCAGGGGCTTGTCCCCTTAAGCTTACTCTTGAACCTATGAAGGCATGCTGAATTGGATTTAGATTGGGTGACTGACTTGGCCATTGAAGAATTTTACAGTTTTTAGCTTTGAAAAACTCCTTTGTTGTTTTAGCAGTATGTTTGGGACCATTGATTTGCCATAGGAAGAAGCACTGTCCAATGAGTTTGGAGGCATTTGCTTGAATTTGAGCAGATAAGATGTTTCTATACACCTCAGAATTAATTTTTCTACTGCCATCAGCAGTCACAACATTAATAAAGATAAGTGTGCCAGTGCCTATGGCAGCCATACATGCCCAGGCCATAACACCCCCACCACCAGGTGGTATGCTTTGGATCTTGGCCAGTTTCTTTATGTCTCCATACTTTGCTCTTGCCATCAGTCTGATACAAGTTAATCTGGCCAACTAATGTGGCAAACTAGTGGTTTGCATCTTGCAGTGTATCCTCTATATTTCTGTTAATGAAGTCTTCTGTGGACAGTAGTCATTGACACATTCACACCTACCTCCTGAAGAGTGTTTCTGATCTGTTGAACAGGCATTTGGGGATTTTTCTTCATTATGATGAGAATATTTCTGTCATCTGCAGTGGAGGTCTTCCTTGAAATACCAGCCCCTTTGCGATTACTGAGCTCAACAGTATAATCTTTCTTCTTAATGATGTTAAAAACTGTTGATTTTGTTCATCCTAAGGTTTGGGTGATGTCTCATACTGTTTGATTCCTGTTCTTCAGCCTTATAATGGCTTCTTCGACTTTCATTAACACACTCTTCCTCATGTTGAAAAATTGGCAACTACAAACTCCAAAAGTGATCAAAAGCTTAGAAGCAAGCCTAGCTCTCTTATACCTGCACCAAAGAAGCAATAAACATACCTGAGTCCTCACTAACACCTGTGAAGCCAAATGTCCCAAACATTAAGGTGCTCTGAAATGAGGGGACTATGTATAAAAAATGCTGTAATTTTATATGGTCAAACTAAAATGTATATAAATAACCTTGAATAAAATCTAGAATGTGCACTTTAATCATATGTGAATTGATTTTATTACAAATTTAAAACTGTGAAGGACATAAAGGAAAAAAGTGTGAAAGGCACTGTATATCTCTGTCCAAATTTCTCCTGAATGTCATAATCATACCTGGTTCTATAGCTTCCAATGGCAGCTCTTTCCAAACTATCTACTGATTGAAAACATCACCCCTCAGTAGAGCCTGATTTGAATGGTTGCTAGAGCCCATTATTAAAGATGAGGTTTTGATCAAGTTCATTATTATCCGATTGTACAAGTACAACCCGACAAAACCATGTTCTCCAGTCCTTGGTACAAAAACATGCAAACACACAACTAGACATAACACACATACAGACAATTGATTCATATGCAGTACATATATATATATATATATATATATATATATACACACACACACACAAATAAAAATAAATAATTGTTTAATAAATAGTTGAGTTCAGAGGGTTAGTATGAGCAGCTCATTCAGTCGTTCAACATTCTCACTGCCCGTGGGAAGAAACTTTCTCAACCGGGTGGGGTAGGCTCTGATACTCCTTTATCTTTTTCCCAACAGGAAAGATACTCTGTGGAGCGTAGTAGGCGTCCTCAATGCTTCAAGCAATGATCCCGGTAGATCACATCGATGGGTGGTGTGGGAAGTGGAGGGAGCGAGGGAGGGAGATCCTAGGGATCTCTGCCGCTCTGATGGTTCTGTGGATTGACCTCCGATCAAACGCCTTACAGCAACTGTACCATACTATGATGCAGCCAGCAGATTGGTATTTGAAAACACAAGATAGAATAGGCTGAAGTCAGCATAGTTTCCTTTAGGAGGGATCATGCTTTAGAAACCTGTTGGAGTTCTTTGAGGAAGTAACAAGCAGGACAGACAAAGGAGAGTCGATGAATATTGTTCACTTGGATTTTTAGAAGGCCTTTGTAAAGATGCTACACATGAAGCTGATAAATAGGATAGGAGTACATGATATCACCAGAAAGGTACTGGCATGGTTAGAAGATTGGCTGACTGGCAGAAGGCAAAGAGTGGGAAAACAGGGAGCCTTTTCTGGTTCGCCCCAGTGACTAATGGTGTTCCGCAGAAATCAATGTAGGGTCTACTACTTTTCACATTATATTTTAATAATTTGGATCCTGAAATTGATGGCTCTGTGGCAGGTTTTAGAATGGTTCAGACAGATGGAGTGGTGTGTCATGCTGAGAAAACAGAAAGTCTGCTGAGGGACTTGGACAGGTTTTGAAAATGGGAAATGAAGTGGCAGATGGAATACAGTCTAGTCAGGAAAATGTATTGTCATGTTCTCTGCTAGAAGAATTTTTTAAAATTTAGATAT
This sequence comes from Narcine bancroftii, assembly GCF_036971445.1. NCBI lineage: Eukaryota > Metazoa > Chordata > Chondrichthyes > Torpediniformes > Narcinidae > Narcine > Narcine bancroftii. The sequence continues at coordinate 199,027,878 of NC_091474.1, read as the reverse complement.
CCAGCACAGTAGCAGGCTATTTCAGCCCACATGTCTGTGCTGCCAGTACATTTCAAATGGTGGGAGGATGTCGGATGCCCCCGGGGAAAACCCAATCTCCTTACAGACAGCATTGGATCCAAATCCCAGTTCCAATCACTGGCTCTATAAAGGAATTGCATTACTTTTGACTTTGGCTTGGCTTCGCGGACGAAGATTTATGGAGGGGGTAAAAGTCCACGTCAGCTGCAGGCTCGTTTGTGGCTGACAAGTCCGATGCGGGACAGGCAGACACGGCTGCAGCGGCTGCAGGGGAAAATTGGTTGGTTGGGGTTGGGTGTTGGGTTTTTCCTCCTTTGCCTTTTGTCAGTGAGGTGGGCTCTGCGGTCTTCTTCAAAGGAGGTTGCTGCCCGCCAAACTGTGAGGCGCCAAGATGCACGGTTTGAGGCGATATCAGCCCACTGGCAGTGGTCAATGTGGCAGGCACCAAGAGATTTCTTTAGGCAGTCCTTGTACCTTTTCTTTGGTGCACCTCTGTCACGGTGGCCAGTGGAGAGCTCGCCACATAACTCGATCTTGGGAAGGCGATGGTCCTCCATTCTGGAGACGTGACCCATCCAGCGCAGCTGGATCTTCAGCAGCGTGGACTCAATGCTGTCGACCTCTGCCATCTCGAGTACTTCGACATTAGGGATGAAAGCGCTCCAATGAATGTTGAGGATGGAGCGGAGACAACGCTGGTGGAAGCGTTCTAGGAGCCGTAGGTGATGCCGGTAGAGGACCCATGATTCGGAGCCGAACAGGAGTGTGGGTATGACAACGGCTCTGTATACGCTAATCTTTGTGAGGTTTTTCAGTTGGTTGTTTTTCCAGACTCTTTTGTGTAGTCTTCCAAAGGCGCTATTTGCCTTGGCGAGTCTGTTGTTTATCTCATTAACTGATACGCTAACCATGCCACCCTCCACCAACTGTCCCATCCTCATAAAGGCATAGACTCTTTTATAGATAGAGAGTGAATTCTGAAAGTGAAGGTCCAAATTGCCTTGGGAGTGCAAGTGCAGTGTTTCCAAAAGATTAACTTGCAGGTCAAGTCAGTAGTGAGGAAGGCAAATGCAATGTTAGCATTCATTTCAAGAGGACTAGAAAATTAAAACAAGGATATAATGCTAAGGCTTTAAGACAATGGTCGCACCACATTTTGAATATTGTGAGCATATTTCAGATCTGATACTATTTATTGTCATATAATAAAAGAGAAATGTAATGTATCTAAGGAAGTATGTGCTGGCATTGGAGAGGGGCCAGAGGATATTTGCAAGGATGATCTCAGCAACTATAGGGTTAACTTATGAGATGCATTTGATTGCTCTGGGCTTGTACTCAATGGTGGTTAGAGGATGAGGTTGGATCTCATGGAAGCCTACTGAATATTGAAAAGACTAGAAGGAGTGGATGTGTAGAAAATGTTTCCAATAGTGGGAGAGTCAAGGACTAGAGGGCAGAATCTCAAAGTAAAAGGATGTCTCTTTAGAAAAGACGAGGAGAAGTTTCTTCAGCCAGAAGGTTATGAATCTGTGAAGCCACGTCCTTTGGTATATTTAACTCAGAAGTTAATAGGTTCTTGATTAGTAAGGTTATAAAATGTTGTGGGGAGAAGGCAGGAGAATGGGGTTGAGAGGAAAAATACATCAGTCATGATACAAATAATGGGCCAGAGTTGATGGGCCAAATAACCTAATTCTGCTCCAATATCTTATGATTTTATTGTATAAGTTTCTTAATTCAGTTTTTAATAATTAAATAGGGAAATTAAAGCAAGCGGAAATAAAAATGTTTTAAATAATTTAATGAAACAAGGAACTAATGTTAGTTGAAATTTTGGGTGAAGGAGAGAACTGGAATCAATTCGCCATCAGATGTAGAATCACATCTATTGCCTTTTATAAATTGTCATTAATTAAAACAAAATTTATTATCTTGCATAGTTTACTTGTAGACAATGTAATGTGCATAGCTTTAGAAAGAAGCACATTCTTGATGCAAAAATTCAGAGCTTGGGTGTAGGTTGATGAACTTAACATTTACATTTAATTAGTTTTCAAGTTGTTTTCAAGTCATCAGGTTTTAGAAGTTAATTTCATACTTTTCCATTCAAAATAAATCTTAAAGCACAATGGTTTTGGGTAACACAAGATGATATATAATATTTCAAGAAGATAACAATATGTAAAAAAAATCATTATGTTACTTTTAATTAATTTTATAATTTTAATAGAATTGAGGAAAATATTCCGCATAGCAAAAATGCTTTTCAAAATGTGTTTCATTGGTTAATTGCTCACTTATCCCAACTCTTCAATCAAAGGTCCATCTGTAATAGACATACATTCCCATTCATTTTTGGTGACAGAAAGAAAAAACCATCGAGCATGCATAATGCTCATGTGTCTGTACCATTTTATTTGATTTTCTCTTCTCAAATGCTATTTGATCTGTGCTACATACACAGCAATTTTTGTTTTATTTTGGATTTTTCAAAACCTAAATTATTGTTATTTGGTATCTCATGGGCTTCCTGTTTTGAACTCCTTCATTCACTACACACCACCAATTTCAATCTCATAGTATCAAACAGAAAACACAGAATAACATTCTTGGCAATACAGATTCTAGAAAGGTTCAGAAAACATCAAACCAATTTTTTAAAAAATATCCCCAAGTTTCCTAAAAAAAAGGGAAATTGTAATAGATATTGTGACAGAAACTGTCAAAATGTATGGGGTTGTAGGTTAATTGGGATATTTGGATGGCATGATCTCATGGGTTGTTATAGTGTATTTTTAAAGGGACAGCACATTAGAATTGTGGTTAGTACAACACTGTTAAAGCCAGCGACTGGGGTTCGATTTCAGCTCTGTTTGTAAGGAGTTTATACATTCGCCCCGTGTCTACATGGGTTTCCTCCTGGTGCTCCAGTTTCCTCCCACCATTCAAAACATACAAGGAGTGTAGGTCAATTGGGTGGAATGAGCTCATGTGCCCAAAGGGCCTGTTACTGTGCGGTATGCCTAAATAAATTGTAAAAATCAAGAGAGATGCCCAAACAATTAAATAAATATATGTTCTTTTCACAAATGGTTAAAAAAACACAATACATAGGTTATAGAACTCATTACAGAAAAGATTAAAGCAAAACGATAATAAAATAAATTATACTCAAGAAAACAAAGAAACACATTTGGCAAGATCCTGGGTCATTTTGAATTTAGGAAAACAGTTTCAAGTTTATTAAAAAAATATTGAAACAATTTTTCCCTTAAGTGTGGGATCTAAGTCCTTGATGCCAGTTCACACGACAAAGATTTACTTTCATAGGATTTTCCCAATATGCTTTTTGAAGTCCAATTATAGTTGTAATAGAAGAAGTGTAGCAGTCCATTTTCACATTGCATCTTCCACAACCAATAATGTGGTGATGACCAAATAATTCGAATAACTTTTGGCTAAATAGTTTACCACCTTCCTTCTTTAAATTTCCATGATTGAGATATTAACCAGTGGATTGCAATAGCCCAAAATAGGGGCAGTCTCCTCTTTGCTTTGTTATCACTTCACAAAATTGGTCAAAAGATGCACAGAAACTGCTCGTAAAAGCCAGCAGCTTCTCACTAAATTGCGTTCATTTAAGCACCTTCTCCGCAACAACTCCTCCTCAGTAAATGTGTTGGAGCCATGAAGTTCAATCCACCATGTCCATGCCAAGCTTTTTGCCCAGCTAATCCAATTTGCTGCATTTTATATTTGGATCCTTTATGCCTTACATATTTAAGTATTTGCTATGATGTTTAGGGCTTTAACTTTCTTTTTATTTTCATTTTTAATTTAGGAAAACAGGCCAGAAACAGTCCCATCATTGCCAAGGTTCACCCATGTAAACAACACTGCTAGCCAAGTATGTTTTTGGAACTTGGGAGGAACCTGGAGCTCCTCGAAGAAACCTATGTGATCATGAAGGAAACAGACAAACTCCTTACAGACAGTGGTGCATTCAAACCCAGTCACTGGCACTGTAATAGCTTTGTGCTAACTGTTAATGCATGGGAAAGGCAAACTTGTTGACAGAGCTCTGTCAGCCATTCCTGGCTGCATCCAATACTGGACTGGCAGAGCAGCACAAACCTACCACAATTGCTCAAGAATTACACACGGAATCAAATCTTGTCAGTTCAGTGTAGTCGCAAGCAGGATTAGCAAATCCATTTGTCCAAAAAGAAATCAATAACTGCAAGAGAGACAAGAAGTACAAGAGAATTAATTTTGGTTCTACTCGCAGGTAAACAATTGCTTGTTCTGCCTCACTATTTTGGATTGGGGTGGCTTCAAGTAATAATGTGCCATCAGTGGGTGTAGGAAAGCCAAGACCGAAGATGGCACACAATGCTTGGCTGGAAATGAAATGAAACAATACATGGGAACATGATGAAAGGTTTCAGTCTGTTGAGACTACTCTGCCACTCTTTAGTTTACTTATTGCTCAATTCCCCCTTCCTAGTCTGATATTCCTCAATATCCAGAAATCTATCCATCTGGATTAGAAATAGGATAATTTTCATGTTTTTTCTTGTGTTATAACAGTCTATAAACATTTGCTCCCAAATTCCAAAATCATTTGAAAATACCTGACAACATCCTCTTGTCAGGATCTGCGTAAGGAGCTTTGAGATTGCTGGGGGTTATTAGAGAGAGAGAGAGAGAGATGAAAGAAAATTACTTTTTTATTGTTGAGATATTTATTCAGCCATGGTTGTGAACAATGGTGGTCCATAAATAGGGAATCTCTCCCTCAGTTATTATGGGAGTAAGTGAGTGCAACTATTTCCACAAGAGATGTACAGCAAAGAATTGCAGGACTTTGACCCAGAGCCAGTGAAGGAACAATAATATATTGATATGTAACTTGGAGGAGATCTTTCATATTGTGATTTTCCTCTCTGACCAGAGCCATGTCTTTCTTGGTGGCAATAACAAGATAGCAATGCAATGATCACTTTATTGATGATTGGGAGTTGGCTCATGGAACAGAAATTAATCAGATTGTATATACAAGGTGTACCTGGGCAATTTTCCATATATTCAAAGCGATAACAGCACATTGGTTGGAGGTGCTGTTCGTTCATGAGCTCAACTTTTCTGCACTACAACTGGGATGTTCAGCACTCCGCTATATCCCTTCAAAGTTCTCTAGTTATCATGAGAAGTGGATCTCTTCATGGTGCTTTTTGCCAAAGATAGATACAAAAGCTTTACCTCTACCTTTCATGCTCATAGATTGAGTTTGATCAGTCTTGACAACAAGGATGTTCTTGTCACTATTGCCCAATCTCATTGGCTTTTTTAAATTGTGAACCACTCCTCATGACTGAATATGGCAAGACTGCAGTTTTTATCTGATGCATTATTTGCACAATTCCTGTTTGGCTGCACTGCTATCATTGTTCAGTTCCAAAGCTGCCAAAGGCATGAATGCGGCTTTCTGTGATGAATAACCTGCAGCTGGCTAGATAGATATAGATAAGAAAGATTGCTGATGGAAATGAAATTAATATAATGGCTTATATCTCAAAAAATGTATGCTTTGATGTTGTTTACAACACACTATTTTGAAAATTGAAAATTAATCAAAAAAATAGCTGACTGAAATGTTGATATAGAAGATAGGTTTTTATGAAGGATTTAAACAGGAAGGAATAAATAAGGAAACTGTAGATTAAAGATAGGCAGATTTTGGTTCTCACACAGGAGATTGCAGATGCTGGAATCCGGAGCAACAAACAACTTCTGAAACAATAGACCTGGGTTGGATGGCAAGGATTAAGGGGACTGGTGGAAGTGGGTCAATGTTGTGGACAAGGTGTTTCCAAGAATGATATGTTCTGACTTTTTACATTTATGGCTTGAATATTAAGCCCAAGTCTAATGTAGTTGAGAATCTGACAGGAAAATTTCCTACAGATTCTGCCAGATTTATCTTTCATTATTTTGTGTCAGAGTCTGTTACCAGGTAATTTTTCACAACTGTCTGGGAGCTATAGATGAACATCTTTCTTCATCGATTGTAGTCTTCTCAACTTTTGGAAGAAATATCTTCACCAAAACTGGATATCATGTTGGCAGCCTAACAGAAGTGAGTTGATGGACTGAATAGAGGTGGTTGTAGAGTGATGGAACTAAATGGCATCAGCTTAACTATGGAAGATGAGCTCATACAATATGTTGTCTGGGGCAATATATGGTTGAGAAAGAGGAAATTTGGATCCTCACGGGATTACAAAAGATCCAGGGTATGAAAAGAAAGAAACCTAATGAGAGCAAGTTCACTATCCTGAACAACTGAAGAGTTGCTGAAGGGAATTGCATCTGGTAAATTATATCTTCTAATTTACTATTGTACTGGTTTTTGGCTGTGGTGTTTAAAACAGCTGGAATTAATGTATTCACTTGCAATTAAATTAAATTATGGCTAATTAAAATTGCAAATCACTTTATTTTCTCAAATCTGTTATTTGCCAATAATTTTGATAGCTTCACAATCCATATGAATGCCTTCACAATCTCATTTGATGTAATTCCAAACGTTTGGCCTGCTTTGTGTGGTAACGACAAACAAAGACTTCCTTGTAACATGTATTTAAAGGCTCCATCATCAAATATCCTGGATCTGCTTTACAAAGTTTGTTAGCAATATAATGTCAGGGAAAATAAAAAGGAAATCAAATCTTACTTAGTTTAGAAAAAAAAAATTCATTTCGCTTCTGTATATCCTAAAATAAACATATTCATTTCAGAGATGAGTGTGGTGTAGGTTCTGTCTCTCTGGTGCCCACTGTGTATTCAAGCTTTCTCAGATGTCTAAGATCAATGGTAGTGAGAGAGAATAACAGAACCCAGTCACCAAAAGCTGAATGCTTTGATAGATGACAGGTACAGACTCCTCCACAAGCATGAAAAAGAATCCTAAATGATTTGCTGACAGAACACATCTTCTCCTTGTTTGGTCTGGACCAGATGTGCTACAGGCTGCTGTGGAAATGTCTTCTGATGACAGGCTCACTTTATATCAATGAAATTTTTTTAAAAAAATGCTCCTGTAAGCCTGGCTGACTCCTTACCTTTAGAGAAATACAGTGTAGCACTTTTAAAGTGGTGAGTTCCACGGCAAGTACATTGATTATGAGACTTTCTGTTTAACTGCTACATAAAAAACTTATATTGTTGATACTTGTCTCCCAAGATCTCATTCACATCAGTAATTCCATAATATCGCACCTTGTTGAATCACTCCTTTAATTAATCTGACAATTTTGATATCCAGCAGCAATCTGGAAACAAAAGATTGTGCAACTTGCATGAGCATCCATGATCTGGCATTCATGCTAATCCAGTGGCTTTATTAATGAGACGGAGGTAGCCAATGTGACATACAATATTGATTTAAATGTGATTTAATTTTCAAACAGAACTGTGATAATTTGAACCAGCGGGTGAGTTGTTAAGGAAGCAACAGTGTTGACTTGTAGCATAATATAGTAGATACATTAACATATTAGCAAGGCAATTTAGAATTACTGACATCTGTTGGAATATATTTTTGGAGAAGCAGTAAGATCATAATACAGTCAATGGAATAAAATATGAAAGGTTCCAAGATTGTGTTGAACAGAAATATTATTGGTTGTCCTTTTCTCAGAATTTGCTCACTTACAACATGTTTTAGGTGGTATAACATCATTGATTACTTCTCACAGAATAATTACATTATTGGCACAGTCTTTGTGTGCAATGTTATCTAAACCCAATCTCTTAAAATAAGCAGGTGTTTAGTGCTTAGCTCCCATACTTCAATTGATTAGAAGCAAATTCTCAGCAACAACACTAATTTAATCTGCCTTTTCTGTGGTTTTATCATTTCTATCTTTTTTAGTTTTATTTTAAGTGGAAAAAAACCCCCAGAAATAACGGCCCAGCGAATGTACAGTAATAATGCTGTACATTGGTGACTTGGTTCTGTACAAAAGTCATGTTCCCGTTTTGTGGAAACCTCCAGGCAGCAAGACTCAAGGAATTTGGTTCAATCAAATACACTTTACATAAATAAACACACAAAAATGCAACCACCACAGCAGAAGTTGAGTTTGGGAGAGGCCTGCGTATGGAGTGGGAGATAATTGGCTATTTTATTTTTTGCTCTCTTGATTGAGGCTCCCCTTTTAGCCATTGGCAAATAGCACTAAATGCAGCATGAAGAGAGACTGATGTTTTGCACCAGAACAGAGAATGATGAAGGAAGCTAGAGATGAGTTCACTAAACAGATGAAGTCAGTGTTGACCTAGAATGAATTTATAGTTGCAGATAGGTCTTATAACTGTAACAAGATTTGGAGAATTTTAATAGCTGAACCTCAGATCAGTGACTGGTGGAAATAATGCTGGCCGATAGAAAGGAAGGAAGGAGGACTATGTCAAAGTGTTCTCAAGTGAATTTTGAAGTGCCAATGCCACTAAGAAGTTGAAGTGGAAATATTGTGGTGACTTCTATCATGGAACAGTTTTACCTACCATCATGGAATACTTCCCCAAATGTACCAACTTCCAGAGGCTTCTTTTGATTGCTTGAATGTTTTCACGTGAGTTTCACGTAAAGAAATCTTTACCTGTGGATGGCAACTTTTATGTTTGAGGTTGGATTCCATGTGATTACTCAGAGATGGCCCATCCAAAGGTCAGTGAGATACAAGTGTAATGTACAGTAAAGGGTCAGTGTTTATTTGCTGTGTTTTAACCCCTCCCTATTGGCCATTTCACTCCGGAAAGGGTTGCCTTTAAGATTAACCCACCATGTTCCTCAAAAAAAGCAGGCATGAATTCTTCAGTCCCACAATACAAATGGCTGAACTGAAATTCCACTTCTTGGACTGACTTCTGGTGTATTGCAATAGACCACCTGTTGACAGCCTCATTTGGGGAGATTTCTCTCAGTGCACTCCACAGCAAACTAAGGAAAAGGAGCATTAGAGATCCAGTCTGGCCAGAGGCTTTGTGACTTGCTGCTGTCCAGTTCAAATATGTCTCAAATAGTATCTGGTTTCAGAAGAACATTACTTTCATTGCAGTATAACTGAATCTTGCTGTGGACTTGGGCATAAACCTTGCTTCCACAACTCCCTGGCCAATACAGGGTTGCCTAAGGATGTTGTCTGTAAATTCACTATTTATTAAAACTCTTGCACAGAAAAAGTGCTGAAAATTTATTGAAAAAAATCAATCCACATTGAATGAGACATCTGTATTTTATTGTAAATTGAATGGTCCAGAGAATAATGAAGCCATTAGTTTCCACCCATTGTTTTCAACAAATATTAGTGAGTGTGCACTCACAGATAGTGCAACAGCTTAGTCTGAAAATTGCTAGTTCCTGAGCTGCCATGGCATTGCAGATTCTCTTTGGCAAAGATTAGTCACTCCTGTACTTTGGCCTAAGAACGGCAGGTGACAGGTGAATATAGGTGGGATGTGTTGGGGGGGGTGTGGGGGGAGAAATTGAGAACAGTAAGAAGCTGGGAAGTGATAGGAAGAAGAAGCAGAGGGCTAAGGAAGATGCACTCAGCAATTGTGTATTTCTCCACCCCCCCCCCCTCCTTTTATTTGGGCATCTGCCCATTTCTTCTTATTCCCAATGAAGGTTTTTGGCCTCAAACATTGATTGTCTAATGTCTTTCATAGGTAATGCCTGACCACTGAGTTCGTCCATCATGATTCGTGTCGCTCCAGTCACGTCATAAAATTGGAGGGGAAAGATGTCATCCTCATTTCCAAGTCACTGTCTGAGAAGGGCACTAAAATCCAAGTTCCTTCTCTATTTCAGGAAAAATAAATTAATCATTACAAGTACACAATTCCCATCGTGCTTCATAAAAAAGACCCTGTTCCTTCATTCTTCTTCCTCCCTTGCATCTGTTCTGACAGCATTACCTACCACAAAAGATCAGATATACAATTATTTGGACAGCCATGGACTGATTAAGAATAGTGAACATGGCTTTATGTATGGTAGGTCATGTTTACCCAATCTTAGAGAGTTTTTTGAGGTAGTTACCAGGAAAGTTGAGGAAGAAAAGGCTGTGGATGTTGTCTATATGAACTTAGTATGACCTTTGACAAGGTCCCATGTGGGACATTAGTCAGGTCATAGATATTCATGATGAAGAAGTGAACTGGATTTGACAATGGCTGGATGGGAGAAGCCAGAGAGTATTTATGGATGATTGCTTCTCAGACTGGAGGCCTCTGGGATCGGTGCTGGAACCATTGTTCTTTGTCGTCTATCTCAATTGGTCTGGATGATAATATAGTAAATTGGATTAGCAAAATTTGAAGGTGTTGTGGACAGTCAAGAAGGTTTTCAAAGTTTGCACCAGGTGGAAAAATGAGCTGAAAAATGGCAGTGAAATTTAATGCAGACAAATGTGAGGTGTTGCATTTTGGAAAGGCAAACCAAGAAAGGATATACACGGTGAATGGTAGGGCACCGAGGAGTGTGGTAGAACAGTGGAATCAGGGAATAAAAAATACACAATTCCCTGAAAGCAGCGTCACAGGTGGATAGGGTTGTAAAGATAGCTTTTGGCACATTGGTCTTCATAAATCAAAGTATTGAGTATAGGAGCTGAGATGTTATGGTAAAGTTGTATAAGACATTGATGAGGCCAAATTTGGAGTATAGGGTGCAGTTTTGTTCACCTAACAATAGGAAAGATATCAATAGGATAGAAATAGTGCAGAGAAGATTTTGGAGGATGTTGCCAAGACTTCAGGATCTGAGTTACAGGGAAAGGTTAAATAGGTTTGGACTTTATTTCCTGGAGCATTGAAGAATGAGAATGAGAGTCAGAATCAAGATCAGAATTTATTAGCTTGAACAAATCATGAAATTTTGTATTTTGCAGCAACATCACAAAGCAAACATTCATCTGACAATAATATACAAAAATTAAAAAAAATAACAGTGCACAAAAAGTAAGACAGTGGCTTTGGGTCATTGATTATTCAGGAATCTGATGGCAGCAGGGAAGAAGTTGTCCTTGTGCCATTGAGTGGAATTTGAAATTATGAGGGGGATAGACAGATAAATGTGGATAGATTTTTTCCACTGAGGCAGGTGAGATACAAACCAGAGGACATGGGTTAAAAGTGAAAGGGGAAAAGTTTAGGGGATCATGGTTGGGGTGGGGGGGGGGAACAAAGACTGTACAGGCTTTTCCATACTCTCACGACTTCATTATTCAGAGAGTAGTAGGAGTGTGGAACGAACTGCCAGCTAAAGTGGTGATTGCAAGCTCAATTTTAACATTTAAGACAGGTACATGGATGGGAGAGGTAGGGAGGGCTATGTATTGGGTGCAGGTCAGTGGGACTAGGCAAAAAAAAAATGGTTCGGCACAAACTAGATGTGCCGAAGAGGCCTGCTTCTGTCCTGTAATTTTCTATGGTGCTATGGTTCTACATCTGAGATTCTGATAATGGCACTCTTCATCCTCAACCATGATTGAATGAACATGCTTATTCTACTTCTTGTGCAGTTCTCAATCTCTTTTGTCCCACTCAGGTGAAAAAATATAGAGTTGCCCTTGTCTTCACCCTCTATCCAAGCAGCATCATTGTTAATCATTTGAACATGATGTTATCATGAGATATAGCTTCCTCTCCCCTCCCCTTTTAGATTTAGAATGTAGCCATTTTCTCCACGACAATTCTTTGCAACCTTCCACCTCCACAAAACAATCTCTCCTTCTTATGCAACCACAGATGATATAAACATTCCCTTTTCCATCCTTTGTTTTCATATCATTCAGGGACCAAAACACTCCCTCAAGGGAAGGCAACGATGCACTTGGACTTGCTTCAAGCTAGCACACATCATTTTGTATTTATCATGTCCTTTCTTCTCCACTGGGGAAACTAAATGCAGATTGTGTGTCAGGTATGCAGACCTCCATCCAGTTTATAGAAACCTTTGACTTTAATCCCAGTTCCACTCTAATACTTCCACCTTTGGCTTCTTACATTGTTCCAATGTCAGCACACCATCTTCTGACTAGATCCAATGGAGTATTCAGAATCATTTTAGAGAAGCAGCAATTCCATTCTTTGTCAAAACATAAGAAATAGGAGCAGGAATAGACCATCCAGCCCGTCGAGCCTGCTCTGCCATTCAATGTGAGCATTGCTGAACTAGTGATGCGTTCATCTCCACCTATCTGTCTTTTCCCCATATCCCTTAATTCCCTTATTATGTAGAAATCTATCTAACCTTGTCTTAAATATATTTACTGAGGTCACTTTCACTGTTTCAATGGGCAGCGAATTCCACAGATTCATCATCAATCTGGAAAATTGTCAGTTAAATTTAATCTTTCTCATAGACATTTCTTTAGATATTTACAAGTTAGACATTTTGTTCAGTCAAAATTGTAAATTCAAATATTCTTAATGTATTATTTTAATTTATAGTTTATTCATGGTGGATTAATATCATGTATAATGATTTATTGGATTTAAGATCAGTCTCAATTGCTGGGATTAAGAATGACAGGGAACTTGATCTCAATATAACATTTTCAGATGAAGACTGATATTCTGCTCTTAGTTTGATTAATTAATCTTCATTTTGTGCAAAGCATTGTTTATTACAATTTATGATGGTATATAGAATACATAAGTTCAAATTTAAATTATCTCATTTTTATGCAGGTGTTGATCCACTATGTGAGAAGTGTAAAATTTTTGAGTGTCATTGATCTAAATGTTTTGGAAGTGCCCCAATTCAGGAAGATTTTGTGAAAATATTTTTTCAATCTTTATCAGTGATTTTTAAGATCAAAATAGAACCATGCTCTTAAATTGCCTTGTTTGTTTTTTCTCATGAACTGGATATACTTGTGTCTGCATCTCAAGAGAAATATTGATAGCCAGACGAGCAATTTTAATGAAATAGAAAGATGAATCTATCTTCAATTCTTAGCGTAAATTTAGAACCTAATCCTTTGGTTGCTCTTTTTGGTACAACTGGAGGAGATGATATTCTTTTAACTCCAATTTGCATCTCTCTTGTCTAGATGTGCAATACTCTTTACATGGAAGGATGCTGCCCCCCCCCCCACCCCCCACCCCACACACACTCATGTTCAATGTTTGAGGGACATTATGGCCTGTTTACATTTATAAAAGATCCGTATTCAATTAATAATTCAAATATAAAATTTCAAATGCTGTGGGGACCATTCCTGAATTATTTTCATAATCTCTAGGCATAATATTACTTTTGAATTTTAATTTCATGTAGGAAGTACATTTTTTAAGGCTTACACCTTGGGTTATGGGATAAGGTTTAGACTCATGATGTAAGTAATTTTTGTTTTGTTTTGTAATTCTGAATTATGGTTGCGTTATGTGTGTTTTATAATTTGGTGAGTGTCATTAATATTATGCATTCCATCAAAGAGATGTCCTTGACCCTGGCAGCTTGGGAGTCAATATACCATCCAGGATTCTCAATCTTGTTAACAGGATCTCCTGTCTGTTTGCCTACTGAATTCTGAATCACTATAGCTCTCCTCTATTCAACCCTGCCCTTCTGAGCCAAAGGGGCAGACTAAATGCCAGAGACCTGACCATTAGGAATTGTCCCTGGTAAATTTATAAATTAAATTTTATAAATTTATATTTTTTTCATAAATTAAACTTTTTATAAATTTAGATATACAGCACAGTAATAGGCCCTTTTGGCCTAAGAGTTTGTGCTTCCCAATTACACCTATTAACCTACACCCCCAGTATGTTTCAAATAGTGGGAGGAAATTGGAGCCCCCAGCGAAAACCCATGCAGACACATATAAACTCATTACAGACAGCCTGGGATTTGAACACATGTCCAGATCACTGGCATTGTAACAGCATTGCACTAACCATCCAGTGTGTTCCCCTATCAAATTCTAAATCACTATAGCTCTCCTCTACTTCCTTCAGGCCATCCACCCCCAGCAGTAACCAAAACAGTACTGTTATTGTTAAAGGGAGTGGTCACACGGGTGATCTGTGTTGACTGCCTATTCCCTTTCTCTTTCCTAACAGTCACACAGTTATCTGCTCGTTTCCACTGGGTGAGAATGATCTAGAATTTATCAAGCTTCAGCTCCAATCCATTAATACAGTCTGTAAGGAGCTGCAGCTGAATGCACTGTTTGCAGGTGTCGTCATCAGGGCACATGCTGTCCCAGATTTCCCACATCTTGCAATTCCACTGCCTACTCTCAGTTATTGTGAAATGATCTTATCTGACATCACCTGTAAGCCTTTAACTCTCCACTTCTACACTTGGCCACTCAACCACTGGCCACTCCAACAATGGCCACTCCAGTTGTTCTTGCTAATAAATCACAATTTGATTGGCCAGCTAGATCTCCAAGCCCCGCCAACTCCACGACCTGTGAGCAACTCTTTCTTTTTATGATTCAATTGGTCCACTAAAACATCAAGGTCCATGAATGTTCCTTTGTAATTTCTTCTCCACAACCTGTCTGTAACTGCCTTCCTGTCTTTGTTTTTTTTAATCAATCAAAGGTTTCAATGTTTGAAACTACTTATTTATATAGATATCTGTTTAAAAGAAAATGACAAGGAAAATAAAATAGGTGAACCATTTGGAATTTTTAATTGAGGGACTGCAGATGATTTGCAGCAAAATTATTAACGTGTATAGGAATTTTGCATAATAACAATCCATGTTGCAGTGAATTACTTCATTGCTAGCTATCTTAATTTGCTTAATTTATGCAAGGCTGAGAGGATATGAATAAGTAACAAGAATGAAAGTGTTTGCTGCCTCAGTACTTGATCTTTTGGTTGGTTAGTGCACTCCACTTACAAAAGCTTGCCCTATAGATCAGGGGTGGGTCATTAGCATTACAAGGGGCATTAACGTATAGTAAATATAAATGAACTGGATTATAAAAGGTTAAAGCAAATGCTAACTCCAATCTTACAAGGTGAATAACACTTTAAAAATAATAATTGATGTGGCGCATATTGAAAACATATTAGTGAACAGTTTAGAAGATCTTGACAAATTATACATACAAAAAAAATACAAGTATTTAGCATGTTATTTCAGATTGTGTGTGTGTGTGTGTGTGTGTGTAAGAGAGACAGAAGATTATGATAGGGAGAAAGAAAGTGGGAGAGAGAACAAATAAGGACATTTAACATTGATCTGGAGTGCAACTGAGAACAGCAGAATGATGTACTGAAATGTTGAAATTGATGTTAATTCTAGAATTCCACAGAGTGTTGAGTTAATAGTTTGTACAAGAAGTCTAGAGGGGGAATAAAGATATTGAATTCAAATGAAAGAGAAATCGGGGCAATGCGTAGACTCTGAACATTCAACAAGATGGAGGCTGAAGCAATGTTTCAGTCTCCCATTGTAGAGGAAATTACATTATGTGGAAAAACTAGTGTACTAAGCTTAAAGAAGTACAAGTAAATCACAGTCTTTGTGGGATGCTAAGCTTGGTGAATTCACTGTAGCCAATAAAACAAAAGGGAAGCTGAAGTGGAGCAGCTACTGCGGAATTGGCTCACTGTAAGAGAGGCTTTGGCTAAAGAGGCCTCACATAGAGCCAGGTAAAACTCTTAACCCTTCCTCTTTAAGCCAATAAAGCATGCTGATTGTTGAATGAGCTGATACTTGAGACAAAACAAGGTTACTGATAATAAAGAAATTCAATAAAATAATCTAGAATGCAGCAAATTAAGTAAACTGAGAACATAGGCAAAGGCAATGTGTTGTGGATAATGTGGGAGCTGGTGGACTCTGTTCCGGTTCTAGGGCATCACATTGGCAGCAAGAGATGGTTCTTCAAGGAACTTGGGATCAAAGCTGATGACCTGGAAGCTGAACTTCCAATACTACAAGACATCAGGAAGGGGGAGAATTATTTGGGCACCATGTTTCAGGAGGCAATCACAACCATTATAAGACAATAAGACCAAAGGCCTATCGAGCCTGCCCTGCCATTTAATTGTGAGCTGATCCATTTTCTCACTCAGCCCCACTGCCCAGCTTTCTTTCCATAACTTTAGATGCCCTGGCTAATCAAGAACCTATCTTTGTCTTGAATACACCCAATGACCTGGCCTCCACAACCACCCATGGCAACAAATTCCACAGATTTACCACTTTCTGGGTGAAGAAATTCCTGCACTTCTTTGTTCTAAGTGGATGCTCCTCAATCATGAGGTTGTGCTCTCTTGTCCTATTATCTACCATCATGGGAAACAACCTTCCTACATCTGCTCTGTCCATGCCTTTCAACATTCAAAATATTTCAATGAAATTCCCCTTCATTTTACTGAATCAGGCCAAGAGCTGTCAAATGTTCCTCATTTGATAACCCTTTCATTCCTGGAGTCCTCCTAATGATCCTCCTTTGAAGCATCTCCAGTGTCAGCACATCCTTTCTTAAATGAGGAGCAGAAAACTCATCACATTTCTCCAAATGAGGTCTCACCAGTACCTTATAAAGCCTTAACATTATATTTCTGCTCTTAGATACTCTTTATCTTGATTATTAGATGAATTGCTTCAAATTGGTACTCTGGTTAGGGACAAGGTGATGTGATTGCTAATAAGGCAGGTAGGGGGAATGCTAGAGGAGCTTACTCTCCGTGAAGGAATGAGTGGGAGCTAAAGGAGGGATGAGTGATCTGACTATGTCACTGAGGATCAGAGAGCCATTCAGGGTATAAGAGAAGATAAATTAGTAATGATAATAGGGGATAATGCTAGCAATATTCTCTGGTGAGGATCAAGAGTCTTGAAGGCTGTGTTGCCTGGGGTTTGGAGATCTCAATTTGACCTGAAGAGGAATTAATGTAGGCATTAATTTCAAGAGGACTAGAATATAAAAGAAAGTATTCAGTGCTAAAGTTTTAAGGCAATGATCAGACCACATTTTGAGTATTATGAGGAATTTTGGGCCATTTCTGGGGAAGGTCTGATCAGTGCAAAAAGGATGGGCTACACCTGAACTGGAGGGGGACTAATGAAGAGGATTCTTAAATATAGGATCTATGAGCATTTGGAGCAGTACAGTCTACTCAAGGATTGTAAGCATGGCTTTGTGAAAGGAAGGTCATGCCTCACGAGTCTAAATGAGTTTCTTGAGGAGGTAACAAAAGAAATTGAAAAGGGTAGGGGAGTAGATGTGGTCTACATAGATTTTAGCAAGGCATTTGACAAGCTCCCCCATGAGAGATTCATCCGGAAAGCCATGAGGCATGGAATCAGTGGAACCTTGGCTGTAAGGATTAAAAATTGGGTTGTAGGAAGAAAGCAGAGTAGTAGTGGAAGGAAAGTATTCTGCTAGGAGGTCAGTGACTAATGGAGTGGTGCAAGAATCTGTTCTCAGACCCGTTCTCTTTATGATTTTTATAAATTACTTGGATAAAGAGGTGGAAGGATGGGTCAGTAAGTTTGCGGATGACATGAAAGTTGGAGGATTTGTAAATGGAGGTTACAAGAGGATATAAACAGGATGCAGATTTAGGCAGAGAAGTGGCAGATGGATTTCAATCCAGATAAGTGTGACACGATGCAATTTGGAAGGACAAACCAGAAGGCTGAGTATAGGATTAATGGTCGGTTAATTAAGTGTGGATGAACAGAGGGACCATAGGGTTCAAATTCATACATCCCTCAAGTTCGTCACACAGTTTGCTAGGGTAGTTAATAAGGCCTATGGGATGCTGGGATTCATTAATAGGGGGACTGAACTCAGGAGTCATGTTGCAACTCTACAAATGTCAGTTCTCATTGTAGGAAGCTATGGAGAGGGTGCAGAGGATATTTTCTAGGATGTTGCCTGGATTGGGAAACAAGTCTTATGAGGCAAGGTTAGCAAAGCTAGGACTTGTCTTTTTGGAGCATAGAACGATGAGAGGAGACTTGATAGAGGTCTATAAGATTATAAGAGGCATAGATAGTGTGGACAGCCAGCACCTATTTCCTAGGGCAGGATCAGCAAACTCCAAAGATCATATGTAGAAACTTGAAGGAGAGAAGTTTAGGGGAGACATCAAGGGTAATTTTTTTTACACAGAGAGTAGTGGGTGCCTGGAATGCCTTGGCGGGGATGGTGGTAAAGGCTGAAAGACTGGGGGCATTTAAGAGACTGCGCTGGATGGGTCACGTCTCCAGAATGGAGGACCATCGCCTTCCCAAGATCGTGCTATATGGCGAGCTCTCCATTGGCCACGTGACAGAGGTGCACCAAAGAAAAGGTACAAGGACTGCCTAAAGAAATCTCTTGGTGCCTGCCACATTGACCACTGCCAGTGGGCTGATAACGCCTCAAACCGTGCATCTTGGCGCCTCACAGTTTGGCGGGCAGCAACCTCCATTGAAGAAGACCGCAGAGCCCACCTCACTGACAAAAGGAAAAGGAGGAAAAACCCAACACCCAACCCCAACCAACCAATTTTCCCTT
This sequence comes from Narcine bancroftii, assembly GCF_036971445.1. Taxonomy (NCBI): domain Eukaryota; kingdom Metazoa; phylum Chordata; class Chondrichthyes; order Torpediniformes; family Narcinidae; genus Narcine; species Narcine bancroftii. The sequence continues at coordinate 199,009,297 of NC_091474.1, read as the reverse complement.
GCAACCGCTGCAATCGTGTCTGCCTGTCCCGCATCGGACTTGTCAGCCACAAACGAGCCTGCAGCTGACGTGGACTTTTTACCCCCTCCATAAATCTTCGTCCGCGAAGCCAAGCCAAAGAGAAAAATGAAGAAGACAGACATATGGATGGAAGAGAAATGGAAGATTATGGGGTAGGGCATGTTTAGTACTTTTTTAATGAAGGAATATATAGACAATAGACAATAGACAATAGGAGCTGGAGTAGGCCCTTCAGCCCGTCGAGCCAGCACCACCATTTTACAGATCATGGCTGATCACTACCATCAGTACCCCTTTCCAGCCTTATCCCCATAACCTTTAACTCCTTTGCCCACTAGAGTCTTATCTAACTCTCTTTTGAACATAATCAGCGAATCTGCCTCTACCACCCTCTGTGGCAGAGCATTCCACAGATTCACACTTCTCTGGGTAAAAAAATGTTTTCTCATCTCCGTCCTAAAGGGCCTACCCTGTATTCTTAAACTATGCCCTCTAGTCCTCGTCTCCCCCATCATTGGGAACAAATAATCCGACTTCACCCTGTCTATCCCCCTGATAATTTTGTATACCTCAATCATGTCCCCCCTCATCCTTCTAAACTCCATCGGATACAAGTCCAGTTTTTCTAGCCTTTCATCATATGTCATCCCCGCCATCCCTGGAACTAACCTTGTAAATCTGCACTGCACACCCTCTATAGCTAGTATGTCCTTCCTCAAAATTGGAGACCAGAACTGGACGCAATACTCCAGGTGGGGTCTCACCAGGGCCCTGTACAACTGCAGAAGAGCGTCTCTGTTCCTATACTCCAATCCCCTCTTTATGAAAGCCAACATGCTATTAGCCTTCTTCACAGCTTTCTGAACCTGCATGCTAGTCTTCAGTGACCGGTGAACAAGTACTCCCAGATCCATTTGCTCCTCCCCACTCCCTAGCTTTTCTCCATTTAAATAATACTCAGCTTTCCTATTATTTCCCCCAAAATGGATAACCTCACATTTGCTTACATTGAACGTCATCTTCCATTCAGCAGCCCACTCCCCCAACCTGTCCAAGTCCCTCTGCATTTTACTGACATCCTCCTCACACCCCACACCGCCACCCAGTTTCGTGTCATCTGCAAATTTGCTCAAGTTATCAATAATCCCCTCATCCAAATCATTTACATAAATTACAAACATCTGAGGACCCAATACCGATCCCTGCGGCACTCCACTCATCACATCCTGCCATCCTGAAAAAGACCCGCTTACCCCAACCCTTTGTTTCCTATTTCTTAACTAATTTCCTATCCATGTCAGCACCTTACCTCCAATACCATGCTCCCTGATCTTGCCCACTAGTCTCCCGTGTGGTACCTTATCAAAGGCTTTCTGGAAGTCCAAATACACCACATCCACTGGCTCTCCTAAGTCCACCCTCTTTGTCACATCCTCGAAAAATTCCAGAAGGTTAGTCAAGCATGACTTACCCTTAAGGAATCCATGCTGACTAGCCCTTATACTATTATTTCTGCCTAAGTGTTCTGCTATTACTCCTTTTACGATAGACTCCAATATCTTCCCCACCACCGACGTCAGGCTGACCGGTCTATAATTTCCCGTTTTCTCCCTCCCTCCCTTCTTAAAAATCGGCACCACATCAGCCACTCTCCAATCCTCAGGGACCTCCCACGAATCTATGGAACTTTGGAAAATGTCGACCAGTGCTTCCACAATTTCCATAGCAACTTCTTTAAGCACCCTGGGATGCAGCCCATCAGGCCCTGGGGATTTATCAGCCCTCAGTCCCAATAATTTACTCACAACCTCCTGTTTCTGGATCCGGATATCCATTAGATCCCCTACTTCCCCAGGAAAGTTCTCCAAGTCTCTTGACACCGCATGACCATTACCTCCTAACTGACCATAACCTATATCCTCCTTGGTGAAGACAGTTGTAAAGTATTTGTTAAATTCCTCAGCCATCTCCTTGTTTCCGGTAATAATTTCACCCTTTTCCATTCTTAATGGACCAATTTTGGACCAAACCAATTTCTTCCTCTTCACATATTTAAAAAAGCTTTTGCTATCCTCCATTATATTATTTGCTAATTTCCTCTTGTACTTAATTTTCCCCTCTCTTATGACTTTCTTAGTTACCCTCTGATGCTCTTTGAAGGTTTCCCAATCCTCTAATTTCCCACTCCGCTTCGCTATCCTATACTTACTCCCTTTGGATTTGATATTACACTTGATTTCATTAGTTAGCCATGGCTACCATTTGCATCTCCTAGAGCCTTTCCTCCACTTTGGAATAAATTTGTCCTGAAACCTGTGAAAAATGTCCAAAAATACCTGCCATTTTTCCCCAGTTGTCCTCCCAGCTAGTGTATCTTTCCATTTTATTTTGGCTAGCTCCTCCCTCATAGCTGCATAATCCCCTTTATTTAACTGCAGTACAGATGCTTCCGACTTCCTTTCTTTTTCCCTTTCTAATTGCAGCTCAAAAGCAACCATACCATGGTCACTATTCCCTAATGGCTCCCCTACATCGAGGTCACTTATTAACTCTGCGTCACTGCACAGCACCAAGTCCAGAATCGACTTCCCCCTGGTAGGTTCCTCCACTAGCTGCTCCAAGAAAGTATCTCGTAGACATTCAATAAACTCAGTCTCTTGTGCTCCTGCCCCCGTCTGATTATCCCAGTCCACCTTCGTTAAAGTCCCCCATAACTACTGTATTGCTACCACTTTGACATGCAACTCTTAATTCCTGGTTTATACTTCTACTGATATCTAAGCTACTTTTTGGAGGCCTGTAAATGACCCCCATTATGGTCCTCATGCATTTACAATTTCTTAATTCTATCCAAACAGACTCTACCCCACCTGTTTCAATGTCTTTCCTTTCAAACGCCTGAATTTCATTTCTTACCAACAGAGCTACCCCACCTCCTCTTCCTAACTTTCTGTCTTTTCTATAGGATGTGTACCCTGGAACATTTATTTCCCAATCCTGCCCTTCCCGCAGCCATGTCTCCGTTACTCCGACAATATCACAACATTTGGGGCTGTGTTGTATTGTTCTATGTTCTATGAAGGATGTGCTGACATTGGATAGGATCCAGAAGAGTTTTATGAGAATTATCTCAGGGATGAGAGGGGTTAACATATGAGGCCTGCACCTCTGGAATTTAAAGGATTAGGAGGATCTCATTGAAACCTATCAAATAATGAAAGGCTAGATGGAATGGATGTGGAGATGTTTCCAACAGTGGGAAAGTCTAGGACCAGAGGACATCCCTTTGGCACAGAGATGAGAAGTTTCTTCAGAGAAAGGGTGTTGAATCAATGGAATTTATTGGCACATCCAGCAGTGGTAGACAAGTTATTTGATATATTTAAAACATTTCTTGATTACTAAGGACATCAAATGTTATGGGGAAAGGGTAAAAGAATGGGGTTGAAAGGAAATATACGTCAGCAATGATTTGAATGGCCTAATTCTGCTCCAAAGTGTTGTTGTCTCAGGAAAAAAGATGAAATGTAAAGAGCTCAATCCCGAAATGTCAGTTCTGTATCTTTGTCTTTGCTACATAAATGACACCGTTTGACCTGCTGAGATTCTCCAGCATTTTGTGTTTTTACTTCAGCCACGGTGTCTACAGATTTTTGTGATTTTCTTCTAAGAGGTGAAATGAAATGGCTTGTCATTTTAACATTCCATTTATTCCAGTCCTATATCTGGCACTGTCTATAAGGACTGTCTGTGTGGGTTTCCTCCGGGTGCTCTAGTTTCCTCCAGGTGTTCTGGTTCTTCCTACCTTTCAAAGAGGTAAGGGGTTATTAGGTTAATTGGTGTATTTGGGGGTTATGGACCCATGGACCAGAAGAGCCTGTTACTTTGCTGTATGTCTAAATATTATCACTTCTTTCTTTGCCTGCTACACCATTCCTAAAGTAGGTTAAGCTTAATTCAGCACCTCATTTTTTTTATATAGTCCTTCTGGACTCGACAATGAGTAGAACAGTTTCAAGTTATGCTCCTGTATTCCCAAATTACTCCTTGTCTCGATGAGATGTCATTTAAACTCTTTTGTATTCTACCCCATTACATACCTTCCCTTTTGGTTATTTCACCCCTCCCTTATTCTTTTCCTGCATCTTAAAGCTTTTTAAAAAAAATTTTGATCATTCTGTTTAGGCTGTTGACCTAAAATTTTATCACAGATCCCCTTGTCCAACAACAAAGTTCCTCAAATTCAGGATGCAAAGCATTTACAAGAGAATTATAACTTTCACTGTGAAGCTCATTTATAGTCCAAATGTATTGCCACTCAGATATTTGGAGTGCCCTAATGTTTATCAATAGTTATCTGTATAGAGGTTTTCACTTAACATCAGTTTAATATCTCCATCTTTTCAAGTCATCTCAAAGATCAAGGGATCAACATTTTTTTTTAACCATTAGAATGTTTATTCCTGGATGGTCCACTTTTTAGAATAAAAATGGTAACTATGTATTTAAAAATCTTGATGATTTGGTTCTGTTTCCCATGATCCTTTTCACACACACAAAATCCTGTACTTCTTTTCGTGCTCCAGGAATCCTGGTTCCTGTGCCCCTTGAAAATCATCTGGTTCTTGGTCCTTTTGCCTTGTTTCCTCCTTCTCCGTTTAAATATTTCAATGGAAAATGTATTACCCTCCTGTGCACTGTTACAGAAAGTGATTTAACAGTGTGTTGGAGAATTGCCTATGAATAACATCCAGTCATCCAGAAAATGTACTTGTCTGGCATTGCCATAGTCCTGAGTGGGCTGGATTAATGGAACTTTATTGGTGAAAGTATGAACAATTGCAATTAAATCTTAAATTTTATGTTCCATGAGACCGATGGATATCCGTAAAACAGTCTCACAATTTTCCACTTCAAATCCGTGAACTTTTTGAATTGAATCTTTCTGGCATTGCACAGAAATGTAAACTTGATTTACTGTCAACATGTTTGTTGTATTTGTGGTTATATAATTGAGAGAGGGAGATCACAGTCCTGCAGTACAATTTATGGGGTTTATTTCAAATGATTCCATCAACATCTCTGTATCATGGCAATTGTGTGCAAAATAACAACAGAATCCAAAAAATTAACTGACAAAGACGAAAGAAGTACAAGAGAGAGAAAAAAATCTAGAGCTCTAGTGACTGGAAATAGTGCCCAATGTCAGTCACTGCTGTTAATTCACAGCTGAGACATGACGCAGTGAGGAAACTTAATGGTAAGCAGGGGTGTAAAATAAATTTGTCAGTAAGTTTAAGATATATTTCTCAGGATTCTGGCATTTTGAGTGCTCAGTTTTAATAAGCCACCAGTTGGACGTTGATTTTGTTTTTAATGCGAAGCAGTAAGTGATCCTTCACTTCCACTTACAATATACTGAACATTAGATTGCGAGGAATCTGTATCAATCTTGTGATTGGCGGTCACAGAGTTGAAAACTTGTGGTGCACTGACACAGAATGTTGATTTTATAATTTTAATTATCTCCTCTGAGGACCTCTGCATAAACTTCAGCTGACGGTTGATGTGACAGTATTTGCAATTTGAAACTTTATTTGACATCCATTTAATCAACACATCTACCCCACAGTGTTAGGCATGGAATTCAATGTCAATAATTATTTCCAATACAATTGTACATTACAGTTTTTTTTCTTTCCTTCCTCGTCTTTTCTCCCCAGGTATGCGATCATGTTCAACTAATGAAGCAGCTTGTTGAAGGAATACAGGAATATATTGAATTGCATCCTTATCCTATTGAACTAATAAATAAATCAGAACTAATTTCTCATCAATTAGTAGTTAATCATCAAATAGCTTTCATTAAAAAATACTGCTGGGCATCAGTCTCAGCTTATTTACATATTTGCATGGATGTCTTTATATTGTATTCGTTGATGGATGATTACAGTGATGTCATGCCGAATACAGTACCTGACAATCATCTGGCATATTCTATCATTATCCTTTTAGCACATCTTGGATTTTGGATATCCAAATTATGGACTATCTCAGGAAATATAGTAATTTTGTTTTTTTATTGCTTGTTGTTTATCATTCTTGCATTTGTCAGACCATTTGAGTTTTTTTATTGCATGCATGTTCCATCCAATTAACTGCATAATTCTCTTAAACATTTACATAGAAACTCTGTACTTTATAACACAAGGGATATGTTGGAGCAGGATTCCTTATCCTCAATTGTAAGAGCCCATATATACAATGGAAACAAAAAGTAGCAGTCATTCTGTTCATACGTGAAATTATCCACCCTCTACAATGATGGGAGTTAATTCTTCTGTGACGGGCACAGTAAGACTGTGGTTATTTTTCCACCCAATAATTAGAAAGCGATGTAAAAATATCCTGCGTGTTTTATCAGAGGGCTGCACTTCTTGAGTTCTACTTAAGAATTAGGAGCAGAGGAGCACCTGGCATGTTGAGTCTGCTCTCATTTATTAATATCATGGCTATCTGGTCATCCACTAATCTCCACTTACCCATCTGTTCACCATTAACCAAATTCCTTGTTATTCAAATATCTATCTATCTGTGTCTTGAACACATTTTAATGAGGTAGCACCTACAAATTCATTAAGCAGAGAACTCCACAGGTTCACTACTCTCTGGGAATATCCAGTGATCATTGGGGTGGAGAGGGTGAGCACATTTAGGTTCTTTGGAGTCACTATCTCAAAGGATATTTCCTGGACCAAACACACCAATGAAGAAAGCCCGTAAGTGACTGTATTTCCTCAGTAGGTTGCAGAGTTTTGCTATGACACCAGACATATGGTGGAAAGTGTGCTGACAAACTACATCACGGTCTGGTATTGGAATACCAATACCCTTGAGTGTAAAGGCCTCCAAAAGGTAGTAGACACTGCCCAGGACGACAAAGGTAAAACCTTCCCTACTGTTGAGTGCATCTACAGGGAATGCTGCTGTTGGAGGGAAGTGGACGCAATCATCAAAGACCCAATACACGCTCTGTTCTTGCTGCTGCCATGATCAGCTATGATCATATTTTAGATCAGCCATGATCGTATTGAATGGCAGAGCAGGCTCGATGGGCCATTTTTGGCCTACTCCTGTTCCTACTTCCTATGTTCCTATCAGGAAAGAGGTCTAGGTGCCAACAAGACTTGCACCACCAGGTTCAGGAACAGCTGCTATCCAGCCACCATCAGACTCCTTGATGATGGTTTGATTTATTTTTTTCTGTTGTTTCAAGTTTTTCCACTCTTCTAGTTTTGCACTACTTTAGGTCACTTTGTATGGATTATTTTTTAATATCTTCCTTTACTTCCTTAGTTATCTACGACTACTTATCTCTGCCCTTAGTGTATTTGCTTTGAACTTGACTGTACTTTCATTAAGAACTATGACAAATCTCTGAAAGTTACTCAACTATCCCACCATATAACCTATGCTCCCGTCTATGTTAACCAAATAAGTTAACCTCTCTCATCCCACTCATCCCATTTTAGTCATCTTTGTTTAGGCTTTAGATTCTCATTCTGCATCAATAGTGAAAAAATGAATCATACTGTGATCACTCTTCCCAAGCGATCCCTAACTATGAGATCATTAATTTATAGATTGACAACTCTTGGCAGCTGGGTTGAGTGTCCCCAAAACTAATTGGTGTAAGCCTCTTCTGAACAGAAGAGACTTTTAAATGATTGGTCTGCTCCAGAATGGAACCAAGATCCCAGAGGTACAAGCAGCCTGCTAAGCAAACCCATCAGTATGTTGCCTAAAAATGATATTGCAAAGTGTCCTTTAATGTAAATATCAGAAGTTGACAGGGTGAATCAGTATACATTCTTTTGTTTGGTGGAAAATAAATTGGAAGGAAATTCACAGAAGCTACTACATAAAAATTATTTAATGTTCATGCATTTTTTTCTCTCTCTTTTCCACATCATCCAAATAGAAGTTTCCAGAGAAATGCTGAATTTATCGAATCTCAAGACAGAATGCCAGACCTGAAGTGTTTAAAATAAACTAAACTGCAGAATTTTAATGTAAAGTATTGATTTAGTTTATTGAATAATATACTGCTTTCAACCAAAAATTAGTGCAACCATATTCAAAGGGAAAGTTAAGAACAGATATTAAGCAAAATACCTCCACTTTCTAAGCAGTTTGAGGAAAATCAGCATGTTATAGAATACTTTATCCATCTTCTGCAGGTGTACTTTGGAAAGTATTACTGACTGGTTGCATCATAGTATGGTTTGGAAACCCAAATGCCCAGGAATTTAGATGACTGCAGAAAGTGACAGAAACAGGAGATGATTATGGACTTCAAGAATGAAGGTTGACCATTCTCCATCACATATCAAAGGTTCTGTTGTGGAGGGCACAAAGTTCCTCAGCATGCATACAAGGGATGACCTATCCTGGACTCTCAGCATCTCCTCATTATTCAGGAAGATGCAGCATGTCTATACTTCTGAAATAGACTGAGGAGGGCAAAGCTACTGGCCCCCATCTTCACAATTTACAGGACCACAACTGAGTGTCCTATCTGGCTGCATCATTGTGAGGTATGTTAGCTTCAAAGCATCAAACTGTAAGTCTATACAGAGGATTATTAAAACATCCAAGGGTATCAAGGATCTTTCTTTCCTCTAAGGATGACATTTACTGGGAATGTTGTCCAAATATAGAAAATCTTTTCCATCCACTGGACAGTGTCTTTAACCCATTACCATCAAGAAGAAGGTATAGAAGCATCACAATCAGGTCTGCCAGGCTGGGAAAAGGTTCTTCCCACAGGTGTGGGACTGGTGAACAGTATCCTGTAACTGTGTTGTGGTGTATCCCTGTCCTGCAAGAGAATACTGCAATAGTTTGTTCAAAGAGACAAATATCAGCTCTGAAGGCCTTGATTTGGATGAGATTAAAAAAAATATATATTTTTTTTTTATTTTTCACACTATGAAGCATATCAACCAAAATGCATCCAAACATTTCCCTCTTAAATATACACAGTGGCATTTTCTCCCCTTTTTTACCCCTTACTTTCCCTTCCCCTCCCACCCCCCTCCAAAACCAATAAACATTCAACATATACAATACAATAAAACCATTAAACAATCTCATCACACAATGAAAAATAAACAAGAAAAATGTGTTATCTACTTTTACACACTGAATCAAGTCATTATGTCTTCTTATCATATTAGGGGGTGGAAGTCCGAGGCAAGCCCTCTCTGTTATGTTCCATGTATGGTTCCCAAATTTGTTCAAATAATGTGACTTTATTTTTTAAATTATATGGTTTTTTTTCCAATGGAATAACTTTATTCATTTCCATGTACCATTGTTGTACTTTCAGGCTCTCTTCTGATTTCCAAGTTGACATTATACATTTTTTTGCTATAGCTAAGGCTATCATAATAAATCTATTTTGCGCTTCATCCAGTTTGAGGCCTAATTCTTTACTTCTTATATTACTTAGAAGAAAGATCTCTGGATTTTTTGGTATGTTGTTTTTTGTGATTTTATTTAATATCTGATTTAGATCTTCCCAAAACTTTTTCACTTTCTCACATGCCCAAATTGCATGTACTGTTGTTCCCGTTTCCCTCTTACAGTGAAAACATCTATTTAAGAATGTTGAATCCCATTTTTTAACTTTTGGGGTGTGATATATAACCTGTGTAACCAATTATACTGCATAATTGGTAACCTTGTGTTTATTATATTCTTCATAGTTCCAGAACATAACTTTTCCCATGTTTCATTTTTTTATCTTAATGTTTAAATCCTTTTCCCACTTTTGTTTGGGTTTATAGCTTATTTCAACCTTTTTCCTTATCTTGCAGCTTGATGTACATGTTTGTTATAAATCTTTTAATTATCATTGTGTCTGTAATCACATATTCAAAGCTGCTTCCTTCTGGTAATCTCAGTCTGTTTCCCAATTTATCCTTTAAGTAGGCTTTCAGTTGATGGTATGCAAACATTGTACCATGAGTTATTCCATATTTGTACTTCAATTGTTCAAATGTTAATAAATTATTTCCAAAAAAACAATTTTCTATTCTTTTAATTCCTTTTCTCTCCCATTCTCTTAAGGAAAGGTTATCTATTGCAAAAGGAATTAGCTGATTTTGCGACAATAATAATTTTGGTATTTGGTCATTTGTTTTTTTTTTCCTTTCTAAGTGAATCTTCTTCCATACATTGAGTAAATGATGCAAAACTGGTGAGCTTTTATATTATACCAGCTTTTCATCCCACTTATAAAGTATATGTTCTGGTACCTTCTCCCCTATTTTATCTAGCTCTATCTTAGTCCAATCTGGTTTTTCCCTTGACTAATGAAATCTGATAAATACCTTAATTGTGCTGCTCTATAATAATTTTTAAAGTTTGGTAACTGCAAACCATCTTGGTTGTAACTCGCTGTTCATTTATCTAATGCTATCCTCGGTTTCCCCCCTTTCCATAAAAAAATCCTTATTATCCTCTTTAGTTCATTAAAGGATTGAAGGTCTATATTTTTGTATTATCCAAAACCTTTTTTTGACATCCAATAATGAGCATTTTTGGCTTCATTTTCAAATCTATTGTCTCAAAGCATAGGATTTTAAAAGTGCATATGTTTTAAAGAATGCTTGCATCAGTTAACTGTGCAAAAATTTCTGAGCTTAATGAACATTTCATTTTAAAACATACAATTTACTTCAATTATCAACCAAAAGTCTTCCCCAAGATTGTGCTTTCCTATCATTTACAGAGAAATGGATCACAGGAGAATCCACAGGACCATAAGAGTGGCAGAGCGGATCACTGGAGTCTCCTTTCCCACCACTCCCTCTCCTCTTGATGTGATCTACCAGGATCGTTGTCTGAAGAGAGCACCCAAAAGCATTGAGCACCCCTCCACCCTGCACAAGGATTTTTCAGCTGCTCCTATCAGGAAAGAGAAACAGGAGTATCAAAGCCAGCAGTACCAGGTTGAAGAATAACTTCTTCCCAAGGGCGGTGAGAATGCTAAACAACCAAAGGAACTGCTCACATTAAACATCTGAGGCTCTCATTTGTACAAAGCAACATCTATTTATTTATTTATTTATTTGTATAGATGAAATTCTTGTCTTGCTTATGTATTATATATATGTCTGTATGTGTGTTATGTTATGTCTGGTTGTGTGTCTGTAAGTTTTTTCACCAAGGGCCAGAGAATGCTGTTTCGTCAGGTTGTACTTGTACAATCAGAAGACAATAAACTTGACTTGGTTTAAAAAAAAAGAAGCATAAATGTAGGCAAGTCTGAACATGATGGAGGGAGGGAGGGAGGGATGCAGGAAAAAGTTTTACATCATGAGCAAGACCTGGCTGGATTTTCTGACCAAGAGGTGGGATACGGGGGTTGGGCTGGTCAGGATGGTCGGGATGGTGGGAGGCAGGGAATGGGACGATATATACCATATGTATAATATTTTAAAATAATTTAGAATTGAATGTAATGTAATTATTATTGTGGTTTAAAAATTATCAATAAAGTATTTAAAAATATTAATATTAGTTCAAAAAAGGTACGTACTTCAAACACATCTGCAAAGAAGATTGAATGGAATCAATTAGCTTGGCTGTCTGAATAAAGAAACAAGCAACCTGAGACACACTGAGAAGGCAAATTTGAATGGAAAGCTAGGAGAACTTTGCGCCATGAAGGAGGTAGATGGCAGAGAATCAGATGCTGGAAAAGAAAAAAATAGTGGGAGCTGCACAGCAACAAAAGCTTGACTAAATGAGCTCAACTACTTTCCTCCTTTCACCGCACTCTGAATAACTCATTGAAATGTTGCTTTTAATATTGTTTTTATTAATTTCTAAAAACTTTCTTTTAGTGATAGGCACCAGAATATATATCATTAAGAAAAAAAAAAATCACTTTAAATCTGGAACATATTTCCAGCACTTTTAATGGAAGCAATTCAGCCATGGTCAAATGATAGCTGGATAAATTGTTTGACAGGAATGAATTTGCAGGATTGTGAGGAGACACTGGCAGAATGGGACTAAATGAGATGTTCCTGAGCAGGGCTGGCATGGGCTACACAGGCTGAATAGGCAAGGAGAGTGATGCAAGGAGAATATCAGCAAAAAAACCCAACCTGAGCTATCAACATTCTCCTTGCCCTGAAAGAGAAATGATAAGCAGCCTACTACTGCTTCACTACTTGGCCAGTCTTACCAAGCAACAGGTGTGTTCCTCCAACAGGCAGATGCAATCATGATTGTGGGAGGCTTTCATGCTGACTCAATTCTCTGATTAAGATGAGAGAAACCAAGGGAGCCAAAAATTAAAAGAGAAATTTGGATAGACATGGATGGGAGGGCTATGGTCTTGGTGCTAGTTGATGGTTGGCTTGATAGGCCAGGACATAAAATATGAGCTGCAATGTTATGTAGTGAATTTACAAATCACTGGATAGGCCATATGTGGGATATTGTGTACAGTTTTTGTCATCACATTATTGAAAGAATGTGATTTCTTTGCAGAGGAGATTGACCAGGATGTTTCTGGATTGGAGAACTTCAGTTGTGGTAAGAGTTTGGATAGGCTATGTTTGTTTTCTCTGAATCAAAGGAGACTGAGAAATGGACTGATCAATATTTATAAAATTATGTTAAGTAGTCAGGCCAGATAGTCAAAATCTATGGTAGGGAATCGGAAACAAAAGGGTATAATTCTTAAGGGAAGAGATAAGATCAGATCTTAATTTTTTTAAATTTAAATTTAAATTTAGAAACACAGCACAGTAACAGGCCATTTTGGCTCACGAGTCCATGCCACCCAATTTACACCTAATTAACCTATACCTCCAGTACATTTCAAACAGTGGGGGGAAACCAGAGTCCCCGAGGAAAACCCACGCAGACACAAGAATGTACAAACTCCTTACAGACCGCATGGGATTCAAATCCCAGTTCCAATTGTTGGTGCTGTAACGGCATTGTGCTCACTGCTATGCCAACTGTGCTGCCCCTTAGGGGTAAGTATTTTGCACAGAGAGTGGTTGATATCTGGGGCAGAGAAGATGGTGGTCACATTCAATCATTTTGTTTAAGAGGCATTAAGAAAGGCATAAATATACAAGGCATAGAAAGATATGGACAAATGGCAAATGGGATTATTATAGATGAGTTAAAAATCTCAGCACATACATGATGGGCTAAAGTAATCATTTTTGTGCTGCACAACTCTATGGCTCCACATTTCGTTGAAATACACCTGGTACTGTTTCCCATACTCTCTTTACCTGTAACTGAGCTCCATTTCTTGCACTGAATCTAAATTTACTGGGATCACTGGAAAATTTAACATATTGTCATGTAACATCTCAAAAATAATCCATGGAAGTTTTTTTTTTATTGCTTTGGAACCAATAGTCCAGAAATGTTCAAGAAATCTGTCAATCTGACCACGAAGGTCCTGAGTACCAGATTAACAGAGTTTTATGATAAAAATCACATTAAATTGTTTAAATCCTTCCTTTTTCCCCCATTTCTTCAGTTTTTAAACCTTTTTATGGAGTAAGTTTGCTTGTAGGGTATGGATACAATTGAACTCAGTGGGAACAAAAATCTGAGGAAGCTGCTGAGTTATTTTCACCTGGTTACATTTTTGCCTGGAGTTTGTAAAATGATGCTGCTGGCTGGTGATCTCAAAGCAAGCCAGCCACTGCACTCCATCAATCCCTGAGGAGAAAACATTCTCCTTTCTGATGTTGCCTGTTGTCAGGTGTCAGTTCATCATGATCACTCACACCCAGAAGCTATAGAATTGAAAATAATCTCACTGAGGGCAATGCAGGGATGAATAAACATGTTTTAATTTTTTTTAAAATAATTTCTAAAGCAATGAATAAAGACTGATTTACACTTAAAATTAGGGCTTAAAAAAACTCTACATATAGTATAAAGTAATCACAATTTATTATTTTAAAGTATATAATATTTTGAAATATTTATGGAAGGATTCTACAATTCATGCACATAAGATTGCCCTTCTAGGTCACAGGCATCCCTCAAACAGGGCCACCTGGGCATCTTCTGATGCGGCTCACACCAACCCTTGAGCATAGGGAAAGTTTAGAGCTTTGCACGCCACAAAAATCTCACTGAAGCCACGTGTAACAAAGGACTCACTTGGACAGCATGGGCATATTGGGCCAAATGGCCTGTTTCTATGATGTAGAACATTATGACTCTTTAACATTTTTAGTTTCTATGGAGAAAATAGTTTATTAAAACCTTTTCTTGTTGATCTATCTGGATCCCCTTGATTCAATTTAAAAGGTCCACTTCAACCTGCTCTTCAACAAATAAAAAATGGGTGTAAATAAAATTCAAATACTTGTGGCAGTGTGTTTGACAGGTAACTGTCTCTATATGATGCATCAAAATGGACCAAAGCATTAAATCTTTTGTAAAAACTTTGTTTTTTATTTCCCTTGTGTCTATCAGGGTCCTCTTACTGAGGCATTTGAAATGATAAAAGATACTTTGTCAAATGGGGTGAATTCAAAAGACATGGCAAAATCTTAAACTTTAATTTGATCTTTTCAGAATGGAAGTGAAGGGCCACTGTTTGTTCATGCAAAAGACTGGTAAAATCTGGAAATTCTATTCTTCAAAGTACAGTTAAAACTGGGTAAATTTAAAATTTTTCTTGTAAATTTTGTAAAGTATGTTAAATAACCATATGAAGATTTGAGTGGTGGTTTAGCAGAAAAAAATGTAAGTTTAAAGTTTGCATATTAGTTGATGGAGACATGTGGAACTATGGGGGATGTAGCATCACAGTGAAAAAGTTATTTGAATAGCATCCAAAGGCCTGAATAAGTGATCGGAAGAAAATAAATCAAATTCCACCAAGGCAGCTGGGAAAATTAAATTCTCTAATAAAATAAATCTAGATGAAAAAGATAGCATCAGTAATGGTAACCTTAAAATTCCAAGATTCTTGAAAAATTTTGTCAAGTTCATAGATATCTTTCAGGAATGTCATCTTTTGTCCTTACCCAGAATAACCATCTAACAATTTATGGCATGGAAACAGGCCATCTCGGCCCTACAAGTCCATGCCAGTTTACTCAAACAACTCCACTAGCTCCCCCCGCCTATTCTCTGCCCATAACCCTCTAACCCCCTCTTATCCATGTATATATCCAGCCTCCTCTTAAATGAAAGAATTGACTCTGCCTCAACTATTTCCTCCGGAAGATTATTCCATTTAGCCACCACTCTCCGAGTGAAGAAGCATCCTCTCATGTTTCTCCTAAATGCATATAGAAATGTTCCCAAACCTACATTAAGTATGTTAGCTTTCCTGTGGATTGGATTTGAAAGCTAAATTCATGGCAATTAACAAATGTGCAATAAAAATCAGTCATGTCAACAATTCCAACATCCTGTGAATAAATGAACAAAATGTATTGCATCATACAGGTAAAAAAATATTTTTAAGAACATACCTGCGCTTAGTTAAACGTGATTGGTTTGACATTGCATTTTATGGTGTTCACTGACACTTACAAGAAAGAGTCATAGATTTGTAATGTACTGATTGAAGCAGAAGCCTATTAAAAATCTGTGACATTTTACAACTCTGTTTTTGTATACTTACAATTTAATGATCTGTGACTTGAGGAAGCCAATATAATTCACATTATGTGGTTTATTTTAAATATTATATTTCCTGATCTCTGAAAGGATTATCCAGTTAATTGAATGAAAACAAAAATGAATTACCTATATTGCCTTGGCTATTGACTCCTCATCAAATAAAATATTATTTATAGAGCCATAGAACAACAGAGCATAGAAACAAGTCCTTCGGCCCATCTAGTCCATGCCAAAATATTTATTCCACCTAGTCTCATTGATTTGAATCTGGACCATACACCTCCTATCCATGTACCTATCCAATCATCTCTTAATTGTCAAAGTCAAACCCACCTCTACCACTTCCACAGGTAGCTCATTCCACACTCTCAACCACCCTCTGAGTGAAAAAGTTCCCACGATTGTTTCCTTGAATATTTTATAATTCACCTTCAACCCTCGTGTTCTAGATCTTGTCTCACCCAACCTCAATCAAAAGCCTGCTTGCATTTATTCTCTCTATATTGTTCACAATTTTGTATACCTTAATCAATTTACTCCTCATTCTTTGATGCTCCAGGGAATAAAATCCTAACCTATTCAACATTTCTCTGTAACTCAGCTCTTCATTGTCATAGTTCATAGTTATAATTTTTGTACTCTTTCACTTTCATATCTTTTCCGTTGTTAAGTGACCAAAACTTCTCACGATACTCTAAATTTGGCCTCACCAATGTCTTATTCATCTTCAACGTAACATCCCTTTTCCTGTACTCAGTGCTTTGATTTATGAATGCTAATGTGCCAAAAAAAATCACCCTTTCAAGGAATTATGTATCTGTATTCCCAGATCCCTCTGTTCTGCAGTATTCCACTGTTCCATACCATTTACTGTATAAGTCTTACCCAGGTTCATCCTTCCAAAGTGCAACACCTCACACTTGTCTGCATTAAATTCCATCTGCCATTTTCATGATTAGGATCTATCTTCATTTCATTATCTTTTTTAGTCTTGCTTCTGAAATGATCCGGGAAGAACATGTGGAAAAAAAATCACAATCTTCCCTTGTAATAAAATACAAAACCTGTCAGTTCTTCTCAGAAACCAAGGCCTGAATGTTAGATGATTTATGCCAAATTGCTGAGTGATATAATTCTGAGATACAAATAGTATCAAAAAATTTCTTAGCAGTCTCATATTTGCAACTTTTTCTGAAATCAGATTAATTCTTCATTATTAAATATACAGTATATTCATTAATGGTTATTTGAATAGGAAATGTAATTGATGAAGTCTGATCTAAACAGTAAATGTTGCGATCCATGCTCAGAGGATATTAAATCAATGGAAATATTTAGCTGACACTCTGAACTTTGGTCCAAATTTCTTTACGCTGTCAGTCCAGACTTGGAGAGATTTCCATTTTCATTCGGGCAAGAAAACTGTAGACTTGTTAAACTCTAAAATCATTCCATGACTATTTTCGGTGCTGCATTTATTTGAGATAATTGTTGACATAGCAGTTTACACATTTGCTGTTGCAGGAAGTGTTCATTACATGCTGTTCAAGCAAGATATTATTTGTGGAGTTCAAGACACTAACCTTGTGCAATTTCACATAGAGTCCTTAAGAATTCAATATGATGACAGGTACCTGGAGATGTCCTTGTTAGGGACAGATACTGCCCATGAAAGAAGCTAAGATACTTGGGTCCTCAGACTACTTGAAAATATACTGCAGATGATCAACAGGAGATTTCAGGCAAAGATTTTTTTAACTTGTAAAAACATTAACTGCCACTAAACCTCAAAGAATAGTTTATACTTATTTAGTTGTGCTTTTTTTATATCAACTATTGTTAAATGTATAGTTATAATTAATTTGTCATTGTGGAGTGAGTGATACAGCAATAAGGGAGATTATTTTGACGAAAATGTGAAAACAGGTTGGAAATGCTCCACCAATGCATACATCTAGAAGATACAGGTCAGTGCAAAATTGTGGGCCAATGGGCCTGTACTATGCTGTACTCTTCTATAATGTGCCTAAAACATGTTTTAAAGGTATACTCTGCAATGTGGAATTTGACTGGGACATGCTCTGTGCCAGTTTTGAATGTGGCTTCAAGATTTGGAAATATTTTATTGTGTACAGAGGTCAAGACATAATGCACAACAGAATAGATTGTACTTTGCCAACTGGACATAAAAACTTTTTCTGAATTGAAAATTGTAAATGAATTCAATTGGGAGGGGAACCTGGGGGTGCCAGTTATGAGAAACATTGGAAGCAATCAATAAAAGTCAAGGCTAAGAATAAATCACCTCCCTGGAAGAATATTACACTCCTAAGACTCCATAATAGAAGGTCCAGCTGAATGTCGTGTCTCAGATGGACAGGGTGGTGAAGGGTGGTGAAGGAGGAGCAAATTTGCAGAGAAACAGCATAGTTGCAAGAAACATAAATTTGTAAAAGTAGATGATGCTAACTTTCTACATATTTACTGGAACTCTCATGGCACAGAAGGGCTTAACAGAATGCAGCTTGTCAAATCTCTCAGAAAAATTTCCTAAATCAATATACAGAGGTCCCAACTTGAGAGAGAGTATTAATGCATCCCCCTTCAAGGAATGAGACAGGGAAGGTGATGAAAATATTTGTAAGAGAACATGTTGGATTTGATTATCATAATGCCATTAGCTTCAAGATGGTTATAGAAAAGGATAGGTCTGGTGCTCAGGTTGAGATTCTAAATTGGAGAAAGACCACTTTTTATGGTATCAGAAATGATCTGGCAATTGTGGATCAGGACAGATTGTTCTCTGGCAAAGGTGTTAGAGGTGTTCAAAGGTGAAATTTTGAGAGTATAGAGTTTGTATGTTCCTGTCAGAATTAAAAGGCAAGACTTGCAGGCAAAGGGAACCTTGGTTTTTGAGAGGTATTGAGGCCATGGTTAAAAGGAAGAAGAAAGTGTATAACAGGTATAAGCAGCAAGGAACAAATGACGAGTGTAGCAACTGCAAGAAAACACTTAAAAATCAGGAGGGCTAAAAGAAAGTATGAGGTGGCTCTAGCAGACAAGGTGAAGGAAACGTTCAAGGGCTTCTATTGATAATTAAGAGGTAAAGGATAGCAATGGTCAAAACTGTATCTATTGAAGGTCAGAGTTGTCATCTTTTCATGAAGTTATTTGCAATGGAGGTGATCACCTCAGGGCCTGAAAAGCATGCAGAAATCCCCTAAGCCTGACAAAATATTCCCTCAGGTCTTGAGGGAGCCTAATACAGAAATTGCAGGGGCCCAAGCAGAGGTATTTAAAGCATTCTCAGCCATGGATGAAGTTTCAGAAGATTAGAAGATAATGTTGTTTTATTGTTTAATAAAATCTCTCAGAATAATATAGGTTAATAATATAGGCTGGTGAGCTTGACACCAATAATGGATAACTTATTGTAAGGTACCTTAAGAGACCAGATATATAAGTACTTAGACAAGGAATGATTGGAGGCAGTCAATCCAGCTTTTTTGCATGATAGGTCACATCTACCAAATCTTACAGAGTTTGAGAAGTTTACCAAGACAGTTGAACAAAAGGCAGTAAATGTTGCCTACATTAATTTTAGTAATTCCTTTGACAAGGTCCCATATCTTCCCCATTTCTTTTTTTATATATAGTTTATTTAAAGATTTTGACCATACATGCAGTCAATTACAAAATTTAAAAAATTAAGTACAAAAGTAAATCCAGTATTTACTCCATGATGACACTCAGATTATGGGTGCAGTGGACAATGAAGAAAGCTTTCAAAGCTTGCAGCAGGATCGGGACCAGCTGGAAAAATAAGCTGCAAAATGGCTGAAGAAATTTAATGTGGTTAAGTTTGAACTTCAGGAGGACAAATTAGGGTAGCACTTGTAGGTAAACAATCGGGCAGAGTTCAATAGAACAGAGGGAATAGAGATACATAATTCTTTAAGTGGTGTCCTCTTCTCATTGCTTACTTAGAGAGACATTGGAGAAAGTAGATGTCTTGGGACAAAGCATTCTTTATTTTCACGATAATAAGACCAGAGAACATTAGAAATGCTCAGCAATCAGCCAGTACTTGCAAACTGAATCAACATTCCAGAGCAAGGATTCTTCTTCAAATTTTTCTTCCCAATGATTTCCATAAAGTTGAACAGAAATGTACTCAATCCTTTTAAGTGACATCCAAGGAGAATTTCTGGAATAACCATTCAGAATCCATTCTTCAAAAAAGTTTCTCCAGGCTCTTTCACACTTGCTTCCCAGTAAATTGGCTGTTCAGTGTCCCAGGATAGGAATAATGGTTTGGCTTTTTACATGACTACTCCTAACTGGGACACTGCACGCTTTCATAAAATGCCAAAGTCCTCTGGAACCTAGGGTCAGACTTACATTATCCTTGTAGTGGTATGCCACTTCTGGAGAGTATCATTCCATCGGTGTTCTTTTTGGTGTTGATATTTCCACTGTATTCACGGGGGTGATGTAGGTGACTGCTGCGGTGAAAAAGAACCTTGTGCCACGTTTCATCAGGGTGCCAAATGGGAGCATCTTCAGGAGACAATGGAGGCATTTAAATTTGTGCCAATGTGTACCAATGCCATCAATGGTAAACATATTCCCATCATTGCCCCACAGGATGATCCAGCATCCTACTACAATCGAAAAGGGTGGCACTCTATCATACGGCAAGCTGCTGTCATCCATAACTGCTGGCAAGGATGATATTTCCATTAATATCAGTTTTCCTCACCTGAAAATGTAAGCATTATGTTATTGTAGCTTTCACCTTTGTTTCCAGCTTCTCAGATCTGTATGTGGGTTGGCCAGGTCACACCCATGATGCTTGCATTTTTCTCAACTCTCTGTTTACAGAATGGCTGAGAATGCAGGTGGCCATCTGTTCCACAGTGACATAAATGAATCTAACACAGTGCATGATCATGCTTTAACATGTATATGTTATCGTCTAAAGTGTTGGATGGACACCTGCTTTGAACATGACGCATGATATTGGTGAGTTGACGCTGCCATTGTTCCCTTCTGCTCCAAGATGCCCACACACTCCCATTGATTTTATCACAGGCCTCTAGAAAGGTTGACGGCATTGAAATACCTCCATATTTGGTCAGGGACCCCGCTTACCCACTGCAAAAATGGCTAATTAAGGGGTTCACGCAACATCACGTCATTGATCACTGTAAATGCACTGTAAGTGTCTGAGCTCTACAATAATGGTTGTGAAGAATGTGTTTGGCCATGACAAAGGACACTGGAGGTTCTTGTCGAAACAAATGCATATTAATACCACCCTTGTGTCAGAGGTTGCTGTTGTCTGCTGTGTTTTGCATAATATCTGTGAGCTTAACAAGAAGCACTTCCTGACTGATGCATCTGATCTCCCTCCTGCAGAAAGAATTCTTTACAGAGGTGAAACAGCCCGTGGTCCGCAGACCATATGTGAAGCAATTTCCTATGTGGAAATGAAGATAATAACTGACTCATTTCCCTTAAAGGTCAATAAAACTTTGTTGCTCATCTTGGAATATAGTGCAACTGTACAATCTGAAAACAGGTATGAAATAAAATGTATTTAATAACTGTTGGAATGACATGTGCACCAATTATGTGAGCATAGACAAAAATTATCAATAAAGGCAGTTAAAAAAAACTTTCTGGAATAAAACTAACATTTTGATAACACAGTTTTGACATCTCTTCATTCCCATGAACCTTTAAATTTAGTTCAACACACTACAGAAATTATAAACAGAATGACTTCAGTGATAAATGAATCATGTGAAACTTTTAATTGGGTATTCTCATCCTCTTCCTCAAGCAGGTAAATGTAGGAGCTAGAATAATGGCCAATATGGGGGTGACCAGCTGAACCCTCAACACCAACCCATGACAGGTGTGTCCCGCTTGAAGGGGTGATGACGGTTGGCGCTGGAAGATGGCAGTGGGAGGAGGAAGGCTGTGTATGATGGCGAGAGGCAGGAGAATGGAATAGGGAGGGCTGATGATGGAGCAAGGAGGGAGGGGTATGCAATGAGACTTGTGGCATTATGGTGGCAGAGGATGGCTGGAATGAGGGGGATGCTAGTGGGAAGGGGGAGGTAGGAGTCCTGTGGACTGAATGGTGGAGGGCCAAGGTTCGACTCGGGTAATTACTTCGATGGATGAGGCAAATCTCGTTATAACTGCATTCTGTGCCTGATTCTCCTGCCTAATATCAGTTATAATGTGTAAATGCATCATTGCCAGCCTAATGGTCCTGTCTGTTGGAGGCACGTTCCTGGCTTTCGCTCTGTTGCTGTGCCAGCCATTGCCCCTGCAACATCTCTGCATGCCTCTCCCTTCAGTCCCATTCCCTCTCCTGGTCCATCAGGTCAATTTCAGATAACAGCCCATACATCTCAGCTACCTCCTCCTGCCTTTAGTGGGCTTCTTACATTTCTGCTTCCTTCCACCTCCTGGATAGGGGTGAGACACATATGTGAATTAAATGCCATGTCTTGACCATTGATTCACACCAGAATTGACAATTGACAATGAACAGATTAATTATGAGTCTTACCAGCGCTCAATACAGCAGGAGAAGCGATCCCTGTGTTTTCACTTTTTGCCGTCTGATTAGTTGTGGTCTGCAGGGGAGCAGAGGTAGTGTCAGGGGCCGGAGCAGAGGGAGAGGTTGAGGTACAAGAGGGAGGAGGGGGAAGGCACCAGGAGCAGATGAGGGACCAGGAATGGTTGATGGATCTGTGAAAGATAAGGTACAAGAAGCATTCTGTTCCTGCACCTCACATTCCTCAACCTCCTCCTCCTTAAGATGCAAAATGGGTTCAAGGGACTACAAGCAGCCCCCCTCCTAGCCTGCAGGTTGCCTACAAGGGCCAGCGGTGTAGCTTGCCTGCTTGTACCATAGATGTCATATAAAATAAGGCCATTCCCAATGATCTACATCACTCTTCTCATTATGGTCCATGACCTGATGAAGACTCCTCTTGAAAATGATCTGTTTTTTGTCTCTCTAATACCCCCAATGACCTGAACTTCAATGCAATGCTCTCATAAAATCACTCATCTTTAATATGCCCATTATCTCATATCCAGCTCCCTCCTCTAACCTTAGGGTGAGGAGTTGTTACACCACCCAATCCCCTCAGTTTGGAGAAGCCATTTTAAATTTTTATTTGTGTATGTGACTTTTTTCACTGATTTAAACTTCTGTAAAGTCACACCAAGAAACATCTTCATTTTATAATTCACAGTTTTAAAATCAATGTGCCTGCTATTTTTATATTATACTGACTTCAATGGAGGAGGAGCATCTATGTCTCCTTCGGATTCCAGCAGGACTGCAGCACACCTCCACACCGGGTTTAACGTGCTCACACAAAATATCATGTCATTTCTAACCGACAAGGCAATTGTCCATTCCATAATTTTCTGATTGCAATGCCAGGGCCTACAGCCACCGGGGATTGTACTAGGGCTCGAGGCAGTCTATCCCTGGCATGAGATGATGTCATCTCACGCCAGCATTGAGATGATCCTTTCACACTAGGCTCTTTTTAGGCTGATTGGCCATTAATTCCTGGGACTACTTGCAAGTGTGAAAGGGGCTTCAGAGTGTCTCCCTTTGTTTTTCAAGAAACCCCTTTAGACTTTGAGCAGTAAGTGAACTTTACATGTTGAATTTACTTTTAAACCCTTCAAAATACTGGGATTTTCACCATGATAATGAGATTCTCACCAAGTTTAAGATGGCTACTGTTAAGAAAGGACTTTAGGCTAAGTGCTAGATATTACAGTGTCTTGCAGTCGAACTGCTCTGAGTGTCTGCGTGTAGTCAGTACTCAAACAGTAGATGATGGTATTCATATACAAAAAAGGAACATGTTGGATCATGAGCTGCAGAAAGTGTGACAGTGAGGAAGTCAGGCAAACACCAGAGATCAGATGAGTATGCAATTTATCTTTTACCTGAATTCAGGGCATTTTATTAGTCAATGAGCTGAATGCCAGATGAAGAACAGACCGTGTATTTTGCTTTATGAAAGCTATAACCAATGTTTCATTTGAGAGGTATGGGTCTATCAATTATTTATTTATTTTTCTTTTTTCCACATCTTTTAACTAACAGAGTAGTTTACTCTGTTTATTAAATCTATTCACATTGTAGAATTATCTTTTGTTTTCTTTTCAATATGGTATCAAATAAATTTACTGCTCAAAAAAAAAGTGGGGCATTGATGTGTTGCATATAGAGTACACTGATCAAAAAAAAGAGCTTTCTGGTAAAATCCCACCTTTTGGAACAAAGTCCATAACCCTGAGGGTCACAGATCTTCAAATACACACCCAGATAGGTTTTAATTTCATGACAGTGGCTTCTCCCTTGATGTCCATTCAAATCAGTGCATTCCACTCCCTGCTGCCATCCAGAGAGAAATTTTCCTCATCTCCCTCCTTATCTTTCTTTCAATTCCTAGGGATTGGGAGCAGATTAGCAGGGATAGTATTGGATGAATGGGTAGGCTTGACCAAACAAATACATACTCCTCCTCCAATTTTCTTTAGTTCTAATTTACTCGTGTACTTCAAATCCATGTCCTCTGATCTTATAATCACCATATAGGTGATTCTTGTTCACTCTGTCTGGGCCCCTCATAATATATATCTCATTTGTTTTCCTTCAGCCTCTGTAGTAAACACACCAAAATGCTGGAGAAACTCAAAGCTGGTCTTTTCAGCACGTAAAGATATATTGCCAACATTTCAGGCCTGAGCCCTTCTGTGAAGAAAAGTGAGAAGCAGGAAGTCTCAGAATTCAAAAAACGGGGGAGGAATCCAGACCAAAAAAAGGTGTTAATTTGATGTGATAGGGGACTATGTGAGAATTTATCCTGTTTGTGCGAAAGGAGACAGGGTAAGGAGAGACAACAAGGGAAGAAGGGGGTGTGGCAGGGTTTAACAACAGCCAGAGACATCAAGATTAATGCCATCCCGTTGGAGTGTGCGTGTTGGAAAATGTGGTGTTGATCCTCTGATTTACAGTCTCAGTCTAAAAGTTCATGAGACCACGGACAGACATGTTGGCAAGGGAATGGGATGGAGAATTGAAATGGGTGGCCACTGGGAAATCCACGCTATTGCACCAAACAGAGCTGAGGTGCTCAACAAAGCGATCTCCCAGTCTGCATCTGTCACATTTGTGGCCCGAAATGTGAAGTTAATAAAACATCAAACACAAGTTTTATCAGGTAAACTTCTCAGTGTCTTTATTTTCCAGTTTCCTTTGTTCTCCTGCTTGTGCTCTTATCTCTCTCTCATACCACGTGACTTCCGGTACTTCTCATACATATTCATTATCATGACATCCCTCCTTTAATCAGAAATAAACTTTACCTTCACTTACCAATATCCCTCGGAAACCTACAAACATCGTAACTAATGGTAATACTATAACTCAACTACATAAAATTTACTTCCTACAGCACTCATACATGCACTTTATGATATAAGATTAAAATACTGTCCCAAAGTTCTTATTAAAACTATGGCACAAAGTCTTCGTATCGTTTGGGCACTTTCCGGTTTCGTTTCGGCCTGCCTGCGATATTGTCATCGCTTCTCGGTTGTTCACTCTCAGCGTCGGAAATACTGCTCGCCACGGC
This sequence comes from Narcine bancroftii, assembly GCF_036971445.1. Taxonomy (NCBI): domain Eukaryota; kingdom Metazoa; phylum Chordata; class Chondrichthyes; order Torpediniformes; family Narcinidae; genus Narcine; species Narcine bancroftii. The sequence goes on along the minus strand of NC_091474.1, from coordinate 198,983,885 downwards.
TTCGGGTGTTTCTGGCGCTCTAGTCACTTCATCAGGAGTGCTGGTAACTGCCTCTGGAATATCATCAGGTCTCTCAGTTTCAGCATCTCGTATTGGCCTTTCAACCTCTTCGCTCGATGTATCTCCGGACTGGTACCTTTTTACACCTGATACATTTCTCTTATACAGGACTCCAGTCGGAGACTTGACTGTCACTATACTGCCACTTCTGGATACGACAGTATAGGGTTGATGGTAATCAGGTGTGTCTAGCTTACCACCAGTTTCATGCCTCACTAGAACATTATCTCCTGGCATGATGTCTGAGTACTTGGCTCCACGTTTCGAATCTGTGTACAGCTTTGCTGCACCTTTCTTTTCAGCATCGTGGTCCCTCATCTCCTGGTCGTCTCGGATTTCCTTTATTTCTGGCATTTTTGTGCGGATTTTTCTCCCAAAAAATGCTTCTGCAGGACTTTTTCCAGTGGTTGCATGAGGCGTTGCTCGATAGACAGCCACATAAGATAGCAATGCTTCTCGCCAATTTTGTCCTTCTGCGTGTGCAATCCTCAATCGTTTTTCAATGGATTGATTTTGTCTCTCTACTTCTCCGTTGGCTTGCGGCCATTTCGGAGTTACTTTATGATGGTGGATACCTGTGGTCCTCATGTATTCCACAAATGTCTCTGAAATGAATTGTGGACCATTGTCAGAATATAATGAAACAGGTAATACATATCTTGCGAATATCTCTGCTAATGCTTGTATTGTTTTTTCAGTGGTTGTGGACTTCAACACCACGTACTCATGGTATCTGCTGTAGTAATCTATCACTACCATAATTGATTCACCCGTCGGTAAAGGTCCAAGAAAATCAACAGCTACGTCGATCCATGGTCCTGTCGGGAGTTGCGTACTTCGGATCGGTTCTGGCGGATTACTCCTACTGGTGATTTGACATCCGTGACAAGTTTTAACAAATTTCTCTGCGTCTTTATCACAACCTGGCCACCATACCTTGGACCTGAGGTTTTGCTTGGTACCAACAATACCTAGGTGTCCTTCATGCCCTAAGGATACGATCTTCGGTTTCAATCTTTGCGGTATCACCAATCTGCAACCTCTCAATACACACTGTCCAATGCAACAAAGTTCGTCTCTAATCGGAATGTAAGCCTTGTGAGTACACTTGTCCCATTGTCCACTCTGTATGCATTCTCTTACTTCCATGAGTTCTGGATCACGTTCGGATTCTCTCTCGACTTCCTTTTTCGTAGTCACAGCTTTCAGTGTCGACTGAATAGCTATGAAGCGTACAAAGCTCTCTGTTTCTGTTCCCAATTCTGACTTGGACACCATCCTTCACCAATCTGGACAGCAGATATGCAATGTTTGCTTTCCCTGCAATGTGGATTACTTTATATTTGTAGGGTTGTAGTCTGAGTACCCATCTCTCTATTCTGGCACATGGTTTGGATCTAGGTGCATAGATCACCTCTAATGGCTTATGATCTGTGATGAGTTCAAATATCATGCAGTATAAATATGTATGGAACCTCTCACAGGCCCATACAAGTCTGAGTGCTTCTTTCTCTGTCTGAGAGTATCTTCTTTCCACATCTGATAACGATCTGTTGGCATAGGCAATGATTCTTGGTCCTCCATCATGCATCTGGACCAATACGGCTCCTAAACCAACCGGGCTGGCATCCGCTATGACTTTGGTTGATGCCGCCGGATCGTAATATCCAAGAGTTTTTGCATCTGTCAGGCTTTGCTTCAGCGCTGTGAACGCTTTCTTCTGCTCAGATCCAAAATGAAATGGTTAGTTTCCTTAGTGGTTCTGCCACTGTAGTGAAATTAGGAATGAACTTTGCACAAAAATTGACCAATCCCAGGAAACTCCTCACCTCTGTTGCGTTCTGAGGTGCACGTGCCTCTGCAATAGCTTTCACCTTGGCCTCTGCAGGGTTTAGTCCTTCCCTTGTAAGTCTGTGTCCCATGAAGTCCATTTCTGACACACCGAACTGGCACTTGTTTCCATTCACGGTAAGGCCTGCCTCCTGTAGTCTAGATAGTACACGCCTCAACCGTTTGTCATGCTCTTCCTTCGTTGGTGCATGGACTATGATGTCGTCAGAAATGTTGGCAACTCCAGGAATGCCTTGAATCACTCGATGGATTTCATACTGGTAGATCTCCGAAGCTGCATTAATTCCAAATGATAGTCTCTTGTAACGATACAATCCACAGTGAGTCACAAATGTTGTTACATCTCGGGAACCTGGATCCAGCTCTAATTGATGATAGCCCCATTTCAGATCAATTTTTGAGAATACCTTGCTGGTAGTTAGTTCTTGAAGTATTTCCTCCACTGTTGGTATAGGGTGTCGTTCTCTAATTATAGCTTCATTGGCCATTCTCATGTCAACACATAGTCTTATGTCACCCTTTGGTTTGGGCACAATCACTAAGGGACTGACCCATTGTGTCGAATGTTCCACCGGTTCAATAATGTCTTGTTCTATCAACTCTTTAATTTTGGCTTCGATTTTCCCACGAAGTCCAAACGGAGTTCAGCGCATTGGTTGTGCCTTGGGTTTGACCGTTTCATCTACCGCTAACTTCAATTGTCAACCTTTCAGCTTTCCTACTCCTTGGAAGACTGCGGGGAATTCTTGCTTCATATCCTCGTATGACTGAATTGAATTGACTCAAGCTGTGCTTCTACTCAGCAATGGTTCTCCCCTCTCTTTTATGACCATAAACTCTGCTTCGGTGTTCTTATCTCCAGCTTCAACAGTTGCAGTAAAACATCCAATGGTCTGCAATGGCTTGGTTGTTGTGTATGGATACAGTTTCTTGGAACACTTCTTTGAGGTACAGATGATCTTTTTCCTTTTCAACTTCTCCCATAAATGTCGATCAATCACATTACTGTCACTGCCTGAGTCTACAATGACCTGCACTGTCACTCCACCAATGATCACTGGGACATTCTCATGATGTACATCATTCAACGTAAATTGGTAACAACTCTGTCCCTCCTGGGTATCATCATCGTCACCGTCTATCTGGCGAATGGTATCTTTCTTTCCAGGATACTTTCCTTTCCCCCAGGCTTTGCCTTTCGAAGTTGTACTCTTCCTCTTCTGGTCTGCATTGGACTTGCTTTTGCACTTCTTTGCAAAGTGGTCCTTACCTCCACACTTTCTGCAAACTTTGCCTTTGGCCGGGCAATATGGGTCTTTTCCAAAGTGATCTTGGTTTCCACATCGATAACACTCCACATCCTGTGTCGACGTATATCTTGGCTGGTTATGGCGATGTGAGAGCCTCTTAATTTGCTGGCTTGAGTTGTCTTTCAGGGTCATAGTATGAAATTGCCCTTCAACAGCCTGTAATGCAGCAGCAATGGTTAAAGCATCGGTGAGTTCCAACTCACTCCCTCTTTCCAGTAGACGTCTTCTGAGTTTATCTGATCTGCAGTGCTGTACGACTTGATCCAATAATTGGTTGTCCAAATCAGCTGGCATGTAATTGCATCCAACAGCTAGCTGGCGTAGTCTCGTCACGTACTGAGCAATTTTCTGGCCATCTTCTTGTCTCGTTCTCCGAAACAAATGGCTTTGAAATGTAGCATTCGGTGTCACTACATAGTGTGCATTTAATGCATCTACCGCTTTCCGGTACTCATCCTTTCTTCCAGTATTCAAAAGTGTCTTAAATGTTTCCCAAACTGCGGGACCAGCAGTGAAAAGAAGTAATGCCCTTCTCTGCGCTTTTTGTTCAACTGTACCGGTATCTAAAAATAGGCCACGACAGTCGGCGTAGGATTCAAATTCTTCCAGCCATGCCTTCCACTTCACACTTACAGTGCTTGCATCACCCGTTGGGTCAAAATTAGCAATTCCACTATGCGTTAGAAAGTCACCGTCTGCCCCAGCCATGAGGAAAATTCCAGCCCCAAAAGTACTGAGTCAAAGAGAAAATTCTTATCACCTTGAATTTTTCTGTAATCCTCTGTAATCTTGTTTAGTCTTTAATTTTCTTCAAGCTTCTTTCATCCTCGTCGCCAATGTCACATTTGTGGCCCGAAATGTGAAGTTAATAAAACATCAAACACAAGTTTTATCAGGTAAACTTCTCAGTGTCTTTATTTTCCAGTTTCCTTTGTTCTCCTGCTTGTACTCTTATCTCTTTCTCATACCACATGACTTCCGGTACATCTCATACATATTCATTATCATGACAGCATCCAGTCTCTCTGATGTAGAGGAGACCACAGCGGGAGTATTGGATGCAGTAGATAGCCCCTGCAGATTCACATGCTAAATGTTGCTTCACTTGGAAGGACTGTTTGGGGCCCCAAAAGGTGCTGATGAGGACGTGTGGGCACAAGTACTGAGGGAAAGAAGGACTCCTGAAGGGACTTCTAAAGGATAGAACAGGGATGTGTGCGTCTGCAAAGGCTGCAGGCTCGCTGGAGGTGAATTTGTGAACATTCAGTGGCTCTAAAGTGAATCACTTTTGCTTCTCTTTTTCTTACTGTAAGGGGCAATGGGCAATTCTAATCCCGACATTTTGTCTGCCTTATGACAGACTAAAGGTAATTTCATGCAATATTACATTTTCTGTTTTATGTGACAATAAATTAATGTTGAATTATGAATGAATACCAAGCTACTGAATCTTCCTGACTAAACTCCTTTATGGGACCTTGTCAAAGTCCTTACTAAGGCCATGTCGAAAACATCTACAACCTTTCATTCATCAACTTTCCTGGTAACATTCTTGTAAAATATATATTAAACATGAACTGCCACGCACAAAGCCACATTGGCTACCCCCCATTAGTCACTGATCATCCAAATACTTTTATATCCAATCTCTTAGAACATTTTCCAATAACTTACTTCCTACTGATGTCAGGCTCACTGATCTATAATTTCCTGGCATATTTTTCAAGCCTTTTTTTTAAACAACAATAATATGAGCTGAAAAAAAAATCACACAAATGCCGGAGAAACTCAGCAGGTCAAACAGTGCCTTAATGTAGCAAAAGTGAAGATACATCACTAATGTTTCAGGCTTGAGCCCTTCATCAAGATGTGAGGGAACATAAGAGATATCTGAACAAAAGACGGAAGGGGGGTGGGGAGGATGGGAGATGATAGGTGGAGGGGGGAGTACCTCAGGAAGGGGGGGAGATGTCTAGGCTAGGTGGAGAGAGAAAGGAAGTAGGAACTGAAAAGACTAGTTGCCGGGGGGAAAGAATAAAGCAAGCTGATTAGTGGAATGCAGTGAATTCATTGTTCATGCCCCGGGATTGGAGGGCACCCAGACAAAAAAATGAGGTGTTGTTCCTCCAATCTATAGGTGGTCAGGGTGAGGCAGTGTAAATGGCCATGGACAGATATGTGAGCTTGAGAACGTGACTCAGAATTGAAATGGTTGGCAATGGGTGCTGCCCTCTACACCCTATTAACTTACACCCTCTGTATGTTTTGAAGGGAGGGAGGAAACCAGAGCCCTCAGAGAAAACCCAACAAAGACACGGGGAGAGCGTTCAAACTCCTTACAGACAATGTGGGATTCAAACCCAGTTCCAGTCCCAATTGCTGGCATTGTAAAGGTGTTGTTCTAACTGCTACACCAACCATGCTGTCTAATGAAATAAGATGCACCTGAAAACATTATTTCCACCATGCACAGCCCTATGATTTCTGTCTCTATATGCAGACTTATCATATTTTTCTTCCTCTTCTTCACAATCTGCTCTGGTACTCTGATTTTCTCACCCCGAAAATCTAGTTTAAACTCCCTGGAGCAGCACTAGAAAACAATCCCCCAAGGATATTAGTCCCTCTCCATTTCAGATGCAAACTATCCTGCCAGTATAAATATTAAAAATCTATCAGTTATATTACAATGCAGAGGAATTTCTCTCTGAACTATACATGAAATGTAAAGGATGTATATGTTAATAGAGGAGGTACACTTATACCTGCTTAGTAACTTCCCTGATCTTATACTGGGAGTTTTAAAGAGGACTAATTAATATTAACATTCACTTGTGAGCAAAGAGAGGCTGAAGAGACTCAACGGGCCAGGCAGCATCTCTGGAGAGGAATGGTCAGTCAATATTTCAGGTTGGGACCCTTTATCAAGATTAATGACCATTTCTCCCTTTGAATTCTGCCTGACTAGTTGATTCTCCTGAATCCTTTTTTTTCTCTCAAATTTCCAGTATCTGGAATTTTTGTGTTTCTCATATGCATTAATTTATTGTCTTCCCCTGTATTGTTAGAATCAGAATGCCCACACCCAATGACCAGTTTCAAAAACTACTCTCCTATTCCATCATTCCATAATTTTATTTCATAGAGTATTGGATGCCATCTCCAACAAGATTTGCCAGCATTGCAAGTCATTGATAATATTCATGGAACAGCTCAGGCCCAATACATTGGTAATACCTCTTTACCTCCTACGAACATTGCAACACCTGCTCAATTCCTACAGTATTCCCATGTTTTTTGCAGCATGCAAGCCAACTTAGAATTTTTAATTTATGGCGAAGGCTTCCATTCCATATGCAAATGTTTATAGATAAGTACATTAACTTAGTGTTTGTGCGACGCCATCACAGTGATAGGGATCGGGGTTCAAATCCAGCGTTAGCTGTAATGTGTTTGTACATTCACCCGATGTCTGTTTCAGTTTCTTCTGCGTGCTCCAGTTTCCTCCCACCCTCCAAAAATGTATCAGGGGGTATAGAAGATTGGGTGAGGTTGGATGGCACAGGCTCATTGGCCAAAAAGTCCTGTTACCATGCTGTATGTCTTAAAAAAAAGTAATTAAAAAATTTCTTGACTGATAAACTTTAATCTACACTTTGAATGGGCAAACTAAACTAACAGTAATAGTGTGTATCAACTTCAAGTTCATTGCCATCTGTAGATATGCCCAGGATGAAACAGCATTTTTCTTCACTATTGTGCACAAATGTCCTCACAAAATTATCACATAGATACAGAAAGATTAGATAGGTCGAGGAACCAAGAAGCAAGTCAAATATTTTAGATCTGGTATTATGCAGTCAGAAAGGTTAATTACCGATAATAATCTCGCAGTTCAACATTAAATTTGTGAAAGTTAGTTATGACAGAGTTTTATTCAACAATTGGAAGTGATTTAGTTCAATCTGTAATCATAGAACATAGAACATGACAGCACAGTACAGGCTCTTCAGCCCTCGATGTTGTTCAGACCCATATGTTCCTTAAAAAATTACTAGACCTTCCCTACCCCGTAACCCTCTATTTTTCTTCCATCCGTGTGCCTGTCTGAAAATCTCTCAAATGTCCCTAATGTTTTAGCCTCAACCATCATCCCTGGCAAGGCATTCCAGGCACCCACAGCTCACTGTGTAAAACACTTACCCCTGATGTCTCTGCTAAACTTCCCTCCCTTCACTTTGTACAAATGTCCTCTAGTGTTTGCTATTCCTGCACTGGGAAACAGGAGCTGGCTGCCATCCAATCTATGCCTCTCATAATTTTGTCATAATCTCTCATTATCCAGTCTGTTCAATTCAAACAAAGATAATAAGGAAGGCATGAGCAATAACTTAATTATTGCAAATTTGAATAATACATTACTAAAGGACAATAATTAGGCAATAACTAATATTTAAATAATTAATACATTGTTTTCAATAAATATATATTCTTTTAAGGTGCAAAAGGTACAGTAAAAAAGGTCTAGAGTTGTTGAAGAATCAAAGTAACTGCATCACAGAGATTTGCTAACAAGGGCACAAATCAGAACTCTCTGTGGAGCCTAAAAAGAATGGCAGCATTGCCAGAGCCACTGTAATGGCAGAACGGCTACTGGTGTGGATTTGGGAGAGTGGGGAGCTGAGACAAAGCGCTGCTGCACAGTAACCTTCTAACAGATCCTGATGCCAACGGCTCTAATAAAAGCTTTAAATGTCCTGTCAAAGAAGCTGGCAGTTTTTAAAAAAAAATCCTTCAACCACAAAGGTCTGTGTCCAAGATGTGTATGTGCTGGGCAGCAGACAATGAGGGGTTACCGACTCTGGGAGAAGCAATGGACCAGCACAGGGTACCAGATAGGAGGAGAATACCCCGATTGAGAAGGAAAATTATGTGAGATGACCCTACAGGGAAGATGACCATGGCAATCAATCAGCAAGGAGTGGTGCAGCTGAAGGATCCACACAGGTTGCGGGCTGTTGGCGATGTGGTTGAAAGACTCACATAGGGTATGGGCTGCTTGTGACATGCGGTCGAAGGGCCCACACAAGATGCGGGCAGCTGGAGACTGGCTCATGGGAACCAGGAATGGGAACCGGAATTTTATGGGTGTTGAGGGCAAGGGAAGCTTCCTGATCATATCTGAAGTTTGGACCTGGAGCTGGGGTTTCCAGTGGTTTAAACATGAGTCTGTGCGGCTGCAGAGGCTGTGGGAGGGCTAGATATGAATCAATGGATACTCGATGTCTATGAAGGGACCTTTTTTTGCTTCTCTTTCTCATACTGTTATGGGAGCTGGGCAATGCTCATAGCAACTCTTTGCCTTACAGCATACAAAATTTGAAATATTTCACATGTATTAGATTTTTATGTATTATTGTGTGATACTAAAAGGAAACTTGAAAAAAAGGAACTGTAATGCTTAGTTTTGAGAGCTGAGGCTCAGAAGTTAATTGTACCTGCGCATCTTCCTGATTTGTTAATGATTGGATTATATTTATTCAGACAGTTTCACCCAATCAAGTTGATTTCTATTGCTTCAGTACTACCTGAAAATTTGGAAAGGGAAGTCTCGGAAATAGTTTGCAGCCCAGAGGGTATATGGCAAAATCAACTTGGATATCCCAATGAATAAGACTCAGATGAAGAGTAATATTCTACATGATATTAATCAGTCATCTCACTTAAACCTGCCACTAATTCTGTTTCATCACAGATCCAGCCATCTTCCCAATTATTAAGCTCGGCTGTCACAAACCTGGCACCTTATTTACCCTAAAAATGGTGCTTGCAATCTAAATTCACACCTTCATCAACACCTTCTGCTTGCAACTTTTGTTTCCCCTCAGCTGGTCTACTGCTGAAATGTTGATCATTCTTCCATTGTAGCCACACTTAACTATTGTAGTAATCTTTCAAATGTCATTAAACCAAGGGACCTCACAGGTGGATAATAAGTCCATTTCACAAAAGAGCAGAGGGTAGAACTATCACTTTAGGACATGTTATTTTCACGAAGCACCATATAAGATGATTGTCTTCTATTGTTTCTTCTCTGGAAAGACTCCTATTTTTCTCCTAATTAAATCTGAGTTCATATACAATTCTGCTACTTCCTCAACTCTGTTCAGCAATATCGCAGTTTAATTAAAGTTATCGATCTTGCATTCTAATCTCTCTCTGTCTTTTCTGCCCTCTTTTTGTGCACTCCATTGGTCCCTGAAAACAGGCTCAGAACTCTGCCTATCCCCATTTCTTGACTCATGTACATCGCCACTTTGTCTTTCTTTTGTTTTTTTTTATTGTGCCTCAGCCCAAGGCATTCCATTCCATCCCAACACTTTCTCATTTACTGTGGTACTTTGCTTATCATCAAAACATTGAGATATTAAAGTCCCTGCAAAGAAAGTTGCTGATCTTTAGCTTTTTAACTAGTCTTCATCGAACTTCCACTGAGCAAGGGAAGTTAAATCTTATCTATCCTGCTGGCAAGTGGCGCTTGATATTATGGATAGCAACAGAAATGTGTGGGTTTTTTGTTACATAATATTTTATTGTCACTACGCAAAGTATTTTATCATAATTATTGTTCATTGAAAACATTTAGATTTTCTGTATGGTAAAAGTAGCATTTGTATCACCACTTGCATAAATGACATTGGCTTGATAACATTTATTTCAAACATGTGATACAGTAGTATTTGAGCTATAATATATCAGTTAAAGAAGACTGTCACACATCATAGCTCATTAACAACTACCCAAGATGTTACAATATATAGATCCTACAAACCCTACTATATTAATATCAAGAGCACAAGAGGCTTTGGAGACATGAAGCTTGTGATTTGGCCAACAACACAGGGATGTAATTGATCACTGACAAAGAGTTTATGTTAGAAAGTTCAGTTATAGTACAGGGAAGAATCTGTGATTTGACATGACTCATTAATTATGAAATGATTTGGACTGTACAAGTGATTTTGCCAATTAATGTGAACACAGTTTTTCAGTTTTCTCCCTGCTCTCTTCTGTTGAAGATCCTCCAGTAGCACAAAGTTGTAAATGAAGAAAGGAATTTATACACTTCTGAAATCTCTGAACATTCAATCTTCCAAGATCTCAGCGCTGCTCTTATTCTGGCCTTGTATATACCCAGAGCAAAAATGCAATGTTGGTGGCTGGGATTTCACTGCCCATGCCCAAACTGTTAGATCTGTTTTGTCAATCTTTCTCTATGTCTTTATTCACTTCCTAAAGCCTATATTTTGAGAAAGTATTTCATCATTTGTCATAAAATTTTCTTGAAAACTTTGGAATCATATGTTGATTGAAAATAACTCTATGAAGTGATATGGGATATTTTCCTGCAATAAAACCTCGAAATAGATACCTTATACAGTTCACTTAACATTCAAAAAGAAATTGCTATTTCAGCAAAATGTTCATCAAACTTGCCTTATTTCCACCTTTAAGCTGAACTCCTAACAACCAAGATCATATTTCATTGTAATAAATTGGTATATAATACATTGAATTCTTTGTGAGATTAATAGAGTAGATCTTGCTGGTGCAATACACCATTTGAAACAGGGTATGTCTTAAAATGTAGGAAAATCAGGGAAAAAAAAAATGTCTGTTGGAAATGGTTATTACTGATCCCAAACCAAACAGGAGCATGATTGTAAAGCTGATCAATGTATTTATTATGAAATCAGTTCATCAGATTCTATTAGATCAGGCCAGATTGGATACACTGTCATTACTTCTTCGTCCATTGAAAACAATATGTGCAAGAATAATACAATATACTTCTCCAAAACAACTGCGCTTAAAATGTTTATTCCTTCCTGGAATGGAATATTTTAAAAAATTGCTATAAATCATTTTACACTATGTTGCCTTTTCATTTTACTATTTTTTTTAAAGGTAAACACTTTTATATTGCATTAGGAGAAAGAAAAATTATCTTTTAAATATCTTGTTCTAAGATCAATGATCACTATTGCATTTGGCTGATTTCTCATTCCTCCCAAATGACACAACTCCAATCCATCAATAATAAGATTGATAGGTCAAATGTACTTATTTGTATTCCATCCATGCTAAATCTAATCATAAAAATGCTTTGAAAAACCCCACCAAGATTAGTGTGGATGACCACATTTCCAAGCTCTTCATATTGATGGGCTTATTCTTTGCTTCCCTGAGGCGTTGTGGGCAAGGTCTGGTAGAACACTCGGGCACACAGGCTTCAGGAGGAACCAGTGACATTTGCCGACTGTCAAAACGTGTCCTGCTGACATCTCAGCTAATTAGAGTCAAATTCTAATTGATGGAAGTTTGTTTAATGAAATTCAAATGAGCCTGTGGCAAAAAGTGAATAACTTGAGTGTTGCTTTCTTGAAGGGACTCAAAAAATGATTGCACAGATTGTTGGCATTCAGTCCTGGGGAGACTAGATTGACTAATCTTTCTAAAACCATTTCTGCATTTTCTAATCCATGTGTCATTAAAGAGATAAAATTATTTATCAAATTAGCTTGCTTGTCACACACATTCTTCTAGATACATATTTATTTCAATGGATGCTTTTTTTTTAAGCCTGCTGCTTTTGTGACCAGCTAGCATGCTAATTTACTGAGTTACCATTTGCTTTAATAGCATCTTTTTACTTCAATGTTTTAAGAGTTTGCAGAATGTTATATTAAGACAATGGTTAATATAGCTACAGACTCTAAAAGTATTGTAATAATAATTTAGCAAAAAAATGAATGAACCTAATTTCAGGTAAAATAAGAATTTACCAAAGAGCTTAGTGCTGAAGTTTGTAATTCATATGAACCTGCGGTGAAGGTAATAAGTTCATATGATAATAGAAGACTTTCCTTTCAAAAGTCTTATAAAACCGTTATAACTGTCACTCCTATCTAAGCTCATAGTTACACCTCAAACTTTCTAAAAATGTACTTCAATTCCCATGAGTAGGGAGTTTGACAGCCAACAGTGGGAGGATAATTCATAATGTCCTGTAACTTGTCGCTTATTGTTTATAAGAAATGTAAAGTAGTGCAAATCTGGAGAGATCATGACATAATTAATAAGGAATCTGTAATTGTCAGGTCATATTGTCAACAATTTCCTGGGTCTTGGTAAATCTTCATCTGATTTTCTGCCAATTAGAAAATAGCAGAAATTATTTAAATATTTAGGCATTGTTTGCTTTGTCCTATTTTCCAATATGGATTTAATTCATTAAAAATCAATGTTACTGTCAGTGAACCTAAAATGTAGTTCAGCCAATTATTGGGGCAAATAAATCTAGAATTATGAAAAATACTTCATGTTTCAATTTTCACAAATATCTATCCCACTTGTGATTAGACTTGAATCATGATTTAATGTCACTGAAAAATTAACTTTAATGCCGTTCACGTATATAATTAAATAAATTGATAAATAGTGGTATGCTTATTGACCACTTTTAACCATGTTATTTCCATCAGTAAAACATTTCAAAAGAAGTTAAACAAGAAAATCTGCAGACACTGTGATTTTAGTTTACACAAAACTCAGCAAGATGCACAATGTTCATAATGTCGAGTTCTTTATGCAGTACTACATAGAGAACACTGTGTGACTTGTTGGTTTCTCCAGCATTTTTGTGTAAACATTTCAAATTAAATTTCTATTGATACCATATATAAAGGGTGAATTTAAAGCACAAGAGTGGTATTTGCCACAACATATCATGCCACTTGCATGACATTTCCATTTCTAATATTTACTCAGATATTACTCCTTTTTTTTTAAAACAGATTGTTAAATTCAAAAGATTGAAAACTGCTGTGCTAGAAGTGGAGGTAATCAAGAAAATATGCCAATGCTGAGGCCAAGTGCAGGGGAAAAAAAAGCAGTGGAGATTCTCTATATGCATGCTGCATGGCCTACTCAGTTTCTCCTGCACTTTTGTGATCGATGTGGGACCTGATTCCTGAGGCACTAGTACTATTACTTGGGAAAGTGAGCATTGTGTCATGTTCTAGCAAGCTGCACAACAAGACAAATAGAAAATTTGACATTAAGCAATGAGGGAAAGGAATCAAAGCTGGAAAGATGTGGTAAATGAAAGAATAAAGATCAGATGAGATCAAAGGAGTTGGTCATTGCCAAGCATTGGGGGTAGTTTTCATCAGTGGTGTCAAGTTGGAGTTGGTGGAAAACTGGGTTCTTACCAACAAAATTTTGTGGTCCCACCTCAACGATGCTATGACCAAGAAACCTCAACAATGACTCCACTTCCTCAGAAGTCTAAGGAAGATTGGCATGTCCCTGAGATCAGTTGTCACAGATGCAGCATAGATATGTTGCTCTCTAGCTTTAGTATTGTGAACTGTGCTGCCCAAGACTGCAAGAAAATCCATAAATGTGTGAATGGAGCTCAGGTCATCTTGCAAACCAATTTTTCTTTGATTGATTGTTTATATCTCCCATTGTCTCAGGAAATCCATCCCACCCTGGTTACGTTGTCTTCTCTGCGAGGTTGAAAACACAAATTTCCAGATTCAAGGGTAGTTTCTTTCTTGCTGTTATCAGACTTTTGAATAGACTTGCATTGATATCTTATTATGCACTTTGTCTTGTGACACTATATCCTGCACTCATAGGTGACTGTAACTCTACAGCCTGCACTTTATTTTATTGGTGTATTACCTTCTGTGCTTAAATATGGGCTGACTTGTCTGGACTGCACGCAAAAGTTTTTTTTTACTGTATCTTGGTTCACATGACAATAAACAGTTCCATTGTACTGAAATTGTGTCAAGTCTAATGATTGAGAGTCAAATCCAGGAAAAAATAAGTTGATAAGACTACAGGTTATCAAAATAATAAGAGGGAACAATTTTAAGGCTCTGGGGAGAGTGCAAATTAAAAATAAATAATTAAAACTAGAGGCTATAACAGAGACCTGGCTGCAGGATGACATAGATTAAGACCTGAATGTTGAATGATATATAACATTTCAGAAAAACAGAGAGCTTGGAAAAGATGGAGTGGATTCATTAATTTTTAATGGCTTTAGCTCCGCAGTGGAATGGCCAAATTTAAAGAAACTAATATGTAGAAGCAATTTGACAGGGGAGGAGATGTAATAAATACAAATATTTACTTGTGGAATTATACATATAATCATTAAATCCATTGCAGACAGACTAAAAGTTTCAGATATATATAGCTTTCTGAGATGAATAGTTTGTAATATTTTTGGTTAAATTCTCAGAACAGCATTTTCTGAAACCAGAGAATTGACTGCACTAAATCGGGTATTGTGTAACTCGATAGACATGGAGGTGTCATAAACTAGTAGTAATCATAATGTCATATGGGAAAAATGGGTCCTGGACTACCAACTTCTAACTCAAATACAGTACAACTCCGATGAGAATTAAACATTATTTTAATGCTTAAAAACCTTGTTGTTTGTTGTTGTTTAAACACTGTTATAAGTGATTTTTTTCTGTTGCTACTGGGCTGTTTTTAGAAAATAAATGGTTCTCTGGAAAAAAAGTGATCTGAAATGAGCCTGGTCTCAACCATTTCAGACGATTGGAGTTGTACTGTAAAGGGACTGTGAAAGCAGAATGGATGAAATTAATTACAAATTAGTTTAAGTTTGTTAGTCAGTCAAGATGTAGTGGAAGAAATTTAAAAGGATATTTCAGAATGCAAAACAAAAATTCTCCTGAGAAAAAACAATTCCAAGTGGAGCACCCACATCCTGCTTAATAAAACAGTATAAAGGTAGTGCCAATCTTAATTGCATGAAGAAACATGACAGGTCATAAAATCAGACAGAATATATAAATCAGCAAAAGATGACTTAAATGTTAAATAGATAATGTGATATGATAGTAATAGTTTTTTAAAGATACTTCAAAATCAAAGAGTTAACAGAGTGAGCATTGGTACTATGGAAAGTGAGTTTGGGAAATTAATATGTGGAAACAAATTAAATTTAATTTTAAATTTAAACATACAGGCCATTTCAGCCCATGAGTACATGCCGCCCAATTTACACCCCATTAATCTACACCTCCAGTACATTTTGAATGGTGGGAGGAAACCAGAGCTCCTGGAGAAAACCCACACAGATACATAGAAAGCATATAAACTCCTTACAGACAGTGTGGGATTCGAATCCCAGTCCAATCCCATTCTCTGGCACTTTTAAGGCATCGTGATGACGGCTACACCAACCAGTGGTTGATCATTTGCAAGCATTTGGATGCTCATTTTAGGATCCCATCTTTTATAATTCTAGGGCTTTTAAACAAAAATTATATAAATGATACAAATTCAAAAGAAATGGTTGCTAATTACACAAAGGTATTTAGAAGAATAAGTTGTAAATAGGACATGAGAAGGTTATGCAGGGGTGTAGATAGATTAAGTGAATGGATATATAATGTGGAGAAAACGCAATGGTGTTTATTTGGCAGGATAATGTAAAGGAACTATCTTCAAGTCAAGTCAAGACATCTTTATTTATCGTTCATACCATGCTTGCATTGTAAAGACCAGATAGCATTTCTCCAGGGCTTTGGAGCATATTTATATAAATATAAATTAGAATAGAATTCAAACAAATTACAATATTAAAATTTTAATTCATAAGCAGTGAAAATCCACAGTTCCCTATCCACATGCACTCTGGGAATTCAGGGGCCTGATGGCTTAGGGAAAAAACTGTTGCCCAATCTGGATGTAAGGGCCTGAGTGCTATGGTACCTCCAACCAGATGGCAGAAGAGAGAACAGTTTACATGAGGGGTGGGTGGAGTCCTTCACAATGTTTATTGCTGGTAGGAAGAAAGGTCCCAATAATCCTTTCTGCTAACTTCACTATCCTCTGCAGGGTCTTGCAGTCTGAGGTGGCCCAGCTTCCAAATCAGGCACTGATGTAGTTGCACAGGATGCTCTCAATACATCCTCTGTGGAATGTAGTGAGGATGGAGGGAGATTAACTTTCCTTAGCTTGGCTATGGAGTTGGTGTTAACAGACCACATGAGATTCTCCACCAAGTACACCCCAAGGAATTTAGCTAAATGTTAATGATTTTAAATGTAGAGGCTCAGGCAATCCAAGTATATGATGTGCAGTAGGTTAGTGTACAACTCCAATAAATAATCGAGAAAGATAATGAATGTTATTGTGAGGGAAACTGAATATAAAAACAAGGAGGATCTATTCTTGTTATGTCAGGCATTGGATAAGATCACATCTGGAATAGTTTATATATTTCTAGTGTCTTTAAAGGAATGTTGTGAATGCAATGGGTGCCCTTCAGAGAAAGTTTATTAGGCCAACATGTGTAATGGACAAGATATCTCAACAAGAAAGATTAGACAGGTTAGGGTGGTGTTTGGAGTGTAGGAGAATGACTTGGTTGAAACATATATCCTATGGAATCTTAATGTGATGCAAATTATGTTTCCTTTTTGGGGAGATTCAAGTACTGTATTAAATATTAAAGTGAGAAAAATATAGAGTAACCTATTTAAGACAGAGTTGTGGATTTTTTTATTTCTCTCAGTGTGATGTTTGTCATTGAAATGCTCTTCCTCAAAGGATGGTGAAAAACGAGTTTTTGAATCTTTTCAAGGAAGATGTAAATAATTATTTTTAAGCAAGGAGATTATAATCAGATCAACTATGATCTTCTTGAATATCAAAGTAAATCTGTGCTCACCAAGTTACCAAAGTATTCACGAATATCTTCAATATCGCAATCCAGTCTAGTACCTATCTGTTACAAAAGAGTGTTGTAACCTTCCTTAATGACTATCAACCAGTAGCATTTGCATCAGGTGATGAAGTGCTGACGTTGAAGTATATCACCCCCTGTCTGACCAGTGACATGGATACATTCCAGTTTGCCTATCATAGCAACAGGTCTACAGTGGATGCCATCTCCTGGCTCTACACAAAACCCTGGAACACCAGGACAATAAAGATACATTCATCAGGATGCTCTTTATTGACTACAGTTCGCCGTTTAACACCATCATTCCCTCAAAACTGATCAGCAAACTCCAAGACTTGGGGTTCAACACTCCATTGTGTAATTGGATCATGGATTTTCTCACCTCTAGACCACAATCAGTGAGGATTGGTCTCCTCCACAATCTCCATCAATATGGGAGCACCACAGGGCTGCATTCTTAACCCCCTGTTCTACTCACTTTACACCTACGACTGTGTGACTCGGTACAACAGTAACACCATCTACAAATTGGCTGACAATACCATAGTAGTGGGATGTATAAAGAAAGGTGATGAGTCAGTATATAGGAGAGAGATTGAAAACTTGGCTGAATGGTGCACCAACAACAACCTTGCATTCAATATCACCAAAACGAAGGAGCTGATTGTTGACTTCAGGAAGGAAAAAACAGAGGTAAACAATCCAGTAATCACTGGGGGATCAGAGGTGGAGAGGGTGAGCAAATTTAAGATCTTAGGAGTCACTATTTCAGAAGATCTTTCCTGGACCCAATGCACCAATGGCATTGTGAAGAAAGCCCATCAGCGCCTCTACTTCCTCAGGAATTTGCAGAGGTTTGGTATGACATTGGAAACCCTGGAAAATTTCTGCAGTTATGTGGTGGTGGAAAGGGTGCTGACCTGCTGCAACACAATCTGATATGGGGACATCAATACACCTGTGTGTAAAGTCCTGCGAAAGTAGTGGATGCAGCCCAGGACATCATAGGCAAAACCCTCCCCACTATCAAGAATATCTACAAGGAACCTTGCCATCAGAGAGCAGCAGCAATCATCAAGAATCCACACCACTCAGCAAATGTTCTGTTCTCAGTGCTACCATCTGGAAAGAGGTATAAGAGGTGATTCACATCACCTGGTTCAGAAACAGCTGCTATTCCTCCACCATCAAATTCATCCACAACAAACTCACTCAGGGATTCATTTAAGGACTCTTACTTGTGCACTTTATTGATTATTTTAATCTCTCTGTATTGCACATTCAATTTGTTTTCATTCATTATCTGTTTACAGTTCTTTATTTGTTTACATGTATACACTGTGTAAAGTTTTTTTCCCGCTCTACGAATAAGTGGTAATTCTGCCTCGCCCACAGAGAAAAGGATCTCAAGGTTGTTGTGATGTCATGTATGCACTCTCACAATAAAAATGAAATCTGAAATTTGAGGGACAGAGTGAATAACTCCTGGTCCTAGTTTGCATGCACATTTGTTGTGCATCACGGAAATTGAAATGCCTTTTTTCTCTCCATAATTGGAAAATAACTTCCAGAATACTGAGTACAAAATCCAGATCCCCTATAAACCAGGTACAAGGATTGTAAAGGATGAATCCATGCCCTTTTTTTTTCATAATACAGACAATGCAGACAGTTGTTTTAGTTTCACCATTGATTAACAAGATCCACATTCTTGACTGGTTGAACACATTAGCAGACAACCAAAAATGTGACTGGCTATAAGCACTGAGAGTTAACCAATGGTGTTTACTGCTAGCCTGCACCTCTTAACATTAAGTATACGATATCTGGAGTCATTCACTGAGCAAATTTGATCTAAAAAGCTGTGGTTGAAGCAATTAAAGATGATAGTTTTCTCATTCTTAATGCCCTTTCCAATGTGTAATGTTATGCTTAATTATATATTTCCTCTAGCTAGGTGACCAAAACTGTACACAATACACTCAGTGCATTTTCACCAATGCCCTGTACAGTTGTAACATGATTCCTACTCCTGTACTCATTGCCCTAACCAATGAAGGCAAGTGTGCCAAATACCTTCTTCATCACCCTAATTTAACCTTCTAAAGTGCAATTTTTCACATTTCTCCATTTGCCATACTTTGGCCTACTTTTTTAGTTCATCTGTATCCTCGTATTCAATGTCCACTATGCCACCAATTTTGGTTTCATCTGCAAACTTACTAACCATGCTAACTATATTGTCATCCAAGTCATTACTACAAAAAAAAATAGTGGACCCACCACCAAACCCAGGGGTCCAGCATTGGTCACAGGCCTATAATTTGAGATTGGAGGCGTATGAGCAGTCAAAAGTCCTCCACTACCATCCCCTGTCTCCCCTCATAAAGTCAATTTTATATTCAATTTGCTTCCCTCTCTCAGGAAGAGAATATTCATTTTTCCTCTATTGTTATTCCTCCTTGCCTTTTAAATATTCTGGAATAATGCTTCACAGTAAGGTTAATTATCTTTGGAATAGATAGAAGTGCAGATATCACTACTTTACAAAATACATTGGATTATCAATTTGTTAAGAAGATTCTAAATGAAAAAAATGTTTCTTATTTACGTTTGCTTCAAGTCAAATGTATGATATGTTGTGTACTGCTGATTGTCAAAGTGCTCAGAGATATAGTAACTTCAAAAATATGTTGTCTGAATTCTTCTTTGATAGTTAATAGTATTTTAATTTTGGCTGCTTTGAAATTCCCAGAGGTGATGTTTTCTCTGAGAGATATTGGTAATTAAATAAAATATCACTAGCAGACTTCAATTAAATGATTCAATATCCTTCATACATATTACCAATATGCTTTTAAGTATAGTAAATAAGGGATGTTTCTTTTTGTTGCTTGATAAATTTCCCAGGACTTAATATTTACATCAAAGGCCAAGGGAAACATCAATATTGAGTTGTAATTTACTTATGGATATATCGTATCTTGGCGCCTCACAGTTCGGCGGGCAGCAACCTCCTTTGAAGAAGACCGCAGAGCCCACCTCACTGACAAAAGACAAAGGAGGAAAAACCCCAACCAACCAATTTTCCCCTGCAACCGCTGCAACCGTGTCTGCCTGTCCCGCATCGGACTTGTCAGCCACAATCGAGCCTGCAGCTGACGTGGACTTTTACCCCCTCCATAAATCTTCGTCCGCGAAGCCAAGCCAAAGAAAAGAAAATATCGTATTTTCACTCATGAAATGTGCACACACATATAACATGCTCATGCAAAAAAATGCACAAAATATTACACATACGCTTATGGATGTAATATTCTAAATTCAGACTGATGAAAGCAATTTGCATTTAAATGGGGACTTGAGAGAAAGCACATTCCAGCATCTACCACAGTTAATCTCCTTCAATTAACACCCAATCAACCTACCCCAGAGGTATCAAATCGCCCATTATATAGTTGATATCCTGCTGCAATACATTAACATGCTTTGGAGAGGAATCAATTACATAGATCGAAAACGCAGAGTTAAGCAGGATTTTAATTCTAATATTGTCTCAAATCAGAGGCACTTGATTTGTTAATATCAAGGGATGGGTCGGGGCAATTAACATTTATAAGGTGCAGTGCCCTAGCTGGAATGTCCTGTTTATATGAATACTCAGGCATTTAGTACAAAGAGATATTCCCAAAATTAAAATTTCCCATGCCCACTATAAATTGTGCCCATTCTTTCATTGCCATTATTACATTCTCATGCTTGCTATAACATTCCCAAGCTCACTATAAATTGTATCTTTCCTCCAGCCGCTATAAATAGTGCACATTCTTTCATTGCCACTATTATGTTCTTAAGCTCACTATAATATTCCCACACTTGCTATAAATTGCTGGTGTGTCTTTCCCATGCCTGCTGTAAATTGTGCGCGTTCTTTCGCCACGTAAAAATGTTCTCACATAGCACACACACGCTTATAACATGTGGGGCGTGGGTGTCTGGTTTATAAAATACACATAGAATCAGGTAAAAATATGGTAGCAGCGCCTCAACTCACATCACTTAAGTGGATGTTATCGGACACAGGGCATTAGATATTAATGATCAAAAGCAGGCACAAGTTAAATCAAATGTTGATATTGGACGGCTTGGTTAGTGTAGTGGTTAGTACAGTGTTATTACAGCGGCAGCAGTCGGGATTTGAATCCATTGCTGTCTGTAAGGAGTTTATACATTCTCAAGTGGGTTTTCTCTGGGTGCTCCTGTTTGCTCCCACATTCCAAAGACATGTGGGGTTAGTAAGTTGATTGATCACATGGGTGTAACTGGGAGGCATGTGCTCATTGGCTGGAAGGGGCTGTTACTGAGCTGAATCTCTAAATTAGATGACATGTTAACATCTTCAATGACAGTATAATATGCGGAAATAAAGATAAAGATATTCTGAAGTGTTGCAGAATAGGAGAAATTATATTATTTGTTGTGACCAATTTGCTGGCTGAGAATTAGATCTACCTTTATTGCACCTGATGAGCTAATGCCAACTCATTGATCACAAATGAAAATCATTGAATGCTGACGGTGAGATTTTTAAGTCCCTTATTATTTCCCAAATTTATAAAAATCTTTGCTGGAGCTCAATCTGTCAGGATAATTATCACATTGTGAGGCACAAATCATATTCGTACCTAAAAATATTTATCATAGATTGAGTAATCATTGGAAGTATTAATCTAGTGAAAAAAAATACTGAGCATTGCAAAATGTTATGAAACAAATGGACCAGAAATGGAACAGCAATTGACAGTTTGGTGACTGGAAAAAATACAACTCTTTTAAATCTCACTGTGCAGTCCCATAAGGGGATACTCTCCTTTAAAAGATATGCAGACTTCAGGATGCATGTTTACATTGTGGTAGACAAAATTTTAATTTAATTAAAACTTTCTCCTTTGGCCTGCCAGGGCGCATTCTCCTCACAGGCCTGACTTGCAGCTAAAGCTGATGTGAGTGTTTGTCATGGCTGTTTTGACAGCATGGTCAACCTAATCTGAAGCACTGGTCCCCGCGGTTTGTCAATTATACTGATAACCCTGCAGCGTGTGCAGCACTCCAGGCACTGAACTGTCAGCCACTTGCTGGGAATGTCAAACCTGCTGTGAGGTACGCTGAAAGATTGTTAAATTTTAAAGCTGTAACATGCTAGAGTGAAGAATTGTGTCTGCTTTTTACTGCCTTGGTAGTCACCAAGTCAAGGTAAGGTATCCACTGGCCAAAATCTAAGAAAAATATCCAACAGTGAGAGAGAGTCAACTTGCTACTGCAGCTCTAGATTCTTAATATTCTAATTAAACTGGCATAATATGATTATGAACCATGTCAAAATATATGAAATAATTATTTTTAATTTCAAAGCACAATATATTTTTAACCACATATACCTGCTTTGTCTAAAGAGTGGATATGATAAAGCAGGTTTTGTGAGTTCCAATCTGCCAAATTATATTTATACTTGTAGCACATTGGCCTAGTCAGCATTCTTAAATATGGACTGCAGGACCAAAGTTACTGATATTAATAAGTCTGTCAGTGAAGATAATGCAGTAAAAATGGTCGAAAAATTGTAATCATGTTGGGTTGTATTTTTGCCTTTTTTTTAATAATAGCTTTGCTAAAATAAAATTCACCACGCATTATCCCAAGGGCAAACCAAATTGAGTTTAGGTTAAGAAAAAAAGATAGTGAGTCTGATTATTTCTTTTTGAAATGAATCTTGCCAAACGTTAATCTGCAAATGAATGAGAACATGTAGAATATTAAACTTTGCTATTGCATTCATTACATTTAATGTTTTTGACCAAATTGTAAAAGTTGAGGAGATATTAAAAGAATGTATTTTGGGTGCTTAAAGTAGAAATTCATAAATGCATTTATGATGTAATATTTGCAGACTTTGGTTTGTTGTGCATGGACATGCATTACCCCATAATGTGCCACTTTTCCAGATATCAAATAAAGTCTCATATCTTTAACACACGAGTTGCAACTCTTATACAATCACTGATTATCAGCAGAATGCAATGGGGCACTCATTTGCAGTATTGCTGACTTTATAATCCCTATGGAGTTCCTTGTTATCACCCCAAGAGAAAGGGAACGGTTACGCCTACGGCAGATGTCAATGAAGCCATCCACTGCAAATGAGGAGACTTAGTCATATCAGGCCCTCCCACTTCATTTGCCTGTTGGAATTCTGCCACTCTCTAAAATTGTTGTTCCCTGTCATAATATCAAAAATTACCCAGGGAGATAAAGTGAAATTGTAAACTCGAGAGAGAGAGCAAAGTATCCGGAACTTGTTTGATGCATTGGTGCACAGTTTGACTAAATGTCTAATGGCAGTATGAGATTTTCCCAGCATTAAATAACAATAATCTTAACAACAACTGGCATGGTCGTGCCAAGGTAAGTTGTAGGTCTGCATGTAAATCTCAGACAAGTCAGTGATGGCTTCTTTTGGAAAGAAGCACCTCCTCATCACTGTCTCTTGGTCTACTGTATCTCTGTTACAGAATACAGGCAGTTAAGTGCCTTGGGCAACTCTACGGTTACCTCCTCTTCCAGTAGGTAAAAATGGACGAGAATTGTGAATAGAAATTACTCTGTGCTCTGTCTGAAATGATCGATGGAGGGAATGAATGTAACAAATTTCTAATAGCCAAACTCACAAGAAATGGTCTTAAAATACCTAGAATGAAATACATTTTCATTGATTCTAATCAAGTTATCTTGTGCCTTACCACCCCTGGGCATTTTGATAAAAACCTGCATGGAATTTCTAAAGGACAATCAGTAAATGGGATATCTCAATGGCATTAACTTTCATTAACACAAACAGAAATTTAAGATGGTGATAAGAGTAGGGTTTTTGTCATTTGTCATCATAGATATCCATTCCATTTCCCACTTCACTCTGCTTAATTCTTGCCATAAAATTAGCCTCGATAGGCAAAGGGTTCTAAAGCACTTAATCGCAAAATGGCTGAGAAATAGACTTGTATCTGAAAAATTCTTTTGGAATAGGCCCTGGCAATTCATGCAGCAATATCCATTCTAGCATACTTGTACTTTATAACTCTGTAAGCATTTTAAACTAGATTTATACATGTCATGGATAGCCTTAGCTTTAGGTTATTCTCATAAAACCTTAAAGGACAGCAACATTTCAGGTTAAAACTATGGACCCTTCTTAGATCATATGTATTAACATGTAATATCCTGCTTCAGTGAAAATAAATCTCCTGTAAATCAATGAAGCAACCTCCTTTCCTGGTTACATATGGATGAATTGATACGTAAGGCCTGAAAATCCAAATGGATGCCATCGATATCAGCCTAGACCCTGGGCAAAATAATTAACCATTAGAATTTCCATGCTTTCAATAACTGGTGTCACTTTTCCCCTATAACCATTCGTGAGACTTGCCTCCAGCTTTCCACCGATGTGGAGAAGAGTGTATATTACCTGACATAGTGGTTTGAGTATTCTCTGGCACATTCCAGTCCTTGGGGTTGTTTGTAGTTCAGTTTCGTAGATTACACTAATTTGACTTGACTTTCTCAGTTATGTGGAAGTAGAGAGACTCCAGAGTATAAATATAAGTTTCTGTCTATTAATGGAGAATGAATTAATGCAAGAGATTATGCCATTGTTTATAAGTTCCCTTTCATGAATTCATTGAGCAAAAGTAAAAGTTAAGAGTTAAAATATTGAACTTTGTACCTTTTTAATTTCAATGCAAATAAAAAAGAAATGTCCTCTCCTGGATGAGAAAATTATTTTGTATTAATGCAGAACTTTACCCAGGTAAGAATAATTATGTATAATAAGAGCTAAGAGTGATTCTTTTGTGCAAGTATGAAATGGCAACAGTTTTCCATTATCGTGAAGATAATTGAACAATTTTATTCTAACTGTTTCAGGCCAGTAGTTTAGTTCT
The DNA here is from genome assembly GCF_036971445.1 of Narcine bancroftii. Taxonomy (NCBI): domain Eukaryota; kingdom Metazoa; phylum Chordata; class Chondrichthyes; order Torpediniformes; family Narcinidae; genus Narcine; species Narcine bancroftii. Next base: position 198,958,863 of record NC_091474.1, on the reverse strand, counting down.
GCACCCATTTTATCTCACAGAGCTTGATATAAACACAGAAAAATATATGATGGGTCCTTGAGTGACAGGATCTATCTGCATTTGGAAAGGTAAGAATGGATTAGTGATAATCAGCATGGCTTTGTGCATAGGAAATAAGACACAGAAATTTAATTGAGCTTTGGAAGAATTGACCAAGAGGGATTGACAAGGGTAGGGTGATGGAGAATATCCATGTAAATGCTTGATAAAATTCTGCATAGTAAGTCAGATCAGTCCGAAATGTGAAATCACATGGCATCTAGCATGAGTTATGAGTTTGGGTACAAAATTGGTTTGGTGATAAAGGTTAGTACATGGTAGTATTGTTTTTTCCAGATTGGAGCCCTGTGCAGCAAAATAACTGTTATTTGACATGTATATTGACAATTTGGATGAGAATGTAAGTGGCATGATGTTAATTTACAGATGATTCCATAATCGGTGGTATAATGGATAGTGAAGAAGGTTATCTCAGTTTGCAACAAGATCTAGATCAACTGAGAAAATGAAAAAAAGGAACGGTAGATGGAATTCAGCTCAGACAAATGTGAGGTGATGCATTTTGGTAAGTTAAGCCAGGGCAGGAAATACACAGAGATTGGGAAGCAATGCAGAATGGAGAGAACTACGGGTAGAATTACTTATTTCCTGGAAAGTGACAAAACTAATAGTCAAGCTTGAAGAAGAAGATGTAAAGCATGCTTGCATTCATTGGATGGGGTATTGAGTATATTAGTTGGAAGTGTAGAATGGAGGGAGAAGGCCATTCAGTATGATCATGGTTGGTCATATGATTTCAGTTGCAGCTGTACAAATTGTGAGACTGCACCTGGTTTGTGCAGTTATGTTTTATAATTGCTATAATATAGGAATCATGTGGTTAACAGAGAGGGTGCAGAAAAGACACACAAAGAAATTACTTGGATTAGAGTGCATGAGTCCGAAAATGAAGTTGGATGGACTCAAGTTGTTTTTTTCTGGAGCAAAGGGAGATGAGGGGGTGACAATGTAGAGCAGTGGTTCTCAACCTTTTTCTTTCCATTCTCATACCACTTTAATTAATCCCTATGCCATCGGTGCTCTGTGATTAGTAAAGGATTGTTTAAGGTGGTACATGAGTGAGTAGGGAAGGTTGAGAATCACTGCTCTAGATGCAATTGTTACTGAAATATTTTATTTGATAAAAATTGTCATTGCCCCATTTCCTTTGGAGTTATGAAATTTTGTATATAATGAGTCAATTAGGTACGATTAAAACAGTAGTTTTCAAACTTTTTATTTTGACCCACATATTATCTTAAATAATCCCTTACTAATCACAGAGCACCTATGGCATAGGGGACACTTAAAGTGATATGTGAGTGGAAAGAAAAGGATTGAGAACCACTGATGTAGGTGTACATAAAATCATGAGGGGGCATTAATAAGATGTACGGTCACAGCCTTTTTCGTAGGATAGGATATGGCTTTAAAGTAAGAGGGGGGAGGATTTAAAAGGCACCTGAAGAACAAATATTTTTCTACACATAAAAAGGGGGGGGGGGAGGGTATATGAAATGAGCTGTCAGAGAAAGTGTAGAGGTAGGTATAATTATATGTAAAAGTCATTTGGACATGTACATGGATAGAAAAAGATTCATGGAATCTTGGCCAAATGTGGGCAAATGGGACTAGTACCATGGCACCATAGTTGGTATACACAAGTTCATTGAAAGTCCTATTTCCTAGTAGCATCACTCTAAATTTGGCAATGGACAAGCTTAATGTTTTAGGCATAGCTAAAATATTGTTGTTCCTTTTAAAGTTATTGAAAAGAAACCTTTGTTTCCAAGCTGTAGTATTAACGATCTGCTGTGTAGTTTCATTTAATGTCCTTTCTAGATATAAAATCCTCTGAATCATAGACTAATGTTACATATCAAAAGCTTGCAAGTATTTGGCAGTCTTGGCTTTGAGAATCCTTATTTCACAGCTATTATGAGTATGAACATCATAAGATTATACAGGAATACAAGTTAAGAAAAATCATGGATTTTACTCATTTTCAAATTATTTTCTATGTTGTGTGATAAATCATCCTGTTTAATGTATTAATCAATACCTAAGCCAGTGATACTACCAAAATAAATCTCTTTTTCCAAGTTTTTCACCAATCCTTCAATCAAATTTCCTCCTTGTATTGCTCTTGTTGTTTTTTTGTTTGCTCCCATCTTCGATTTTCACTGTTCCTTATCACGTGCTCGATTCAGCACCTCTAAGCAACACACCAAAAAACTTATTTGCAATTTCTGTATTATCTTCTGCTTCTATTTTTGTTGCTTCAGATTTTTTGTCTCACACTCTTTCTTTGGCTTGGCTTCGCGGACAAAGATTTATGGAGGGGGTAAAAAGTCCACGTCAGCTGCAGGCTCGTTTGTGGCTGACAAGTCCGATGCGGGACAGGCAGACACGATTGCAGCGGTTGCAGGGGAAAATTGGTTGGTTGGGGTTGGGTGTTGGGTTTTTCCTCCTTTGCCTTTTGTCAGTGAGGTGGGCTCTGCGGTCTTCTTCAAAGGAGGTTGCTGCCCGCCAAACTGTGAGGCGCCAAGATGCACGGTTTGAGGCGTTATCAGCCCACTGGCGGTGGTCAATGTGGCAGGCACCAAGAGATTTCTTTAGGCAGTCCTTGTACCTTTTCTTTGGTGCACCTCTGTCACGGTGGCCAGTGGAGAGCTCGCCATATATCTTGGGAAGGCGATGGTCCTCCATTCTGGAGACGTGACCCATCCAGCGCAGCTGGATCTTCAGCAGCGTGGACTCGATGCTGTCGACCTCTGCCATCTCGAGTACTTCGACGTTAGGGGTGTAAGCGCTCCAATGGATGTTGAGGATGGAGCGGAGACAACGCTGGTGGAAGCGTTCTAGGAGCCGTAGGTGGTGCCGGTAGAGGACCCATGATTCGGAGCCGAACAGGAGTGTGGGTATGACAACGGCTCTGTATACGCTTATCTTTGTGAGGTTTTTCAGTTGGTTGTTTTTCCAGACTCTTTTGTGTAGTCTTCCAAAGGTGCTATTTGCCTTGGCGAGTCTGTTGTCTATCTCACACTCATTCTACTGTTAAATAATTTAAATTTAATGGTCTGGTTTCAGTTCATAGGCAATACGTAATGTAGTTCCTCATTTGCCCAACAAGTCAGTCAGCATCTACAGAGAAAGAATGAGAGTCAATGTTTCAGACCATGAGCTTTCACTAAAAATTAGAAAAGTCATGTCAAATGTAGTTTAAGATGAGGACAAAACAAGATCTATTCTGATTTGGAGCAGAAAATGAAAATGGCAAAAATTGAGAAACAGAAGGGAAGGGTCAGAGATGCGAGAGCAGTAAAGATTATGAAGTTTCTTCCCCTGTGAGAGGAGGAAATGGCTCTGACAGAGTCAGAAAATTAACATAGGACAATGAAGTTTTTGAGTAGATATTTTCTGACCTATAAATCATTGCAGAATGATGCTATCAGAGAAAAAATAGTTTTCAAAAGCTATCTCTCTTGTAAATATTTTTATTAATTTCAAATGTAAGCATGAATATACAAAATATTTATGAAATATATATTAATAAGAAATGACAAATTTGATAACTCAACAAGCTATAAACCACATATAACCATAATTCAAAATTATAACAAAAAGAAAAAAAAATCCACATACAGTGTGATTCTAAACCATATTCCCTAACCCAAAGTATATGACAAATGAAAATATGTACTTTGTTCATGGAATAAAATGGCAAATATAAATATTTTAATATTACATCTAGAGGTTATAAAAGTTATTCATGAAAGATCCCCACAACATTTGAAACATTATATTTGAAGTATTCTTCTAAATTTAAACAGGACATGATATCCCTGAGCCAATGAGCATGAATGGGCGGGGCTGCATCCTTCCATCTAAACAGTATTGCATGTCTAGTCTAGCCAGTAGAGATGTAAAAATCAGAATACGACATTTAACTGGAGTTCGAGGAATATCATTTTCTCTAGTTGTGCCAAAAAGTCCAATCAGAGGATAAGGCTCTAAATTTATATTTTAAACTAAGGATAGAGTTTGAAATAGCTCCCTCCAGTATTTTTCAAGGCTAGGACGTCCAGATATTATGAATTAAAGAAGCCTTTTCTCTCTTACATTTAGCACAACATCTGAATAGGCACAAGATAATTTAACTTTAGGCATATGGGCTCTATGTATAACTTTCAATAGTAATGAACAATGATGGCCACATAAGGATGTAGTAATAACCAGCTTAAAAATTAGATCCCAAACTTCATCTGATAATGTAAGGTTTAAATCTTGTTGCCAGACATTTTTAATTTTAGGTAGAAGGGCATGTCTCAAACCCACTAGCTTATAATAATGAATGGATATTAAACCTGTGTGAAAATATTATAGACTAAATTGGTCTAAAGAGGTCGACAGCATCGAGTCCACGCTGCTGAAGATCCAGCTGCGCTGGATGGGTCACGTCTCCAGAATGGAGGACCATCGCCTTCCCAAGATCGTATTATATGGCGAGCTCTCCACTGGCCACCGTGACAGAGGTGCACCAAAGAAAAGGTACAAGGACTGCCTAAAGAAATCTCTTGGTGCCTGCCACATTGACCACCGCCAGTGGGCTGATAACGCCTCAAACCGTGCATCTTGGCGCCTCACAGTTTGGCGGGCAGCAGCCTCCTTTGAAGAAGACCGCAGAGCCCACCTCACTGACAAAAGGCAAAGGAGGAAAAACCCAACACCCAACCCCAACCAACCAATTTTCCCTTGCAACCGCTGCAATCGTGTCTGCCTGTCCCGCATCGGACTGGTCAGCCACAAACGAGCCTGCAGCTGACGTGGACTTTTTACCCCCTCCATAAATCTTCGTCCGCGAAGCCAAGCCAAAGTAAGTAAAAGTAAATATCACATGAACAATGTTGGCATCGGCTGCTCAAGGAAAATTCAATATCTGAGATATAAGAAAGTGTCTAATTTTCAAGTATCTGGACAAAAGAGTATTTGATAAGTTGAACTTTTTAGAAAGCTGTTCAAATGATGCAAAATTATTATTAATGAAAAGATTTTTGAAATGTTCAATACCTAATGTAAACTAATCATGAAAAACAGAAACTTAGAAAGAAGGTTGAAAAAAAAATGATTGGATAAAATAGGGCTTGAAAAAGAAAAACCATGAAGTCCAAAATGTTTTCTAAACTGCACCCAAATTCTAATGGCTTGCCTAACAATAGGATTATTAATTGATTTATTTAAAGAGAAAAGAAGTCAGGATGCAAGAAGCCCTGGAATTGAAATGTTTTTTTGCAGAATTCAACTCCATCGCTACTCATTCTGATGGTCCACTCGATTATGAAAATGTAACTAAAACATAAAGTTACATCTAAAATTAGGTAGAGCCATGCCTCCATTCCTTTTAGAAGATAAACCTTGTTTAGATGAGACCACTTACCCCTTCATATATAGGACGATATAATAGAATCAAGTGAATCAAAAAACAATTTAGGAATAAAAATTTGTACAGACTGAAAAAGTATAAAAATTTAGGCAAGATATTCATTTTAATAGAATTAATATGACTGACCAGGGATAGAGAGAAGGGGAGACTATTGTGTTAAAGACTGTTTCACTTGTTTTAATAAAATGTAAGAAAAAATTATTTAAAAGAAGTTTTTATGATTCTTTGTAACTATAATGCCAAGATATTTTAATTGATTTTTCACAATTTTAGAAGGAAAATTGGTATACACTGATGCAGGTGTGTTCAGAGGGAAAACTTCACTTTTATGCAGATTTAATCTATATCCTTAAAACTTACTAAATTGGAAAACTATTGACAATGTGGACAATAAAGAAGTGTCAGGGTTTGATTAGCAAAGCACAAGATCATCTGCATAAACGGAAACTTTATGTTGTTCTGGACCATGGACCATTTTATTTCTGACCAGGGACAGTGACTGTGCAGCAGGAGAAAGGACCATGCACTGTGTGGTGTGCTGGAGCAGTGAGCTTGGAGAGTGAACAACTGTGTGGAGCATGAGAGCTGCGCGCTGAAGCCAATGGGCTCACTAAGAGTGCACCTGCTGCTGTCCACCCCTCTCCTCCAATCAGAAGTGCCAAAGACATGTGCTGCAGCAGTTAAACCATCCAGTGTGCTGAGGAACAAACTGTCAGTGTGTTCACCTGCCAGCTCCAGCTAAAAGACAGGAAGGAGGCTGAGGTGCTCTGTTTGCAGGTGCCAGCACTGCTGTTCTGACAGCTGATTTTACACTCTGATTCCAAGAGTGTGTGTCTGATCTGTGCTTCTTCAGTTCCCATTCGAGAAGAGATCTTTGTGTGAAAAAAGTCAATTGGTATAACCCAGGGCAAGGTTTTGGCAGAGAAGACTCTGTGTCGCAGAGGGTTACCTGGTGTAACCCCAAAGAGGGCTTTGGAGGTGTGAACTTTGTGCTGATGTCCAGGAGGTCACTGTGAGAAACTCCCTTGTGAGAAAACTGAAGGTGGTTATTACCACACGAGAAACTAAGCAATGTCTCCTGTATTCACCTGCCAAGGTCATAAGTCTATTCAGTGACAACAGTTATCTCTTTTTCCATGTTCAACTCAAAGAGCTGTGCACAACTGAACTAAGACATTAAACCCTGGAGACCAGTTTCTGTGGACTGTTCTTATGACTGACTTACTTGGGTTTTTGTTTTGGGATTTATTTTGGGGAATTTGGGGTTAGACTATATAGTTCTGAGTTTTTCTTTCCACATACACAGTATAAGTATCCATTGTTTGTATATAATTGCCATAAAGGCTTATGGTTGGGTGTTGAGTTTATTGAAATAATTATATTATTGACAATTGTTAATAAATTTTAAGTTAAACTTAACCCATCTGTTTATATATCTTTCCATTGCTGTTGGTGAGGTGTAACAATGTTCAATTTCTTTTCTATAAATCCCTGAAATGTCCCCACATCTTTGAAATGTTAATGGCTCTAAGACCAAATCTAATAATAATTGCCTTAGAGGACACCCTTGATGGGTTCCCCATCAAAGATTGAAAGATGGTGATTGTTGAAAATTAGTAAGAATTGAAGATTGGGATGAATACAATAATGTAATCCATGAAATAAAACCTGATCTGAAATTGAAATTTTCTAAATCTTGAATAAGTATTTCCATTCAACTCAATCAAATGCTTTCTCTGCATGAAGGAAAATAATACATTCAGGAACTGGACTTGAAGGTAAATACAAAATATCTAATAATTGACATATATTAAAATGAGAATAATGCCTTATAATAAAAACCAGTCTGGTCTTCAGAGATGATAGATGGTAAAATATTCTCCAATCTGGAGGCCAAAATTTTAGCCAGAATTTTTACATCAACATTTAATAAAGAAATTGGCCAGTAAGAGGAACACTCTGTTGGTCTTTACACACTTATTTCAAAGTTGACAAAAGTTTGTTTCATAAATGTGCTTGATAACACTAAATTTAACTTAAGTGAAAATAGATGAGAAAAAGATTTGAAAAACTCCACAGAAAAACCATCGGGTCTCAGAGCTCTTCCCAAATGTAGTGAAGAAATAGTAGTAATTATTTCCGCAAAATATATAGGCTAATCTAATCTCATTTGTTCATCTAAGGAAAGTGGTGAAATATTTAAACAATCCAGGAAATGTTCCATAGAATTTCCTCCATTTCTGAATTCAGAGATATAAAGTCATTTGTAAAATTTCATGAATGTATCATTTATCTAAGAATGATCCATTGTAAAGTTATAATCGTCCATTAAAATTCTTTTAAATTGCTGCTTGGCTGCAAAGCCTCTCAGCTCATTAGCTAAGAGCTTGTCTAATTTATCACCATGGATATAAAACTGACTTCTACTCATAAGCAAATGGTTTTCAATCAGGTATGTAGAAATAATATCAAATTTAGTTTGAAGTTCAACTCACTTTTTATGTAACTCACAATTTTTAGTTTGAGCATATTGTTGGTCAATTTGTTTAATTTGATTAATTAATTTGAATCCTCGTTTGTCTTCCTTTTTAAATTCACAGCGTAAAAAAAAATCATTTGCCCCCTCAGATAAGCTTTCACAGCATCCCAAACAATTAAACTGGAAGTTTCTGATTAATTGTTTGTATCACAGAAAAAGGTTATCTGGTTCTCCATAAATTTCACATAGTCATTATCTGATAGTAAATTAGAATTAAAATGCCAAAGCCTTTTAATTTGAGGAAATCAGGAGAAGTCATAGTTAATACAACGGGGGCATGATCTGATATTACTATAGTTTGATAACTACAGGATCGAGTCAGAGGGATCAACTGGTTATCAGTAAGAAAATAATCAATTTGTGAATTAGTTCTATGAACATGTGAGAAGAAGGAATACTCTCTACTATTTGGATGCAAAATACGGCAAATATCAGAAATGCCATAATCTGATTTTAAAAAAAGGAATGAATTACAAGTAGTCCCCGACTTATGACTGTAATGGGAATGAATTATTGATTGTAACTCTGGTTTGGTCGCAAGTCAAGGAATGGGGACCTTGGGCTGCCAACAGGGAAGGGAACATAGGGCTGCTGTGTGGAATGGGGAGTGGGGCCCAGTGTATACAGTACTTTTAATACAAAATATGTACTTATACAATAGTAATTAAAATCTCAACCAAGTACAGAAGAGTATAACGTCAGATCTGATAAAGAAATAAAAATACATTACGGGGATAGATATTAGCTAAAACTATCATTTTTTTAATCAATTTCCTTGAAACAACAGCATATTGACCATTTTTATCTGAGATGACTTTGTTGGAGACAAAAGGAATATTTTGATCAACAAGAATAGAACCGCCCCGGCTTTACCCTGGAAGGAAGAATGAAAATGTTTTCCTCCCCACTTTATCACAACTATGAATATACATTTCTTGTAAAAATATGATATTAGTTTTAAGCTGTTTTATATGTGAAAATAATTTCTTTCACTTCACCAGGTGATTCATACCTTTTATGTTCCAAATAATAAAGTTAATAAAATTATTCATAATTTTCCCTTATTAACAGGAACTGATTGGAACAATTAATATCTAGCCACCAAATGACAACATGGAAATAAAAATAAGAAACTGGTGATATGTTGAAAAAATATATCCTACAATCAAAGTTTAAACACGTTCCTAAAGTCATAATAATGTAGAAGAAAAAGAAAAGCCCCAACCTCCTTTCCCCCTACCTTCCTGAACCTAGACAGCTGCTAGAGAATTCGCAGCTCACTTTCCCAAACAAACCATTTCAGAACCAATTATCTTCAAGCTGGAGTTTGTTCATAAAAACTCCATTGCTGCAGAAGTAAATATACACTATTCTTCCAAACAAAAAAAATTTTTTACAACATCAAACAATAGTTACTTTACAATTTTCTCATGTACTTTCCCCGTGAATAAATAATTTAATAAATTTAATTAAAGCAAAACACCAAAGAAATAGTAAGGCAATATTTCTGAAAAAGAAGTGAATACATATTCAATGACTAATTAAAAGGAGAAAGAGAGAAAGAGAAAAAAATTACTTGCATAAAGATACCCCTAGTAAGTTTATTATCTGAAAAAATATAAAAGAGAAAAATCGCCCAGACAAAAAGTATCAACCAATACACGACCATCAAATATTATGTTATAAATGTAGGAAAACATTAAAGGTAATAATAGTCATAAATCTTCAAGCAGAAGTTCCTGCAGGGCTCAATGTAGTAGTAAATTCTTCTCGGAAGCTCTGAGCCCCGGAAGCAGAATGCAGCAGCTATCTCTTTCCATTAGAAAATGTAATACGAAGCCATGCAGGATATATCATGGAAGGCTTTAAACCATGTTTATATAGCTCCGGCATTACTTCTTTATATTCACCACACTGCTTCATGACTTCAGGACAGTAATCATCTTCAATTCTTATACGTTGACTGTGATATTCAAGTTTCTCTCTTCAACGGGCTTCAAAAATCAAAGACTCCTTTACTTGATAAAGATGTATCCGAAGAATAACTGAACAAGGTCTCTGACCAAGAGTAGGCTTAGGTAATAAAGAGTGATGTTGTCTATCAATCACTGGGGGAGATGAATGAAACTCCTTACCAATGATCTCGTAAAGCATCTCTATAAAGAATTTAGTGGGTTGCCCACATTCTGTGGATTCAGGCAAGCCCAAGATTCTACTCCTTCCTTCCAGATCAGTTAGTTTCAAATTACTGACACTTAATCTGGAGCATGTATTTTCTGCTTCATAAACCTGTTGAATTAACTTGCTCCGTTCTTCCTCAACCATTGTCTAACATTCACCATGTTCTTTAGCTATTTTTTGTACTTGGTTGAGTTTATTTAAAATCATCAGTTATCATCTGTCTGTGTTGATTGAGAATCTCAGTGATAGACACTGTGGTCAGATTTGTTAACAATTATTTTCCCCAAATTTGCTTCTTGTAGCTATTTCAATAAAAGTATATATAGAAGAAAGAAAGTTGAGTAATGTAGAACACTTTAGTTGTAAAATAAAGAGCTGGGTAAGTGGAAGAAATGAAAAGTAAAAAGCAGTGTTAGATTGCTGTTGTTAACTCTTGAGCAGCCTTTTGGAAGTCTCTCAAAGCTACCTCTCAAATGTAGTTGATTGATATAATTTTAATTGCGCCATATTATTTGAAACAATAAAGTCAATATTATTTGTTGACAAAATTGAAAATAGATATTTTTGATCATTGTTAGAAACATTTGTTCTAATATAGTAATTTACTTTAGTTTTAATAGAGGCAACAAGGTGAAGTAGAAGTCCTGCTTCTAACATTATTTCTCAATGACTTGAAGGCAAGGTTAAAGGAAGAAAGCTTTTCTTTTCTTCTTCTTTGGCTTGGCTTCGCGGACAAAGATTTATGGAGGGGGTAAATGTCCACGTCAGCTGCAGGCTCGTTTGTGGCTGACAAGTCCGATGCGGGACAGACAGACACGGTTGCAGCGGTTGCAGGGGAAAATTGGTGGGTTGGGGTTGGGTGTTGGGTTTTTCCTCCTTTGCCTTTTGTCAGTGAGGTGGGTTCTGCGGTCTTCTTCAAAGGTGGTTGCTGCCCACTGAAATGTGAGGCGCCAAGATGCACGGTTTGAGGCGATATCAGCCCACTGGCGGTGGTCAATGTGGCAGGCACCAAGAGATTTCTTTAGGCAGTCCTCGTACCTTTGCTTTGGTGCACCTCTGTCACGGTGGCCAGTGGAGAGCTCGCCATATAACATGATCTTGGGAAGGCGATGGTCCTCCATTTTGGAGACGTGACCCACCCAGCGCAGCTGGATCTTCAGCAGCGTGGATTCGATGCTGTTGACCTCTGCCATCTCGAGTACTTCGACGTTAGGGATGAACACGCCATTGTTAATGGAGAAGGGTTCATTGTAACTAATTAGAATTTAAAAAGTTTACATCATATTTAAGCAAAATTAACAAAGTATATTCACAGAATTTACAAAAAAATTGCCACAAACTGCCGTAAGCAAAATACAAACTTGGCTTAAATTTTAACAATAAAAGCACAGTTATCCTTCCAGTTAAATATTTCAAATAGATAATCTGTACAAATTTCCACTGAAAACTCGCTACCCAGTATAATGCAGAAGACATCTCGTAGACACTGACAGGAAAGTGGCAGATGTAATTGTTATTAGAATATTTTCTATTCTGTCCAGGAACAGCAATATTACTTTACAGGCTTAGTTTCAAACCATGTTTTATCCTACAATTTTGTGAGTATTTAGATTGATACCTGAGAAATGCTGGTTAAAACTTAACATAAGGAAAAACAAGTTTTACAACCATCAGAAAAATAAGAGGAGATGGTGTCTTTAATTCATGGCAATGTGCCTCTTTCTCTACATGAAACATTTTTTTCTTATGCACATGGCCAATCCAACATGTGGACTATGAAACAATAACCTTGTATGAATTATTCAACTAGGATCAAAAGTCTGCACTGTAGAAGCAAGCTGGCTCACAGAGAATGAGAAAAAACTAGAATTTCAAATCAGGCACAATGGCAGTTCCTGCAGGCTATATCCACCAGGAACCTACTACAGAAAACAGGAACACACACAAAAAAAGCAGGCTGTGGCTCTGCAGGTTGGGAAGGACAGTTCTCAATGGTCCTTTAACTATTGCACAAAGGACGATTGTTGGGTGCAATGTGGAATATTGGAATACTTCTCAGAATCGCATCGGGTGACAATACCACCAGGTATTGCTTCCCAGTTCTCATGTATTATGCAGATATCTGAGCTCCAGTCCATGCAAGCAGAATAAACATGCAGATGTTACTCCAACACAATATTACAAACATATATTTCAAACATGATTCAGTCTCCTTCATGCTGATTATGATTGGTCCTGAATGCATTAATAAGTATTCATTTTTAAAAATTAATAGTTCATAACTGGACATGCTTTGGAATTTCCTCAGATCTGCTTCTACTGTATTAATGTTGCCACCTGTGCAATACAAATCCAATCCAGCTATCTGAACACGACATCCACCTCGCTTCCAACAATAAAGAGTTGGAAATCTCACAAGCAATGTTTGAGACTTTGTTGTGCAGCTCAATACTTTTGAAAATATTTTTCATTCATATAAATATGAAATACAACATTCCCCTGCTCTTAATACACAACAATGCTGGAGGAACTCAGCAGGTCCCACAGCATCCTTAGGAGACAAAGATATATAATCAATGTTTGGGGCCTGAGCCTCTCATCAAGGTACAAGCAAAAACAGGTAGGGACACCTGAATAAGAAGGGGGGGGGGGGTGAAGAAAGGGCAGGAGGAGGAGTACAGGTTGATAGGCTACATTTCCAACCATCCCCCTCCCCTCTCTGTTTCCCAACCCTCCTTTTAATCCCTCATTCTTCTCCACCAATATCTTTCATCCCACTGATCCCCATTCTAATTTTTGTCTGGTCTTTACCATCCACTCTGACTGCTCCATCTTGGAGATAGAAATTTATATCCTCAGTAGAGACTCGCCATTGTCTTCCTTCACCCATACCTTAACGAGTTCTGCACACACCTTGTTGCTAAGTTCCTCTTCCATTGTCTCTGTCTCTGTGCCGACTTCTTTAACTAAAATTCTCCATCCCACCCCTCCTCCCCAGCCCCCCTCCCCCCACAACTGCAGACTTCTTCTTCTGCTGTAAACCTTTCTCCTCTTGGACAACTCATCCTGGACATATCCACATACTTTCAAATGCTGTCAAAACATCAGCAATCTCAATCTCACCATTCCCCTCACTTATTCTGGTCTCACCCCTTGGAATGCTCTGCCCTCCACTCTCTCTGTACCAACCTCACCTCCAAACCCATGGACAAGGGTGGTGCTGTTGTGGTCTGGTGCACTGACCTCTACCTTGCTGAAGCCAGAAGATAACTCTCAGACATCACCTCTTGAACATGGTCTCAGTGAGATACATCAAGATACCATCTCACACATTATCTCTGAACTTATAAATTCCAGTCATCTCTTCCCTTGGCCTCCAACTTTATTCTTTTCTAACCTGGACTGCCTGCTACTACCTTCTACCCAAAAACCACAAATAGCCAATTTCCACATGCTCATGTCCAATTGAACTGGTATCATCCAACCTTGACCCCATTTTGTCCCCCCAGTTCAATCACTTCCCACCTACATCCATAATACCACACATGCCCTCCATCACTTCAACAACTTCCAATTCCCTAAACTTTGCCACCTCATCTTCTACATGGATATTCAAGCACTATGCATCTCCATGCCCCATAAAGAAGGCCTCAAAGCTCTTCATTACTTTCTCAGCAAAAGACCCAACAAGGTCCCCTCCATCACCGCTCTCCTCTGGCTGGAAGAACTTGTCCTCACCTTCAATAACCTTCTTTGACTCATCCCACCTTCTCCAAGACAAAGGAGCAGCCATGGGGCCTGCACAGGCCCCAGCTATTCCTGTTGTTTGTTAGCCATGTGGAACAATCCATGCCACAAGCCTTGATAGGCAAGGTCCTCAACTTTTACTCAGTTTAAACAATGGCTATATTGGTGCTACCTCATGCACCCATGATGAGCCTCTTAACTTTATCCACTTTGCTGCCAGCTTTCAACCTGACCTCAAATTCACTTGGTCAATCTCTATTAACACTCTCCCCTTAGTTAATCTCTCTGTCTTCTACTCGGGAGACAAATTCAACAGATGCTTTCTATAAACATACCAACTCCCATAGTTATCTCAACTATGCCTATACACCCTGTACCCTGTAAGGATTCTATTCCTTTCTGACAATTCCTCCATCTCCATTGCATCTGCTCCCAGGATTAGCCCTTCCATGTGAGATCATCCGAGATGTGTTCCTTCTTCAAAATATGTGACTTCTCCTCAACTACCATCAATTTGGCCCTCACCCACCTATGGTCCATTTCCCACACAACTGCCCTGAATCCTTCTGATGCCAGAGGCAATAAGGGCAGGATTCCCCTTCATCCAAGATATCATTATCTGTACTTTTTGCCACCTACACCATGATACCACCAGCAGAAATATCTTCCCCTCTCCTCTTTCCACTCTGATTAGTCCCACCGTGACTTCCTCACCAACTCTTCCCCTCCCACTAGGGTACAGGATACCTACCCCTGTGAACACAGGAAAATCTAAACTACACTTCCTCCCTCACCACCATTCCGAAACCCTAACAGCCCTTTCAAATGAACCACTTGTGAATCTGCAGGGGTCATCTACTGTATCCAGTGCTCCCATTGCGGCATCCTTTACATCAGAGAGACTGGATACGGACTGGGTGATTGATTCATTGAATACCTTCATTCTGTCTGCTGCAATGCTAGGGATCTCCCAGTGGCAACCCAATTCCATGACTCATTCCCATGCTCCTATGTCTGTCCATGGTCTTATGCACTGCCAGTCTGAGACCTCTTGCAAATTAGATGAGCAACACCTCACATTCTGTCTGGGCACCCTCCAATCAGATGGCATTAGCATCAACTTTTCTGGTTTCCATTAAACTCCCCCACCCCCACCCACCCTATATCATCTCTCGCTTTCCCTGTCCCTATGTCTCATTTCCTCTAGTTCTGTCTGTCTGTCTGTCTGTCTGTCTGTCTGTCTGTCTGTCTGCCTCTCTCTCTCTCTCTCTCTTTCCATATCCCTCTGTCTCCTTTCCTCCGGCTCTGCATTTACAGTCCCCCCTACCCTCAACAATTTTCATCTTTTCTTCCTTGCCCTCCTATCCATTTCCACCTATAGCCTTTTGGCTGTTGGCCTATGTTCATCTCCTTGCCCTTTCTTCAAATCTCCTCCCCCCTTTTTATTCAGACATCTGCCTGCTTTTTGCTCATAGCTTGAGGAAGGGCTCAGCCTTGAAATGTTGGTTATATATCTTTGCCTCCTATGGATACTGCAAGACCTGCTGAGTTCTCAAGCACATTTATGCATTAATTACAATCACAGCACCTGCAGACTTCCATGCATCACTCCATCTACAATCAAGAGGAATGGATAATGGAGAAGAGAACTAAAGCCCATGTCTGCTGAGGTAAAACACAGCAGAATGCCAAAAGCAGTTCTGGTATAAGACAGAAAAGCTAACGATGGAACAGGTAAATAAACAAAATGTTGAGTTTGGAGGAAATGTAAATGGGAGAAGGAGAATCATTATCTGAAACTACCAAAGGAAGGTTGCTGGAAATCTGAAATAAGAACAAAAGATGAAAGTCACGCTCATTATCTGAATTTATTGAACTCAGTATTGAGTTCAAAGTGTCAGAATATGCCTGCAGAACACAGCACTGTAACTAAAATTAGTTTGTTAAAGTTTATAGGCTTATTATCTCAATTTAGCTTTTAGATTCAATATTAAAGAGGGAACATGTACAAATGTATACAGGGGTCAAATTTGATTATCAATATTATCATATTGTCCATTGTTTAAAATGACAATTGACTGTACATCGCAATGAATAAATACAGAAAGTATTTTAAACCATATAAGAGCAGCGGGATAGAGAAGGGTGGCTAGAGAAAGTGAAGGGGGAAGAGAGAGTGAGCAAGTGAGAGAGAGAGAGAGAGAGAGAGAGAGAGAGAGAAATGGAATCCTAAGACCACTACTTTCATAGAATAGGATAGAAATCAAAAGGAGAATGGTGAAGATTTCTTTGCACTTCTGTACTGCAAGTGGAGAGCTGGGGTGATTAGATGAGAAAATAAGTGATGGTGATTAATAAAAAAGCACAATCATGAAAGATATTTTCAAGAAATCAATAAAATGTATCAATTCAACCTTACATTATCTCTAGCTACAGGTGTAGCCGAGAGAATATCCAATCTATTTTGATAGAAATTTTCTTCATTGCAACATGCATTCCACATTAAATTCAAGTTTATTGTCATGTGTACCAAGTGATAGTTTGCTTTACAAGTAAGGACCAGGTAATGAGCTCCACCCTCCTCTAGAAGTCTATAATGTCCTCCTTTGTCTTACTGACATTGAGGGAAAGGATGTTATCCTGGCACCAAGTCAATACTGATATCTGACCACAGTCCTGTTATCCTATCTTTGAATTTCCCTGATACTCCGTTCACAGGGAGGCACTTGTGATTTAATTTTACCTTACTTTCAACAAGGAGCTTTTTTAAATTTTATGGAGGAGAAAATTCAGTTCTTCTTTACTACAAATTCTTTTTCAACAGTTTCTAACTTGATTGGGATACTATGAAAGGATATCTTAGAGGGAATTATTTCTTATATAGCTAAGATAAAGAGGAAGACTATTAAGAAAAGATTAGAGTTGACCAATCAGATCAAACAATTTGATTTACTGTATACACAACATAAAAAAATATCCTGATTTGTATAAAGGGAGAATTAAACTTAAAACTAAATCCCATTGAACAGCAATTTTTGAGGAGTAGGAGTCAGTTCCACATCCATGGGGAAAAGTTTGGTCAACATTTGGCTAGTCAATTGAAAGGAATGGATGCTAAGAGACAAATTAATGTGATTTGAATGGAAGATGGTATGGCTACTACTTATCATTTTAAAATAAATGATAATTTTAGAGCATTCTATTCGAGACTGTAGAATTCTGAATCCAATAATGATAACACTTCAAAGTTGGATTTTCTGGATTTTCTTAATTTGCCTATGCTTTCTCAGAATAAATATACTAGTTTGGAGGCACCTGACTCTCATGAGGAATTTTTATTTTGCAATTTTTTCTCTACAATCTGGTAAATCTCGAGGACCTGATGGATACCCTGTAAAATTTTATAAATCCTTTTCCAAATTTGGAGGGCCCCAATTAAGTTCTGTACTTAATGATTCATCAAAACAAGGGAATCCTACTTCATCTTGTAATGAAGCTTGGATTTCTCTTATTCTGTAAAAGGGGAAGAATCCAATTGAATGTGTTTGTTATAGGCCCATTTCTTTATTTAATGTGGATTTGAAGATCTTCTCTAAAATATGGGCCCATGGACTGGAGAATATTTTATCTTTAAAAATTTTGAAAGATCAAGCTGGTTTCATTCATAACTGTTATTCTTATTTTAATATATATTATTTATTGCATATTGTATTTTTACCTCACACTCTTGTCCCTGAATGTGTTATCTCTTTAGATGCAGAGAAAGCCTTAGAATGGGGTTATTTATTTAATTTAATTTTGGGCCATATTTTATTAAATGGATTAAATTATTATATCTATGTCTCACTGCCTCAATTTTTACTAGTCTACAAAAATCAGACCCTTTTAATCAACAGCGGGGACCTCATCAGCGTTGTCCTTTAAGTCTATTACTTTTTGATGATATTGGAAGCTTTAGCAATTGCTCTTCATTATAATAGAGATTTTATGGGGATTCATAGGAATGACAATGAATATAAGGTTTCCTTATATGTAGATGATCTTTTGCTTTTTATTTCTAATCCAGAGGTTTCTTTACCAAGCATACTATGATTTCTTTCTCATATTAATCCGTTTTCTAGATACAAGTTGAATCTGCATAAATAGTTATATATCAAGTTATTTTAATTTTTTTTAAAGATTTTGCAGAATGAATTTCCTCATCTCAACATAACAATTACTAAGAGCTATAAACATCTTTTTTTAGGAAAATTTTCTCCCTAATTAATTGGGTTAAATTATTATTATTCAATTGGTTGCCTTTATCACTTTCAATGACTGGAGATATTAACTCTATTAAAATGAATATTTTAACCTAAAATTTTGTACCTCTTTCAATTTCCTGAGCCAAATATTCTTTTTTCTCATATTTTTTGTCATAAATATACATATCAAAATTTTCCATTTTCAAAAAAATATATACGTGTATAGATAGATAGTTATATTAATGGATAAAACTTTTTCTTACAAAATTAAACACACAACAACCCCTTCCCTCCCACCCTCTTCACAGTATAAATCTGTACACCATCAGGGCATATAGTTGGGTTTAAAAAGAGAAAGTCTTCATTGGGGAGGTCATATATTTTATAATAGTTGTTGTTCATTTTTTAAATTTCCCTTTATAATTTTAAAATTATATTTTGGCCCCTATACAATCTAAGTATGGTTGACATATTTTTTATAAATATGTCATATTTGATCTTTAGATTTTATGTGATTTTCTCCATAGGTCTACAATTTTCATCCCTATATCTTTTTTTTATTCAGTCGACTTGCTTATATCTTCCTACATATGGCAGGGGAAACACCCACGCTTAAACAAAGTTCATCTTCAAAAAGCTAAAGAGAATGGCGGACTGGAAGTCCCCAATTTTAAATTATATTATTGGGCAGTCATAATTCATACATTAATTCTTTTGTTACATTTTTATAATTTGGTTGACAGACCATGGGAAGAAATTGAATTAAATTTTACAAAGAAAACTTCTTTTTTGGCAATTTTATGGTCCTTTTTATCTTCCTATTTGTATAAATTAATTGATAATCCAATCTTTAAATATAGTTTGAGTATATAGGCACAATTTAGAAGGTTTTTTTTATTTCAGAAATTTTCCCTTGCTGATTCTATTACATATAATTACCTTTTTTTTACATTCGTTGCAGGATACAACTTTTAATGATTGGCAAAGATTGGGCATTAACTTTTTAAAGACCTTTTTATTCAAAATTATTTTGCTTCTTTTGAACAATTAGTGGCATAATTTAACTTACCAATTTTTTTAAATATATTTAAAAGTTGGACATTTAGTTCAAACTCAGATCCCTGACTTTCCACAAATTCCCCAAGGAAAATGCTGTGTGTGTGTGTGTGTGTGTGTGTGTGTGTGTGTGTGTGTGTGTGTGTGTGTGTGTGTGTGTGTGTGTGTGTGTGTGTGTGTGTGTGTGTGTGTGTGTGTGTGTGTGTGTGTGTTTGTGTGTGTGTGTGTGTGTGTGTGTTGATATAGATAAAATTTGTATAACAAAACAAAACACGACAATCTCTGCCACCCCTCCACCAAACCTCTTCACAGTATTAATCCGTACACCGTCAGGGCTTACAATTGGGTTTAAAAGTTGCACTCATTGGGAGGTCACTTATATTTTAATAATAATAGTACCTATGGTTTTTCATTTTTTTTTAGCTGTCTTCATAATTTTTAAATTATATTCTTGCCCCTATATATGATTAACATTTTTTTAAAATCTGTCATTTTTGTTCTTTAGATTATATGTGATTTTATCCATACATCTACAATTGTTCATTTCTGTCTTCCATCGTGCTATATCTAGAGGAGTGTTGGATTTACAAGTAATCACAGATCATTTCTTAGCCACAGCTAAAGATATATTAACAGATGAAATTTGCAATTTAGTTAGCTTGATACTTATTACAATAAAATTGCCCAAAAGATGAAGCTCCGGGTCATCTGCGAAGGCCACCCCTGTTTATCCTTATTTGTATTTCAATAATATTCTACCAGGAAGGTCTCACCTTCACACACAACCACATACCATGTACATACATTCCTATTTCTGTTCCACATCTAAAATACATCTCTAATATTTCCAATTTTGAATTATGTAGTTTCTGTGGTGTAAGGTATAATTGGTGTAGAAAATTTTATTGTACTAATCTGTATCTTTCATTTATAATTGACATCATACTATCCAAACACTAATCAGACCAGCATCTTGCCATTATTGCAACACTTAAATCTGACTTCCATCTCTAGATCTCTGTAAACCTTGTTTTGCACTTTCATTTTGGAGAGCAAAGTACATCTAAGTTATAAATTTAGGTGTGTTCCCCTGTCAAATCATTCATTCCATCTCACTAATTTCAGGTGGGGCCAAGTTGGTCCCCAGCTTTTTCTTAAGAATAATCTTAACTGGAGAAAGCAAAAGAATGTCCCATTAGCTACTCCATACTTGTTTCTTAATTGTTCAAAAGCATAAGACATCCTTCAATATAATAATCATCAACATATCTTATTCCTTTATCATATCATGAATTCAATATTTTGTTATACAGATTCATAAGGAGTTGTATATTTTTACATAATGGTATCCTCAGTGATATACAGTACCTGATTTTTTTCCCAACAGATTCATTTATTTCTTGCCATATTCAATTACATTTTTTCCTTATTTGACTTAACATTCCACCTATAAATGAAATCATTCATTGTCTTCTCTTTTATTGAACTCAGTTCCATTCAAATACATGGAAGGGGGTGGTGGTGTGGGGGCAGAGGAACTGTTTTCTTCAAAGAAAGATGATAGAAATCTTTCTTGTGCTGATAGATAATACTTTTTTAAAATCTTGAAGTCTAAGTCCTCCCAATTTATAGTGCCATGTTAACTTTTCCATTGCAATTCTTGATACTTTGTTATTCCATTGAAATTGTCTTATACAATTATGTAATAATTGTAAAAAATAGTTAATTCAATAAGCAACAATTGAAAAGATACTGTAGTCTTGGCATTACTTTCATTTTTATACAATTTACTCTTACCACTAATGTAATTGGCAGATCTTTTCGATTTCTGTAGATTTATTTTCTATTTTTCTCTAGCAGAAGGGTATAATTAAGCTTATATAAATTCTGTAAATTATTTTCTGTCATTATTCCTAAATATTTAATTCCTTCTTTCTTCCATTTAAATCCACTATCTTTTTGGTATCTTTCATAATCAAAATTCTGCAATGGCATAATCTCATTTTTATCCATATTTATTTTGATTCCTGGTATTGTTCTACATTTTTATAACATTGTTTGCAAACTTATCAAGGATTCAGATGAGTCAGACTTATATAATAGCACATTATCAGCAATAAACTAATTTTACATTCTTCTTATCCAACTTTGAAGCTCTTAATATCTGGATCTCCACTTCTAATCTCCACCAGAGGTTCAATAGCTAGGATGAATAAATTCTGGTGATAGGGGACACCCCTGTCAACTCAATCTACTCAAGGGAAAAATAGAGTACATTTGATTATTAGTTATAATTTTATCTTGTGGCTTATGATGGAGTTTTCTGGCTATACCAAAAATTTCTAACATTTTAAATAGGAAATACCATTCTAATCAATTGAATGCCTTTTTTTTTGCATCTAGAGAAATAGTTATGTTTGGATTCAACCTTGATTTTGCCATATGTGTATTATATTCAATAATATATCTAGACTATTTGAAGAATGACTTCCTTTAACAAATCCCACTTGATCTGATTGTATTAATTTTGGTAAATACTCACCCAGTCTGTTGGCTAATCCCATTACTATAATTATATAGTCTGAATTTAGAAGTAATATTGGTCTGTATGATGAGATTTTTTAATGGATCTCTACCTTTCTTCGGTAGCACTGTAATTATAACAGTTAAAAATGTTTCCAGGCAAGGTTGGATCTCCACCACCTGGTCTAATACATCCATCAAAAGAACAAATCTTTAAATTGTCTATAGAACTCAGGGGTGATCCATCTTCCCCCAAGGACTTATTGGTTTGAAAGTACCCAGAACATTTTCTATTTCTTGCCTTGTAAAAGGAGGATCTAAATCATCTCTTTCTTTCTCTTCTAGTTTGGGAAGTTCAACATTTGTTAAAAATTCTTCCATCTAATTTTCATCTCCTACTCATTCTGATTTATAGTTTCATAAAGTGTGGTCTAAATGTATTATTTATTTCTTTTTGATTATATGTTATAGTATCACCTTCTGTTTCTATTGTATTTATCATTCTGGTTGACTCTTTTGCTTTGACCTGCCAAGTTAACACTTTGTGTGCCTGTTTTTCCTAGATCATATTTTTTTGTTTAGTTTTTAATATCATGTTTTCTGATCTACATGTTGGTAGTGTATTATACTACCAGAGAACTTTTTGTTCTCTAATTTTCTAAGTATGTTTTCTGTTGCAGATATCTGATATTCTTTTCCCAATGCTGTTATATCATTGTCTATGCCTTCTAATTCTCTCACATATTCCCTCTTAAGATTTTTAGTATAAGTAACAACTTGTCCCTTCAAATAAGCTTTAACTATATCCCATATTAGAAAACTGTTGGTAGTGGAGGGAAGATTATTTTCACAAAATATTTCTGTGTCTCTTAATATATTCACAAAAATCCTTCATTTTTAATAATGTAGTACTAAGGTACCCTCTTACTTTTCCATTATTGTAATAAATAATGTTAATGGTGAGTGGTCTGATGTCTTGCCAAATATTTCATTTTTACTACTCTACTTTGTAACTGGGTATATATTAAAAATAAGTCAATCCTTGTATATGAATTGTGTACCCTTGAGTAGAATGAATAGTCTCTTTCTAAGGGTTTGAGCCACCTCCATATATCAATTATATTTAAATCCTTCATAAATGATAGTGTCATTTTTCAGCTCTTGCCCTTGTTACTGTTGCTGATTTTTCCAATATTGGATATATACAGAAATTGAAATCTCCTCCAATCAATACATTTTGCCTGCAGCTTTTAAAAAGATATCCTTCATAAAGACTTCATCATCATAATTTGGAGTGTAGATATTCATAAAAGTCTATGATTCTGCATAAATTTTACAATGTACCATTACAAATCTTGTAGCTTGATCGATTAATGTCTCTTCTATTATTATTGGTATATTTCTATTCATTAAAATCATTACACCTCTTTTTTTTAATCCAAATGAAGATGATATTACCGACCTCACCTAACCTCTTTTCAATTTTGCATGTTCTGATTTGGTAAGGTGTGTTTCTTGTAAAAAGATTACATCTGCCTTTATTTTTTTTAGGTGTGCCAAGTCCCACTTTCTTTTCACCGTCCTGTCAATTCCATTATAATTAAGACTAATAAATTTGAAAATTCTACTATATTCTTCTTTAAAACAATATTTTTAACAGCTTTTCATGATCAACCTCGGGTGGGCCATTAATCTGTTTAGACTAATCATATGCTGCTCCCGGAATTGTGTCCCGTAGTTGGTAGCTTAAAAGTCTCATCAGAACTGGTCTTGGTCTCTGATTGCCGGCTCTTCTGGGTCCAAGGTTTCAGTGAGCTCTCTTGATATGTAATCTTCTCCCAACATTTGTGGGATCCATTTTTGAAAAAAAATTGTTCCCCAGGTCTCTTCCCTCAATTCCTTCCTTCAATCCAATAATATTTTTTCCTGCATTTTCATCAGTTCCATCTCTGTTTGATCCATTCTCTCAATCAGATCTTCAACAATCTTTTTTATTTCACTCATTTTCTCTGTTATATCTCTCATTACCATCAAAGCACCTATGTATCGGTTTTTCAAATTCTGCATTTTTCCAGGATAATGCTCAGTACTTGACCCGAATCTGTAGTTTACCTGGTCCTGCTGGTCCTGTCACCAATTTTACACTGCTCCTTTATGGACTTTCACCCGATGTTCCCAGTTGAATAGGAACTTCTTCAGTCTTTCCCATAAAGGTTCAATATCTCTTATTTATATAAAAAAAATGCTTGATTCAAGAATGTCCTCATTAGTTAAGATTAAGAGAGACTGGAAACAGTTTTCAAATCTTTCATTCGCTGATGAGGTTTGGAATTCCCTTTGTGTATGAAATTGTTTATTGCAATTTAAAGTGGTCCATAGAGTACATGTATCTAAAATTAAATTATCTCATTTTTTTCTCTAATATAAACCCTATAGGTGAAAAATGTAAAATTGCTGAGATTTCATTTATTCATAGGTTTTGGACTTGCCCCAGTTTAGAAAAAAATTGGAAAGATTTTTTTTCAAATATTATCAGGTTAAATTGGAACCTTGCCTTTAATTGCTCTTTTCAGATCATTTCAAGATGATGACATTTTACTGACTTCAACTAAAAACCGAATTTTATCTTTTACTTCGTTGATAGTCAGACATGCAATTTTGATTCCTAAAGACATAGGTTTTGGGAGTGAAGTAGTTAGAGTTGAGTGAGAGTTAGAAAAACAGTTAAAGTTAAGAGGGGCTAGTGGAATAGTTAGTTAGTAAAAAAGTAGATTTAGGAAAAGAGAGGAGATGGAAGGTAAGGCAAGGAAATGCTCCCCTTGTATGATGAGGGAGATTGGAGAAACTGGCAATGACCCCAGGGATTTCATATGCAAGACGTGCATCCAGTTTCAGCTCTTAAATGAATGGGTTGCAGATTTGGCGCTGGAACTGGATGGGCTTAGGAGCATTTGGGAGGCTGAGGGGGTAATAGATAGTAGTTATAGGGATAATGTTATGCTTAAGAGTCGGGAGGACAGTAGTTGGATTACGGTTAGATTGAAAGGTTATAGACAGACAGAGCAGGGTTATCTCGTGGGAGTCCCCCTGAAGAACAAGTATGCCACATTAGCTACTGTTGATGAAGTTGATGTACCAGGGATGATTTGAAGTGATCAATCTTTGGCACAGAGTCTGGTCCTATAACTAAGAAGGGAAGGGATAAGAGGAGGCATGGGATTGTAATAGGGGATTCTATAGTAAGGTGTACAGATAGAAAGTTCTGTGGAGGAGACCAGATATCATGCATGGTATGTTGCCTCCATAGTGCAAGGGTATGGGGTATTACAGATTGAGTCAATGGTATACTGAAGTTGGAGGGAGAACAGTCAGACGTTGTGGTGCATGTGGGGACCAATGACATGGGGAGGAAGGGTGTGGAATATATGCATGGTGAGTTTAGGGAGCTAGGAGCTAGGTTAAAGGATGTCACACTGGTAGTAATCCAGGAGAGCAATCTCAGGATTGCTACCAGTGCAACGTGCAGGTGAGATAAGAAATAGAAAGACAGTGCAGCTAAACATGTAGCTGAAAATATGGTGCAAGAGGGAGGGCTTTAGATTTGTAAATAATTAGGCAGCATTCTTGGGTAGATGGGAACTGTTATGGCAGGACGGTTTACATCTTAACTGGGAAGGAACGAATATTTTTGCTGGTGGGTTTGCTAATGTCGCTCCAATGGGTTTAAACTAGAGGGATATGAAGGGGGATGGGAACCAATGTGAAAGAATAGATGTAGGGAAAAAGGATGAAATTGAAGATAGAGAAGTTCTATGCACCATTAGTAATCAACGGACAGCAAGAGAAGGAGATTTTCTTAAGTGTATTGATTTCAATGCTAGGAAAATTGTGAGAAAAGTAGATGAGCTTGGAGTATGGATAGATACTTGGAATTATAATGTGATAGCCATTAGAGAAACATGGCTGCAGGAGAGGTGTGATTGGCAAACAACCATACCAGGATTTCATTGCTTCAGTTGTGATAGAATAGGGGGAAGAAGAGGAGGAGGTTTTGCATTGCTTGTAAAAGAAACTATTACAGCGGAATAGAAAGAAAGATTAGAGGGCTCATCTTGAGAAACATTATGGGTGGAATTGAGGAGTGGAACAGAAATGTAACACTTATGGGCTGTATTATAGACCACCTAATGTGGAGAGGGAACTGGAGGAACACATTTGAAAGGAATTAGCAGATATTTGTAGTAGGCACTGGGTTGTCATTGTGGAAGATCGTAACTTTCCACACACTGACTGGGATGCTCAAACACTAAATGGGCTGGATGGTTTTGAGTTTGTTAAAAATGTGCAGGATAGTTTTCTACATCAATATATAGAGGTGTCAACTAGGGGCAGTGTTGGATCTCCTATTAGGAAATTAGCTAGATCCGATGACGGATGTGTGTGTTGGGGAGCACTTTGGGTCCAGTGATCACAATACTATTGGTTTCAAAATAATTATGGGGAAGATACGTTTGTACCCTGGGTTGAGATTTTTGATTGGAGGAAGGCTAATTTTGAGAAGATGAGAATGGATTTGGAAAGTGTGAACTGGGAAAAATTGTTTTATGGGAAGGATGTAGAAGGAAAATGGAAAAGGTGAAATTTTAAGGGTACAGAGATGGTATGTTCCTGTCAGGATGAATGGAAAGTTTAACAGTTTCAGGGAGCCCTGGTTTTCAAGGGTTATTGAAAATATGGTTCGGAAAAAGAGAGAGGTATTCCAACAGTAAATGCAGTGATAGAGCAATTCAAAGAATATAAAAAGAATCTGAAGAAGGAAATTAGAAAGGCTAAGAGGAGATATGCTTTTTCAAGTAGGGTGAAAATAAATCCAAAGGGTTTCCATAGATATATTAGGAACAAAAGGATAGTGAGGGATAAAATTTATCCCCGAGAGTACACATGTCAAACTCTGGCCCGCGGGCCAAATTTGGCCTGTGATATAATTATATTTGGCCCGCAAGATCATATTAAATATATATTAGAGTTGGCCCGCTGGCCGCCACGCCAGTATAGCGCATGCACACTGAAGGTGAAAATGAAGACGCCGGAGGTGTGGAGGGATCTCAGAGTTCCGAATCCCGGGGATCGGAGCGCCGCACTCAGCCCGCCCGGCTCCCGGACACACAGATGCTGCTGGAGTTGGGGACCATCCTCGCTGGGTCTGCACTTCAGCGGCGACGCCGGACCGAAAGTCTTGTTGGCGATGCCTTCCCCCTCGCTCCGTGCGCGGCGGACCCTTTTGTTGGAGACGAGCCCGGCGCCGTGAGATCGCAGTTTAATCCCTTTCCAACCATGGGAGGGGGGTGGGAGCAACGCGCTCTTCTCAGCCAATTCCTCCACCGTCCCGGACGCCAGCGTTTCAATGGGGGGTTCGGGTGCCTTCGTCAGGTGACCGACCTGTTGTCCAAGACAAGGGGAGTGCGTACAAACTCCACACAGACAGCACTTGAACTCGGGTGAACGTGGAGTTGCGACCCCACATTCCACATCAGGACTGTGTGTAAGATTGGGAGCAGTGAGACAGAAGCTTATTTTGTTCCTGTGATTTAAGCCTTTCTTGGGGTGGGGGGGGGGGTCCTTCTCTGACCACTTGCCTAACAATTAACCTAATCAGATGTGGAGTTACCACAATACAACAGTTCTCAACCTTTTTCTTTCCACTCGCGTCCCTGTGCCATTGGTGCTCTGTGATTAGTAAGGGATTGCTTAAGGTGGTCTGTGGGTGGAAAGAAAAAGTTTGAAGACCACTGCTTTAATCATCCCTCATTGACTCGTCATGTGCACGGTTTCAGATCTCCAAAGGAAATGGGCCAATGACAATGTCAATGAAAGAGTTTATCCAAAACTATTATTAAACATTTATTTTAATAAGAAAAAGTTTAACATTAGATATGTTGAAAGAAGAGAAAACATGCAGATGTTGTTGAAAATTTTCAATAAATATTTAGTTCGGCCCTCGACTTAGTCCAAGTTTTTAATTTTGGCTCTCCGTGAATTTGAGTTTGACACCCCTGCCCTAGAGGATGAGAGTGGACAGCTATGCGTGGAGCCAAAGGGGATGGGGGAGATTTTGAACAGTTTTTTTTCTTCAGCATTTACCAAGGATATTGATCTGTGTAAAGACAGGAAAATAAGTAGGGAAGTTATGGAAATTATGATGATTAAAGAAGAGAAAGTACTGGCATTTTTAAGAAAAATAAAGGTGGATAAGTTTCCAGGTCCTGACAAGATATTTCCGAGGACCACTAGGGAGGTTAGTGTAGAACTAACAGGGGGTTTGACAGAGATATTTAAAATGTCATTAGTAATGTGAATGGTACTGGAGGATTGGAGGGTAGCTCCATGTGGTTCCATTGTTTAAAAAAGGTTCTAAGAGTAAATCTAGTCATTATAGGCCTTATGTTTAATGTCAGTGGTGGATAAGATAATGGAAAATATTCTTAGAGATGAATATTTGGATAAGTAGGGTTTGATTAGGAACAGTCAAAATGGATTTGTGAGGAGAAGTTCATTTTTGACAAACCTTAACAAATATTTTGAGAAGATTACTCGGAAAGTTAATGAGGGTAAGGCAGTAGATGTTTATATATGGACTTCAGTAAGGCCTTTGTTAAGGTTCATCAGGGAAGGTTAGTTTGGAAGGTTCAATCATTAGGTATTAACATTGAAGTAGTAAAATGGATTTAACAATGGTTGAATGGGAGACACCAGAGAGTAGTGTAAGATAACTGTTTGTCAGATTGGAAGCCAGTGACTAGTGGTGTGTGTCTCAGGGTTTAGTATTGGGTCCATTACTGTTTGTTATATACATTAATGATCTGGATGATGGGGTGGTAAATTGGATTAGTAAATATGCGGATGATACTAAAATAAGTGGAGCTGTGGATAGTGAAGAAGTGTTTCAAAGCTTGCAGAGGGATTTAGGCAGGTTAGAAGAGTGGGCTGAAATATGGCAGATGGAGTTTAATCCAGATAAGTGTAAGGTGTTACATTTTGGTAGGGCTCATCAAAATAGGACATAGATGGAGAATGGTAGGGCATTGGAGAGTGCAGTAGAACAGATGATCTAGGAAAAATGGTACATAGTTCCCTGAAGGTGAAGTCACATGTAGATAGGGAGGTGAAGAAAGCTTATGGTATGTTGGCTTTATAAATCCAGCATTGAGTATAGGAGCTGGGATGTCACATTAAAATTGTACAAGGCATTGATGAAGCTAAATTTGGAGTATTGTGTACCACTTTGGTCACCAAAGTATAGGAAAGTTGTCAACAATTTGGAGAGAGTGCAAAGAAGATTTACTAGAATGTTACTGGGGTTACAGGATTTAAGTTATAGGGAAAGGTTAAATAAGTTAGGTCTTTATCCTTTGGAGCATAGAAGATTGAGAGAGTATCTGATTGAGGTATTTAAAATTATTAGGGGTACAGATAGAGTACCCCATTTAAGAGCCTTAGATACAAGCAAGAGGACGTGAATTGAGAGTTAGGGGGCAAAAGTTTAGAGAAAACATGAGGGGGGACTTTTTTTACTCAGAGAGTGATGGGTGTGTGAAATGAGCTTCTGGATGAACTGGTGGAGGCAGGCTCAATGTTATTATTTAAGGAAAAGTTGGATATGCACATGGTCAGGAAAGGAATGAAGAGTTAAAGGAATGAGTGTAGATCAATGGGGTTGGGTGGGACAAAGGGTTCATCATGGACTAGGAGGGCCAAGTTGGCCTGTTTCGGTGCTTTAATAATTTTATTGTTAATACCACAATCTAACATTTTAGGATTGTTATAAGCTTCGATGCTGTGCTGTCCATTTCCAGGTTATTGTTACTTTTTTTTTCCAACCTTGTATAGCTCTAGAGGTTTGAATTATCAAGAGTGAAAAAAAAGAGAAGATAGGAAATGAGAGAAGTGAGAGTTATATATTTGAGGTTTAGGAACACACTGCACACAGACGAGAAGCTTCATTCATTGTTTGATACAAATCTAAAATGGTTCCCCGCAACACGCAGTATTTATGTGTGATGATATCATATGCAGGCAGACATATACATAACATAACACTCTTCCTCCCTCCCCCACCCCCACCCCCCCACACACAAAATAAATGCTTTGTGAAAATAACATACAGATAGCACTTATACTTTTCCATTCGGCCTAGTGCCTTGGTTGGTAGCAAGGATTGTGAAGTTTGTCTTTGGCGAACTTCATTCGGACATTGCATAGGACTGTGTTGTTGAACAGGATGTAGTATAGAAATGCTCGATTGAGTTGTAGGACTGCTCGGTTGAGGACCGCTCAGCTGAAGACCGCTCAGCTGAGGATTTCTCAGCTGAGGATTTCTCAGTTGTGACAGGGCCTCATTTCTTGATGATATTTCTGGAATGAGCCAGGGAATATCATGTGTGTCTCATCGGGATTGTGAGCATAGGATCATGCACTGCTCTCAACTGGTCAATGTGCCACTATCATATTTTTGTTTCCATGAGTAAGAACAGGGACGTACTTTTTATTAAGAATAACCCCTCTCACCCATGGCTTCCTATTATCCCGATAGTCTCATACCAGTACTGGTTCTACACTTCTTGAGATCTGGTAGATCTCTTCTGAACTCTCAGCAAAATATCTTCATCACATAGAAACATGTCCACAATAAAATCCATTCAGAATGACAAAAGTGTCAGGTCTTACAATTAACATTTCCATTTTTAGTGATGAATTATTCTATCTTTTTCAATATAGTTTGAATTTACAAGATTCCAATTCACAATTTACTTTTGGCTTTGTACGGTGAATATCCATTTACCAGAAATAAATGAAGAAATAAACCACATGGGCTCTTTGGTCTATTATAGCTAATCATGTATTTTCAAGATCATATTCCCATCCACATCTTGTGAGTCACTTTCACATCAAAACTCAGATTTTTTTCATATTTCAGATTTATTGTCGGAGTACAAATGTGATATCACATACAACCCTAAGATTCCTTTTTCCTGGCAGAATTACCACCAATTGGTAGGGCAAAAATTAACTGTGCACAGCATGAACATGTAAACAATCAGAAGAACTGTTAACAGATAACAAATGCAAACAAACTGACTGTACAATACAGGGAGATCAAATAAAATCAATGAAGTACATGAGTAAGAATCTTTAAATTAGTCACTGATTAAGTTTGTTGTTCTATCCATCTCTGCATTAAGCATACTCAATGATTCACTATCAACATACTTCATTAGTAAAGAACTCTAAAGATTTACAGTCTTCTTCATTAAAAACAATTACCTTATCACCTTTTGTGGCAAATATTCCCTTTCCAATCTCACAATAAGGAAAACTAAGGGATGGATTCTATAAGTTTAAGTTTCTCCCACAGGAGTAAATTTTCCTCATTGCAGATCAACAATGGGAGTATGAACAATGCATTAGGTTTTAAATCCATTCCCCCAAATTTGGTTCAAAAGCAAAACAAAAATAATTACATTCTTACTTAATGATATTTTTTGAAATGATACGATCAATTACTGTGTTGCATATGTGTGATTACTGAATATATTCTCCCTTCTGTCATAAACAATGCAACATGAATGGTGGTACCAGTGTTCTGCATTGAGCAGCTAAACATTCACCTTTTTCATTTTACTTATTTGACTTGTATAACCGTTACTTGCAACACATTTCATTACATAAGCAAAATTGCGATAAATCTGTCGATTTACAGGTCTCAGAAGATTATACTTCACAGCAGGACTGCCTTAATTTTCGGTATAGTCCACACATAATTTGGAACAAGTATGTTTAATAAATAAAATATATTCTGAGGAAATGATGATCATGAAGCACTGAGAACTTAAATTATTAATTATGAGCCTTTATATTTGTATCACAGCTCATAACTTCTTGGAGCAGGCCTCTGGATATCATTTGTAGATGATGAAATGGATTATTGAATTGTAATTTCACTAAGATTTGTATTTTGGAAGGAAGGCCACATGCTGTATTGTTGTTAAGCACAATATTTTCTCAGTCATAAACTGTAACGTGGGTCAGAACCCTTTAAGCTTATCAGTGAACAACATATTTCATTTATCTTCATTTCTACCTTATTATTCTTCCTCTATTAATCAAAGAACATTGGTGTATTGCCTTGGTTAGGCATTTTTCTTTTTTGCCCTGTCAGTGCATCCTTCCCTGTTTCAGCTTGATATCCCTCTGATCTACAGACAGCTCAGAGTAATGTCTCAAATGTGGAAAAATTATTGGGAATGCAGTCTTTTCCTTGACAGCATTGTCATGGTACATTATTTGGTTTTGACTGTGGCTTGCGTTCATTGCAGTCGTCAGATAAAATTTCCCATTCTGAAGCTGAGCAAAGTGTGGTATTGTCACTGCCACAGGCGACTGTCTTCAAGGGAAGGTTTACCAGTGAAGTTGAGCCTCTCAGCCTGTCATAGTATATATACTTCAGCTTTTTGGTGCTTTTTCCTTGTCTGGTTTATAAGAACGTTGCCTGGAGCAGTCAAGGGACGCACCAAAAGAGGCATTTTTGTTCAACACTTAGCAACATTACCACATTTTGCTCAACTTCAGAAGGAAGAAATTTCATCTGACTACTCTGAATACAAGCTACAGCAGAGACCACTTAATGTGCCGTGACAATGATGTGGATGGATGCTGTGAAACTGCTTCGTTCGTATTCTACTGTCAGAAATGTTTCCAACATTAAAAATGTCAGTAAACAACCCAGCTAAGTATCTCCCACAATTCATAAATGAAAATAGGTAGATTCCCACATGTTTATCCCTTATACACTCTTTTCAGTCAGGGAGTGGACTGAATGGTCCTTGATTGCCGTGATCATTTAAGGCTTAGTGTACGAGTTTTGTACCCTAATGCTGATTCAGCATTTACAGTTTATAGTGTGGCTTCAATTTATTGTAAATACGGAATGCAAGAAGGCAAAT
The DNA here is from genome assembly GCF_036971445.1 of Narcine bancroftii. Lineage (NCBI taxonomy): Eukaryota > Metazoa > Chordata > Chondrichthyes > Torpediniformes > Narcinidae > Narcine > Narcine bancroftii. Next base: position 198,926,070 of record NC_091474.1, on the reverse strand, counting down.
CAGAACATTGTGCCTGTGGTGTATGTAAAGAAAGCAAATTTATTCCAAAAATTTGAAATTATTCCTGAGTCAATTCCTTCCTCTTTAAACATTAATAATGATTAAAATAAAATGATCAACGAAGAGCATTATTTTCAATGTTAAACAATGAATTGCCTTCCATTCAGCTGTCCAACAAAAAATATTTAGAAGCCAAAAATGTGTTTCCTTTGTATCAGGGCTAATAGAAAATTTCCATCGTAGACAACAGCCTATAATTATGCTGCAGCTTTAGCATAATAAAATGTTCAGCTAATATTTTTGTATATATATCTACAATTTTCAAGATCTAGACAGTCATTTGTAAGCCCAGAATTTATTGCCCACTCCTAATCATACTTAAGAAAGTAATGGCGAATCACCTTTTTGAACAGCCATAAATCATTTGGAAAAGGTATACTGATGGTAATTTTAACATAGGAAGTTCCAAAATTTTGATCAAGAGACAGTGAAAGATCAGCAAGGCCTTTACGAAATATTACAGCGGCACAGGCAATAAACCAAGACATACCTAATGCATGTAAGAATGGAACAGCTGTTGTCATGGGGGACTTCACCTTTCACATAGACTAAGTGAATAAATTTGGTCAGCCAGTCTTAGGAGTAGTTCATTGAATGCACTCAGGATGCCTTTCTAAACCTAGAAGGGAAATGGTATCTTAAATATGATCCTGTGCGATGAGACAGATAAAATTAATGATATTGTACTAGGGATCCTCTCAGAATAGTGATCACGGCTGTAATAATTTGGTCCCTGCACAAGAGAGACTACAATAGGATGGAAAAAGGAGTTAGCTAGCATAGATTGAGAACACAGGCTAAATGGTGGGATAGTTGAGGAACAGTGGAAGACTTTCAAACAGATGTTTCATGGTGATCAACAAAAGTATATTCCAGTTAAAAACAGTAAGGGTAGGGTAAGCCACCCTGGAGTAACCAAGGAAATAAAGGACGGCATCAAATTAAAAGTGAACAATGTCGCTAAGTAGTGGGAAAACTATCAGTAGCACCAAAGAACTACTAAGCAAGGAATAAAAGAAAGACAGATTATGAAAGTTCTTGCAAAAATATAAAAACAGATAGTGAAAGTGTTTATCCTTACAAAAATGAAAAAGAATGCCTAAAGTGAATAAAGGTCCCTGGGAAGATGAGAAGGGAGAATTAATATCAGGTGAAGAGGAAATGGCCAAGGCATTAACACAGAGTAGTCATTTAGTCTTAAAAATAGAATACATCGAAAAAGCCAAAGAGTGACATTAAGGATGTGATGGGAGGTGAGGGCCTCCATCCAATTGCTAACATGGAGAGGTAGTGCTGAGCAAGCTAGTGGGTCCAAGGTACATAGGTCCCCTAGTCCTGATGGAATGCATCTAAAGGTACTGTAAGAGATGACAGAAGTTATAATAAATGTATTTGTGGTAAATTTCCAAAGGTCTCTGGACATGGTGGAATGGAAGTGTATGTCTGTTGCCCTTGTCCTCTTAGCGATGGAGTTCCTGTCAGATCAGATCTTGGTGGCACAGTAAGTGTTGTGGATAGTGCCAGTGACCCAGGTTTCAAACCTGGTGCTGTTTGTAAAGAGTTTGTACATTCTTCCTCTGCCTGTATTGGGTTTCTCTGGGTACTCCGGTTTCTTCCCACTTGGCTGTAAATAAAATAAAATGGTATATACTGTTATTGCTGTGTTTCAGTGACATAGGGAATGAATGTTAAGTGCTGTGTTGGGGGTTCCAATCAAGCAGGCTGTTTAGTTCTAATTGATTGCACTCATCCTGACAATTGGAAAGTATTCCATCATGATCCCTTGTTGTGCTTTGCAGATGGTGGAGTGATTTTGAAGTGTCAGGAATGCGTCACTTGCCAAAGGATAGCCATCCTCTGAATTGTTCTTCTAGCCATATAATTGGTGCAGTTGGACCAGTTAGGTTTATGGTCAGCCATGTGTCTTGGATGCTGATGGTGAGGGACTTGGTGATTGGAATTATACTGGAATGACAAGGAGAGTTGATTACACTCTGTTGTGAAGGAGAAAATAATTGTCTTGCAATTTTGTACATAAATGTTTCTAATCATTTATCAGCCCATGGCTAAATGTGTCTAGTCCCTTGTTGCATGCAGATATAGACTGTTGCACCTGCTGAGAGGTCATGAATGGAAATGAGCATTGTTCAATCATCAAAGATTATTCCCATTTTTAAAATTTATGATGGAAGGAAGGTCATTGATAAAACAGCTGCAGATGGTTGGACCCAGGATGAAGAACTTTTGAAATTATGTCCGAGGGCTGGAATGATTGACTTGCAAACACATTTACCTTCCTTTGTGCAAAGTATGACTTGAACCATTGATGTATTTTATCTTTTGATGTCTGTTAACTTCAGTTTGTTCCAGGGAATCTTAATGCCTTATTCAATCAAATGTGTGTCTGATGTCAAAAACTTTCACTAATACCTCACCCTGAACCCAATTGTCCTGGCTAAATGCAAATTGGACATTAATAAGCAGGTAAGTGGAGAGTCGGTGCTGCTAGGTAGCACAGCTTATAACGTCTTCCATCATTTTGTTGATGATTGAGAGGCTCTGAACTTTTTTTTATGTCCATTGCTCAGCGATTTCTTGATATAATGTGGAGTAAGTCAAGTTGGATGAAGACCAGCTGCCAATTTGTTGAGGATTGCATGATGAGGTTGTTCACTCAACAATGGAATAGTCAACTAGAAAAACAAGAACTACAGAAGCTGGAATCTTGAGCAAAAGGCATTTCAGGCTCAAAATGATTGAAATGCTTCAGATGTTTCAGAATCAGAATTTATTATCATGCACATGTCACGAAATTCATTGTTTTGTGGCACATCCATACTGCAAACATTTTTGCAGAATGAGCCACCTTACAAAATAAATAAAAATAGTGCAAGAAAAATGTAAGGTATGGCAGTGTCTGTAGTTCATTATTCATTCAGGAATTTGAAGGCAGAGGAGACGAAGATGTCCATGTGATGCTGAGTGCTCATCCTCAGGTTCCTGCACCTTTCTCCTGATGGTAGCAGAGTGATGAGGGCATGGCCTGGGTGGTGGGGGTCCTTGAGGAGAGAAGCTGCTTTCCTAAGACTGTCTCTTGTAGAAAACCTCAATGGAGTGAAAACTGCTGCCTGTGATGTCGTAGGCCGAGTTAAAAACTCTCTGGAGTCTTTTCTTGTCATAAACGTTTGCAGCTCCAAAACCAGATGGTAATTCAATCAGATGGAGTATATACCTGTGGAGTTTTTCCTGAGTCTTCAGTGACATATCAAATCTCCTCAAACTCCTCACAAAGTATAGCTGCTGGCGAGCCTTCTTCGTGAGTGCATCAAGACGGAGGCTCCAGGACAGACCCTTGGAGAAGTTGACACCCAGGAATTTGAAGTTATTGATACTCTCCACTGCTGACCTCTCAATAAGATCTGGTTTGCGTTCTCTTGATTTCTTCCTCAAGTCCTCAGTGAACTCTTTGGCTTCTGCTAATGTTGAGTGCAAGGTTGTTGGTGAGACACTACTCAACTAGCTGATCAATTCCCTCCTGCAAGCTTCCTCATTCTTATCTCTTTAATACTCTCAAGGAAAACCAGGCCGAAAGAGGCCAATAGATCCATAAAGCTTCTTCTTTTATCACTCTTGCAACAAAATCCATAGCTTTTTTTCCTTAAAACTCGATTCCTTGAAGCCATTTGATCCTACATAACTTTGATGACTTTAATTTCAGCACTGGAATTCAGCTCCATTCTCCATGTTTGCTTTAAAAATGAATGGAAGAGGAGTTGGGAGGTGATGTTGAGATTGTATAAGACGTTGGTGCAGCCTAATTTGGAGTTCTGTGTGCAGTTCTGGTCACCTAATTATAGGAAGGATATAAACAGAGTGGAGAGAGTGCAGAGAAGGTTTACCAGAATGTTGCCTGGGTTTAAGCATCTAGAGTATAGGGAGAGATTGGACAGATTAGGTCTTTATTCTTTGGAGCATAGAAGGTTGAGAGGGGATTTGATAGAAGTATTTAAGATTATGAAAGGGATAGACAGAGTGGATGTGAATAGACTATTTCCGTTAAGAGGAGGAAAGATTAAAACAAGAGGACATGAGTTAAGAATTAAGGGGCAGAGGTTTAGAGGTAACATGAGGGGGAACTTCTTTACTCAGAGAGTGGTAGACGTGTGGAATGAGCTTCCGGGAGAAATAGTGGCGGCGGAGTCAATTGTATTATTTAAGAAAAGGTTGGACAGGTATATGGATGAGAAGAAGATGGAGGGTTATGGGCATTGTGCAGGGAGGTGGGACTAGAGAGGGGTGTTTGGTTCGGTGCGGACTAGAAGGGCCTAATGGCCTGTTTCCGTGCTGTAAATTGTTATGTTATGTTATGTTAGAATATACAGTCGTATAGTTTGAGTCATTATTTATCAAGAGGCATAAGGCCATGATGCAACTCTGGCATGTCCTGCCTAGCTCCTCAGGAACAGTCTTGGCTCCTGAACCTTTGACAGCACTAGTCATTTGACGGCACTCTGCTCATGTAGCAGCTTGAGTTTTGTTGTCAGCATGCATGCTGCTCACTTATTGGCAAGGCAATGGAAACTAGAGCCAGATGTTCAAAAATTAGCTGTTGTCACCTAGTACCCATCTTACATTTTGCTCTAGTGGCTTATTTTGGTAACATAGTAGACTGCCACAGAAAAGAAAAGTCATGACTGTTGCACAGACCGTGAACACCAATTAACATTATGCACTGTTTATGGTCACACACCATCTAGGTCCTAAGCAAGTAGAACTATTTCCATTGGCAGAATTGCTACTAAAACCAATGTAATTTCTTCACTTCAACAACAAAACTCCTGGTGCATTGGACACATTCTTACAAATTCCAAATGTACTAAACATTAGTTGTTTTGAATTCATAGAACTCTAACTTGCAATAATTTCTTAAACTAGTCTTGCATTAGGGTTTCTTTCTTTCTACTAAAAATGCATTTAGTTGTGTTAGGTTTAATATTGTTACAACCCTGATCAGCAGCAATGGGAATAAACAAATGGTATTTTCAAAAACAATGATTTTTTTTAAATTATTCATTATTAATAGCAGGACATTTCATATTTAATGCTAACTTAACCCCACTGTGTACGTGTGCATGCGTGCGTGTGTGTGTGGAAAAACCAAATCCATTACAGTTCAGGAATAATTTTGAAGAGATTATTTTAAAATTCTATGTCAGAAAGTTTTCATGTTGAAACTTCGTCTTTACTGCCGTTCAAAAGCAATTATGGAGTAAGCATAAGGCTTTTGATTTCTTTAAATTATTGTTTAAAAGCAACTGTGAAGTATTTGAAATTCACTTCAAAACTCACAAATTTCTTTTAAAGTTGTGTTCAGAGCAATGTTTCTTCATATTAATTATTTTATCTCTCTTGCAAGGAGAGTTTGGAAACTGTGTCCCACATGATGAACATTGTCCTCTTTTGAAAAGAGGCAGTAAAGTGGCTATTTTCTTCCACCATGGATATGTTTCAAATGCAAGATCAATTTTCCCTTCTTAATCAAAAGTGATCATTTCCATGGACACTACAAGGCTGTCTTCTTTACCTTAAAGCAACAGCCAGGAGTGGTCTTCCTTCTTCAAATGCCACTTTTTCTGTGTTCTTCTTTGACAAGGAGTAACATGCAACAGTACCTTTACCGGTTACTGTATCTTCAAGCTTGTCTTCCACAGGATGGTCAACTTCTGGTCTCAAAATGTATCTGTTTTACGTAATATGTTCTCTGAAGAATCTTTAATCTTGTGTCACAACATCATCATTGATTCTATTTCATTTCTTCAAAAGCATGAAACATAGCAGATGGCCTCTTGCCTGTTCCTTCAAAGCCATTTCACATCCATATGCTAAAAGCAGCTGACCTTATCTCTGTCCAAAATTATAAGTGGATATGACTTCAGATAGCACAGGTCACTCAAGGAAGAATTGCTTGTTTGAACAGCTGCCAGCAGAATGCTGTGTGTACACAGAAATGCTTTTAAGTCTTGAGTTTCAATTAAGAAGCCACTTCAGTTTTTATGGCTCAGTTTTTTAAGATGCATTGACTCTGAAAATTACCTTTGTCTCTAAGGGCAACTGTGTGTCTCTGTGTGACCTTGTTCTAGCCCTCACTAAAAGCATATATATAATTCTATAACTTAACCATAAAGTTTAATATTTACACAAATCTGTTACAATATATTTTTGTTAGTTGTTACATGGAGCTTCAGTTTGATACTGTGGTCATTGAATCAGCCTTACATGAGGAGTAACATCTAAATCTGCTCTCTTTGCATACTTCTGGCATAATTCTTTCAATGTCAATTGGCCCAACTGATACTTCACATATGATTCAATAATGGGAGCAAATTGAATCATGCCTCCCAAGCATTTTGAGCATTTCATGATTTTATTTCAAATTTCCATCATGTGCCATACTTTATTTTTGCTCCTTTCACAATATAGAGCGAGCATATGCTTGGATATGTATTCTTTTTTGTATTCTTTCTTAAAATTAGATAATCTTTTCACAAACACAATAATTTATAATGTGGAGACTTTGGCAATTTATGCATTTTGTCCTAAATAATGGCTTCTTCAGATAAAAATACAGGTTTATATTATAAACAGGTTGCAAGTGAATTTGATTGGCAATACAGTATATTCCAATGAGTTCCTCTTTTCTAATGTTATATCGAATTCCAGATTTATTGTCAGAGATTCTTATTTTTCTGTGGGCAAGGCAGAATTACCACTTAATGGTTGTGCAAAAAAATCAGTACAGAGCATATACATGTAAACAAATAAACTGTACACAGATTAAAAATGTAAACAAACTGACTGTGCAATGCAGAGAGAATAAAAACATATAAAGTGCACAGTAAGAGTCTTTCAATCAGTCTCTGATTGTTGTTGAAGAATCTGATGGTGTAGGGGTAGCAATTGTTCCTGAACCTGTTGGTGCAAGTCTTAAGGCGCCTCATTCCTGATGGCAGCAGCGAAAACAGAGCATGTGCTGGGTCGTGTGGATCCTTAATGATTGCTGCTGCTCTCTGATGGCAACATTCCCTGTAGATATTCTAGTCAGTGGGGAGAGTTTTGCCTGTGATGTCCTGAGCTGTGCCTACTACCTTTTGGAAGTCTTTACGCTCAGGGGTATTGATGTGCCCATACCAGGCCGGTCAGCACACTTTCCACCACACATCACATTCTGAACAGTACAATACTGAAGAAATATTGATATGGCATACAAATATATTCCTAAGAATATTTCCCTTTCCATAAATAGGCTCCAAACAGCAGTGTGATGAACATCTGCATTTTGTTTGCCTTTCCCTTTTAAATGTCTGCATTATTTCGACAAGGGATCAACAGTGCTTAAAAAGAAAACATTTTGATGTTAAATTGTTGCAGTTTTGTCAGAAACAAACAAGACCTAAAGCAATGTTAATCATAATCTATAAAAGGATATTCCCACTTTGAACCAGTTTTACCAGATTTTGAGAACAATAAAATGTCTTGAATCTAAATGTTTTCAATACCTTTATAAAACTCCTAAAATATGCTTGTGATGCATCGTAACTAATATCTCAAATGTATTCAATGTTTCAAGAATCAAATCAGAGAAAAAAATAGATTACTTATGGAGGGTAGAATTTTTTGTGGTATGTATTTACATTAATCTACAAACTCAGGACAAGAGAGGAACAAACTAATCTGCCAACTTTGAAAGGCAGTTAAAATAAACACAAATAAAAGATAATAATTTTATCGTTTCTAGCAGAAGAAATATGACTAAAATTGCAAAATTATAAAATTAAATGTTTTTAAGCATATGCTTAATTCAGTATTTTAATTATTTAACTGCTTCATTGGTTTCTGTTGTGTAATTTTCAAAATATTTACCTTTTTAAAATATTTTACTTTTTATTTTAATAGTTTTTGAATGCTTCTGAATACCGAAGGAAGTCTGAACTGTGTAAATAACATTGACCAACAACAAAAAAGCTTAGTTTGAGGGTCCATCAAGGTGTTCTTCAGCGGTTTTATGTGTAGGGTGAGTCCTACACATTACCTCCAAAAACATATCAAGGATGGACATGGGAGGGAGGACAGTAGATAAAAAAAGCTGAGAAGTTATAGGGAGAGGGGCAGCACTTTGAATGGAGAGGGAAGGGGATGGGGAGCTGAAGGAAATGAGAGGCATAGGGAAAGGGAGAAAGAGAGACATGAGAGGATCCTAACTGAAAGTGGAAATGCCATCTGCTTGGAGAGTGCCCAAATGGAATATTAGATGTTATTCCTCAAATTTAAAGGAAAGTTCATTTTGACTGTTCATGAGGCAATTGACAGCTGTCAGGGTGGGAATGGAATTTGGAATGAAAATTGTTGGTCACTGGTAGGTTTCTGTTATTGCAGCAGACAAGAGCTAAGGTGCTCAATGATTCAATCTCCCAGTCTGCGCCCAATTCTCTGATGCAGAGGAAAACACAACTGGAGCACCAGATGTGGGGTATAAGCCTGCCCTCTGCTGGACATCATGATGCCCACCTCATGATGTAACCCTTCCTTATATATAACCCTGTGTGTCAGTAGCCATGTTAGTCTAATAGAAGCAAAGGGTGAGAAAGCATCATGTCTCCGGGTCTTAATTATGTGAGTGCATACACAACAGTGGCAACAAGGAACAAAGCAAACCCTACACATACTCCATGCACCAACCATGAGAAGGAAAACAATGGAAGAAAGGTAGAAAACCACTACCTAACATCGCCAACAAATTTTCGCCAAAAGATCAAGGCTAAAGCATACCAAGATGGTGGAGGGAAAGTTTGGTGAATTCAACCAAGTAGAATAAAGTTGGGATGACTACATAGAATGGTTTAATCACTACTGTATAACCCACAATATTGTGGAAGGTCCAGCAAACGTGCTCTCTTCCTCAGTACAATGGGCAGCAAAACATTTGACCTCCTTAAGACCTTGCTGGTCCCAGAGGATCTAGGGGCAAAGACATTCAACAAATTATGGACAGCTCTAAGGAACCATTTAAGTCTCAAACCACCAGTTATGGCTGAAAGGCAATTCTATAAAAGGAGACCAGGACCAGGAGAAACAGTAAGTGAATACCTGGCAACATTGCACAAACTGGCGGAGCACTGTCATTTTGAGCAGTTTCTAAATCAGGCAATGCAAGACAGATTAGTGATTGGGCTGGCAAATCACCAAGCAAGCAAAAATTATTAGCAATGGATGAAGAGGTTACATTACAGATTGCATACAGAACTGCCTGCAGCTCTGAAATGGAAGATAAAGACATGGTTGTAGGACAACCTACAGTCAGGAGGTATTCCTGCCAACAATGCTTCCGTTGTGGGAAATACAACACTGACCAGAAAACTGTTTCTTCAGAAATTCTAAATGCAACCATTGCAAAACAGAAAGACTAAATGCCCACTTCTAAAGCGCAGGTGGCCTGCAAATAAACAGGCAGCTAAAGTCAAAACAATTGCAGAGAGAGAGAGGCAACCTAGCAAAGATGATGATAACAGCCCAAAGCTCCTGAAATTTCACCTCCTGAGATATTACACATCCGAGGAATAAACGGAGGAAACACAGCAATCTTTATACAGCTAAAAATTAACAGATACCCCCTGAAGATGGAGTTAGACACAAGCAGAGGCGTCTCTAATGCCGTTACATGTAAAGGAACAATTGATATCATGCCTCCCGGTAAAAACAACTGAAATAACTCTAAGATCTGTTACAGGAGATAGAATCAAAGTGTTTGAAAAATGTACAGTTCAAGTACAATACAAACAACAGCAACCAAAAACACTCTCTCTATATCGTAGATACTCAGGGACCAGCACTTTTTGGAAGAAACTGGCTACAACACATTCCCCTAGACTGGCTAGAAATCAGTTCAATACTAAATGCAAACCACACGGACACCTCCCAGCCAGAACTCGACCAAATCCTCAACAACCACGCAGTGATTTTCCAACAAGTATCGGGGAAAATCAACAATGTTCAAGCCAAACTGCAGTTAAAAGATAATGCAGAACCAAAATTCTTCAAAGCCAGAACAGTCGAATGTGCTATGAAAGGGAAAATTGAGGCTGAATTAAAGAGAATAAAGCATGAAAGCATATTAGAACCAATACAATACAGCGATTGGCCAGCGCCCATCGTACCCGTACGAAAAGCAAATGATGAAATTTGCATCTGCAGCAATTACAAAGTCACCAACAATCCATCACTCAAAATATCCGATCACCCAATGTCCAAGGCTAAAATGAGACCAAAAAAATCACAAAATTAGATTTATCACAAGTATATGAATACTTAGATAGAATTGGACAAAAAACCAAGGCAATATGTGACAATCAATCCCCACCTGGGACTATTCACCTTTACACACGGGCCTTACAGAATATCAGCACCAGCTGTGATTTTTCAAGCAACAATTACAAATTACTACATAGACTCTCAATGGGTGTTACCCAGATGATATCATCATCACGGGCTGAAATGACAGTGAACACTTACAAAACCTTGAAAAGGTTTTAACCAGACTACAACAGGCTAATACACGATTACATAAGGATAAATGTGTCTTCATGTGCCCCTCAGTAACTACTTTGGATTTACAATCAACAACTAAAGGAAATACTAATGTCAACAAATAGGTGCTGAAACATTACGACCCTAGTAAAGAAGTTACACTAGCCATGGATGCTTCACCAGTGAGTCTTGGAGTGGTACGATCCCAAATTACAGAAAAAGGTGAGCAACCAGTAGCGTATGCTTCGCGAGCATTAACCACAAGTGAACACAATTACTCCCGACAAGAAAAAGAAGGATTGGCAATAATATTTGGTGTAAAAATATTCCACCAATATGGGAAAAAATTCACCCGATCACAGACAATAACCTCATAGTTTAATCCTGGGGCCACACAAAGGTATACCAGTATTAGCTGTGGCCAGAATTCAAAGGTGGGCCATGCTAAAGGCAGCATATAACTATGACATAAATCATAAACCAGGAATACTCAACAGCCATGCATATGCCTTATCATTCATGCCGCTACCCGAGACAGAACAACGAGAATAAATTATTAAATGGACAGCAGGGGCAGCAGCCATCGACCAAGAACAACTTCAACAACTGCCCATTACAACCCAGATGATTGGAAACGAAACCCAAAAAGAGGCAACATTACACATGATCCTACACTTCATCCTTAATGGGTAGCCTGAATCTAATGTCATCCCAGAAGATCTAAAACCTTACCACAAACGCTTTCATGAACTATCAGTCAAAGAATGATGTTTACTATGGGGTACCCGTACAATTATTCCAGCCAAATGGCAGACTACCACGTTATCGAAACTACACCACAACCATGAATGAATGAAGGCACTGGTCCAGCTGCATGTCTGGTGGCCCTCCATAGACAGAGACATTGAAATAACAGTAAGAGAATGCAAACTATGTCAGTCAATGCAGACAAAAATGCCGCAAGCCAAAGCTAAAAACACCAAATCAGATCCCACAGTTGACTGTCTACGAGCTATCTTTGCCACTTATGGATTGCCTCATGAATTAGTTATGGAAAATAGGCTTCAATTTACATCAGAACATTTTTAAAAATTTATGTGCGACAACAATATCAGACATATTTTGTCCACACCCTACACCCAAGTACTAATGGGGAGGCAGAATATTTTGTACAAACATTCAAAAAAGCATTGAAAACCATAAAACTTCTGAATGCCTCCTGAACACACAAAATTGAAGATTTCCTATTGGGATACAGAAGCATGCCGCATTATACCACAAAACGCATCCCAGCAGAACTAATGTTTGGCCACAACCCGCGGACCAGGCTGTCCACAGTTCATCCAGATCTGTTTGCAAATAACAGTCTCCGTTTGCAAAAAACAATATCACCACAAACCTCACCTAGAACATTGGAAGTGGGTGAGAGAGTTCTGGTACAAGAATATAGACAATATAAAGGGTGGTAGGAGTAATCTTACAAAAAATTAAGTCCCTGCTCATACTCTGTTTTAGTGGGGGACAGATTGTGGAAGTGACACATCAACCAATTATGAGCATTGACAGCCTTCCAAAAGGAACAACAAGTCCTTTTGGTGTATGAACTGCCTCATGAGCTGGAGAAAGTGGAACCAGACCTGCCATGGCCTGCCCTGACCATCCCACCCCTCAGGTCAAGTGAGCAGAGATAGTCGCAGAGCCGAGGAGTTCAGTGAGGAGTCCAGTAACTGAGACATGCAGCCAAGAGGGCAGAAAAGATGGGCAGTTACCACCGAAGGTCAGTGATGGTGGGCAATCGCCGCCAACTCGACCACTGACTATCTACGGGTCCCGAGCAAAGACCAGCACAGTAAACCATGCCGAGGCAGATCAAAAGAGAAAGAAGACCACCTGAATGATTTAAGGACTATGTGCCCTGATTATTATGAAATACTTTCTCTTTATAATTAATTACTCATGAGATGAATTCTAATTCTCTCTTGTGGTCCTGGGCCTGATGTAATCTTATTAGTTCGAAGGGGTCCTGTCAGCATTTATCACATGGAGGGGGGCATGGGGGGGGGGGGTGAGAGTGTTGGGTATAAGCCTGCCCTCTGCTGAAGATGATGATGCCCATATCGTGATGTCACCCTTCCATATAGAACCCTGTGCATCAGTCGCCATGTTAGTCTAATGGAAGTAAAGGATGAGAAAGCATCACATTTCTGGGTCTTAATTGTTTGAGTGCATACACAACAGTGGATATAAATGCCATCTGGTTGGAGAATGCCCAAATGGAATATTATATGTTTTTCCTCAAATTTAAAGAAAGCTTCATTTTGACGGTTGTTAGGTCTGCTTTGTTCATGAATGAGTGAGACAAACACCAGACTGAGTCGAAATCAGGGTTCTTTGTTCTTTATTACCGGATTGTAACACTTGCAACTAACCATGTTAGTCGGAGAATGCATTCTGCCGTTATCAGCAAAATGGTGATTTTTTATACCCTTGGATACATGCTTAGAACATCATCATATCATTACTTGTCCAATGACTAAAACTGTTGCTATCCTTTCCCTGCTAGCTTCCTGCCTCTCAATCCATCAATGTCTCTCTTATCTTGTAAGTACAAGGATGCATTCACATCTTGTTACAGCCCTGTACAGGGTAACTCCTTACACATTCCCATCTCATGATGTTTTACCTTACACGGTACTTGAGGCTGTTGACAGCTGTCGGAGTGGGAATGGAATTTGGAATTAAAATTGTTGGTCACTGGGAGGTTTCTGTTATTGCTCATGAAACAATCCCAGTCTGTGTCCAATTCTCCGATGCAGAGGAAGACACAACGGGAGCACTGAATGCAGTAAATGGCCCCCGCAGATTCACAAGTGAAGTGTTGTTCCTTTTGGAAGGACAGTTTAGAGCCCCAAATGGTGATAAGAAAGGAGGTATGGCATAGATGTAACACTTCCAGCAGTTGCAGTGGTGAGTAAAGAGAGAGCAATTGGTGGGAAGGCAGAAATGAATGAGAGTCCTGGATGGAGCAATCCCTGTGGAAAGTGGTGTATGGAGGAGAGGAAAAGATATATCTGGAGGTGGCATCACATTGTAGGTAGCATAAATTGTGGAGTCTGGATGTGGGATGGTAGGTGAGGGCAAGAGGAATCCTGTCTTTGTTATGTGTGGGAATGGAGAGCGATGGGGGGGGGGGTTGTGGATGAGTGCCGAGTTGATATGGTGGAGTGCAAGCTATATTTTTTTTGAAGGAGGGCATCTCAGATGTTTTGGAATGGAAGACCTCATTCTGGGTGCAGCTGCAATGGAGGCAGATGAATTGAGGAAACGGGATAGAATCCTTCCAGGGAATCAGATGTTAAGAGGTGTAGTTGAGATAACTGTTGGTTGGTAAATTTGTAAAAAAAATCTGTAGAGAATTTGTACGCTGATATGGAGACAGAGAGATCAAGAAAGCCGACTCATCATTTTAGCTAATGAGGACACATTTTCCCCATCCTGCACAAATGTACACACACACACACACACACACACACACACACACACACACACACACACACACACACACACACACCATATTATTTATTGGGAAACATGAGTACCAGAGATGAGAGTCAATTGGTGGTTAAGTTCCAGATATACATTGGTGAATTTAGCATTGTAATGCGCGTCAAAAGAACCAAAGACTTGTTGATCCAAACCAAGGCTTTTATTAACGAAAAAACTGGAGCATATCACAAGAAGGTCGTCCAGTCCAGAATGACCTGGTCTGGCTAGGAGCAATCCTTTAAGACCTGCCTGTAGGTGTGGCTACACTCTCAGCCAATCACAGTCATCCTACAATACAATCTGTACATATGTACATAGATACATTGGTGATAGAATCTGTACTATCACATAGACATGTTGTACTAACCCAACCCTTACGTTACTGCTGAGACATTGCAGATATAAGACCCAAAAAGATTTGATGTTCCATTAGCAAAAGTGAAATGCAACAGGAGCTATTGTCATTAGTTCCTGTGTCAGTTGCAGCAATATGTTCTTGTATGACTGAGAGGAGAGCCTAAACAATTCTTGCACTGGTAAGCTGTTTTGTTATCTGTCAATGCAACCTTTGAAAATTTTGTAAATGCAGTCCACCAACTCTCTTAAAAAGGAGGGTGAGCACAGAATTTTCATTTAGTAATCCATGCTGTGCCATTAACCAACACCTGGTTCTTTTCAGCAATTGGGGGTAACTGGGGCTGAGAAAATTCTGTAGGAATTCCCTCCCTCATCCTTCCTCTTCTGTTGTCATGTGCTGTTTTCTGAGGAACTTCTGTCACAAAGAGGAGATGGTGGAGCCAGTGCCTTTTTCCCTGTCCGAGAGTAGCAAAAAGCATAGGGCATCTATACAAAGTGAAGGGAGAAATGCTTGGGGAGACATCAGGGGTAAATTTTTAACACAAGAGTTGTGGTTGGCTGGAATGCTTTGCCAGAGATGTGGTGGATGCTGAAACATTAGGGGCATTTAAAAGACTTAGGTGGATGAAAGAAAAATAGAGGGTTATGAGGTAGGAAGGGCTTCTTTTTTGGTAGGAATATCTAGGTCAGCACAAGGGCTGAAGGGCCTGTACTGTCCTATAATGTTCTATGTCCTAAATCACTCAATTGTAATGAGAAATGTTCCCTTTCTTTGGATAGAGTTTTAATAAGTGATGTAGCATACATCAAAATAGCATATTGGCTGCTCTTCAACAGACATTGGGGTGCCTGATCCAAAGTCACCTAGCCTGCAAATGTGTCTGATAGTAATAAGTAATTTGGTCTTCCTGCTGCGAAACACACACATGAGAGTCAGAAATGGTCTTTTAGTGTACAAGTTAAGGTGACAGATTGCTACTTAGCATGAGCAAGAAACTTTTCCATTTTATGAAAGCAGCCAAGAGAGCTTTGGATGCCTTAGCTTTGTGACTACGCAAGAGAGAGAGCCTTTGTCAGTATTTGTCTGCATCAGCCGCTCAAAACTGACACTGTGAATCGGCTGTGTGAGCTTCAGGCATGATTCATACTGTCCTGGGTCCTTTTTTGCTTGCTGTTTAATGCTCAGATGTGAAGGAAGGCAGAAGACAAAATAAAATGTCAGGGGGTTATTTAGATGACACTTACATGATGTGAGGAGCTTGGTGAATTTCATGCACATTACTTACAGTTTTAATGCTACTGTGTTTGTTTCTGTGTTTTCTAATGAAGTTTGAAATGCATTGAGTCAAAACTAAAATCAAAACAATTGTGGTATTGTGTTTCTAGGACTGAATATTGAAAAAAATACCTTTCATTTCCTCTTAATGGTAAAGATTCCTGAGCGAGCAAAATACCTTAATCTGATTTCCATTGACTATAATGTGAGGAAAATTAAAGCTTTATTAATAAAGTATTTTTTTAATGTTATCATATTCGTGCAAATTTTGCAAGGTATAATAATTATGAATGAATTCACTTCAATAGCGTATCAATGCCTTCCATTAAAACTAATTAGTTCTCAAGAAATGATTCCAAACTTATACCTGTAAGCTTCTTTATTCAGCAAACGTTGCATATCTCACAAACAAGCTATAAATTTAAAGAGAAAGAGAAATTCCAAGAGGTTAGAGCCATGCACCCTATTTAGCCATTGGAATGGATCTGGAAGAAAAAGAATGCATGCCCTCAAATATATCATTTGATGTTGCCAACAAACAATGCCTAACGAACAGTGATAAGCAAATGGGTAATATTTAAATTTGTGTTATCTTCAAAAAAAATTATCATTTGTTTTTCTACTGTGGGGAGAGGGGCTCTCTAATGATGTTAGAGAGAAAGATATATGGACAGGTAAACCACAAAACCATCAGTGTGCATCCTTATGAGTCCAACTGATTTTCATTTTCACTCCCATGAGAAATCACGCACTAACAGACATTAAGACAGCTTACTCGCTGTCGCCATCAGGCTCCTAAGTGAACCTCACAATAATGCTCTCATGTTGCCCTTGTGATGTACCAATTGATATTTTCTCTGTAACAATTATCTCTGTAATTGTGTGAAACATGAGTCTGCAGACATTTTAATTGTAGTGTAATACATATAGATGCTGAAGAAACTCAACTGGTCACGTAGCATTCAAAGGAAGCAAAGATATGTACACTAATCAATATTTTAGGCCTGATCCCTTCGTCAATATATGAGCAAAGAGTAGGCAGGGACTTGAATAAAACAGTAGGGGGTAGAAGGGGCAGGGGGACGAGCATAGGCCTGTGGCACTCAGTCACCTGCAAATTGGAAGAACAGCACCCAACATTCAGTCTGGACACTCTTGACCAGATGGCATTAACATTGCCATCTCCAGTTTCTAATAGGCCCCTCCCCTGTCTTTCTCTCTTTCCCTATCCCTCAGTCTTATTTCCCCCAGCTCCTGACTCCCGACACCCTTCCATCTCCAGAGTTCTACACACCCCCCCCACCCCCACACTAATAGTTCTCAGCTTTTTTCTCTTCCACCAAATGACCTCTTGCCTGTGTTCCACCCCTTGGGCCTTCTTCTCTCCTCCCCCCCAATTTCTTATTCAGGCACCTGCCTTGCTCATAATCTTGATGGAGGGCTCAGTACCGAAGCATTGGTTATATATCTTTGCTTCCTATGCATAGTCCATGACCTACTGATTTTCACCAGCACTTTTGTATATTACACTCAGTGATTATGGCCTTATTTTTATTCAGCTGAATGCATGTTGGAATTGACTTTCTGGACCACTCACGAAAGAAAATTTTGCACTGCACTAGGCAGAATGAGACAATGAACTTGAACTCAAACTTGGTTGGGGCTGGTGTCACCATTATGGTCAGAAAATGGCAGGAAGCTCATTAAAATAGGCTAAAGGTGAAGCCCAAATGTAGCTTTCAAATGGAGAGTACAGTGTCAGGTTACCTTTGATGTCACATAAACTATCATAAGTTTATTGCCTTCACACAAAGGATGAAAGCTCAACCTTTGTTATTTTTTCTTCCAAGCAATGGGTAGTTCATTAAGCATATTGAAGGTTCAGTTAGATAGATTTTTACATAAAAAATGAATTAAGGGATATGGGGAAAAGGCAGGTAGATGGAGTGGAATCAATGATCAGATCAGCCATGATCTTATTGAATGGTGGAACAGGCCCGATGGGCCGGATGGCCTACTCCTGCTCCTATTTCTTATGCTCTTATGATACCATAGTCATTGACGTGCACTGGCTCTGACTTCGTGGTGCTGCTGCTTGAGTGAATGGAATTGCAGAGATCCATTCTAAAGATTAAAAAATGAGGTTATCTAAGAAACATGTTATGATGTCATGTATTGGTGGATATGCCCAATAAGCCCAAGAAATATGAAACAGCATCATTTAAAAGTTACCTTAAGATCAGAAGAAGCTACGTGTAGTTCAGAATATGAAGCAAACTTCCCTCCACACTTTGGATTCTATCTAAGAAAGACAGCCAACTCATTAAAAGACCTATAACAGAATGGATACACTCTCCTCACCCACCTTCCATCAGGGAGAAGGCTCAAGTGTGAAGTCATACACCACAAAAGGCATAAAGGCTGTTTCTTCCCCACAGCTATCAGTGCAATTATGTTGCTCTTGCTTGATGCTAATTGATCTTCCCCTTTCAATGCAATCCTGTACTCTGAAGTTGTGCTCTTTACACAGTTGTATGAGTGTTAGCGATAACCTGTTTGTTTGCTTATAGAAGGATTCTTCTCATTGTGCAAGGTTGGAGGGTATATTGAAGACCCAGCAGCAGTTAGAATAGGGGCCAGCAGAATGGAGGAGGGGGTCAGAAGAGGAAGGTAGAGGATTGAAGTGGTTGAAAGGGGAATTGAGTAAGGAGTGAGAGAGTTAGGAGAGGAGAAGAATGGAGTTAAGAGGGTGGAAAGAAAGGGGTCTCAGGAGGGTGGATGAAAAGTAGAGGGCAATTTGGAAGTAGAGAAAGGTAAGGAGTGATGCTGGGGGAGAAGTAGCATCCACAGTTCTGAACTTGGGAGGGCCTTGCTGAGAACTTGTGTCAGCATCTTGTCCAGGAAAGTCAGGGTCAGGATGGAAACTGCTGATGGAGATGGCAGGCACCCCAGCCTGGTATGAAATGTAGGTGAGTCTGTTAGCTCCATAACATTTTTTGGTAAGGTGACATACAAGGGTGCAGTGAACATCTTGGAATGAATGATTTAATCTAACACCATCACCATGATATTACATCTGCTATGAGGATTGGGCACATCTCTACATGCAAAGCAGATGTAATATCATGTTGGCGATTAAATACTAGGCACCCTTGAGTACAAAATTAGCTGTGGAGGTCAGCAAGAGCTAGATACCTGCAAACCAAAGTAACAAACTAACAAATAATCTGATGAGGGCAAGTCTCCCTGAGGCTGATGAAAGAAAATTTATTCTCAGTAGTCAGGTGTTAAATGCTGCATCATGGTCTGGAATGGAGACACCTGAGTGTAAATCCCTGCAAAAGGTAGTGGATACAACTCAGGACATGATGGGTAGAACCTTTCCCCACCATCAAGAACATCTACAGGGAGCTCTGCTGTCAGAGAGCAGCAGTAATCATCAAGGATCCACACCA
The DNA here is from genome assembly GCF_036971445.1 of Narcine bancroftii. Lineage (NCBI taxonomy): Eukaryota > Metazoa > Chordata > Chondrichthyes > Torpediniformes > Narcinidae > Narcine > Narcine bancroftii. The sequence goes on along the minus strand of NC_091474.1, from coordinate 198,906,795 downwards.
CACAGCACATGCTCTGTTCTCACTGCTCCCATCAGGAAAGAGGTGCCGTAAAACTCAATACCACCAGGTTCAGGAATTAATGCAACCCCTCCACCATCAGACTCCTCAACCACAAACTCAATCAGGGACTTTTTTAAGGAAACTTACTTTTACGCTTTATTGATCTTTTTTCTCTCTATCGAAAAGTTTGTTTACATTTCTTTAAATGTGCACGCTCAGTCAGTTTTTTTTTGCACTGCCAATAAGTAGTAATTCTGCCTGAACTGCAGTAAAAAAACGAATCTCAAGATTGTATGGATATACTCTGGCAATAAATCTAAAATCTGGGTCTGAAATTTGAATGGCAGCAATTAGACCACGATGTGACAATCTCAGTACATTGGGACCAACTGCAAACCTTGAGTGCAAGCAATGCAAAGCAAATCTATTTGACCAGTGTGAGGCACTTGTTCAGCCATTACAAGATGAGCAAGGTGAGAAGCAAGGCTCCAATAGGAGGTGCTGCAGAATTGTACTATGAATTGAGTCTTGTGCAGAGAAAACTAATGAAGAAATTAAAACCTGCATTTTTTGATTAAAAAAAACATAATATCTGATAGTTTTCTGTTAGAAACAAAATTGCTGAATCCACTGAATCAAGCTCAGATGGAGATGAAAGCTTAGAAAGTAGACTGCATGCATGGTGGAGACAGGTCAGAGGTTTTGAAGATCTGATTAGGGATGCTACAGTTGGTCTGGACCATTTTATGTCAGCTCAATACAATGGCATCATTATGTGGCAAAGACAGAGTGAAAATGTTTGGAAACCCTTGGAGACAATGCAGAAGCAGAGAGTCAGAGGAAATCATTAACAACTTCCAAATGGACACAGGAGAGAGGAAAGGTGCAGTGTTTACAGGAACTCACAGGAGGAATCAAGATAGAAAATTATGGGAATTTAGAATAGGAACAAAAATAGAAAACCTTACAAAGCAACAGAAGGAAGAGATTGTTGCAACAGAATTCATGGTCCCTGGTACTATATAAAACAAAAATGTAAAATTACACCTAATTAGTAAATAAAAAGGATTATTAGCCCCATGATAATTCTAAACAGGAGACTGATTAGATCTGTTTGGAAAAATAATCCACTTGAATTGTCTCTACCAGCAATGAATACTTCAAAGATGCCAAATAAAGCTTGCAATCAAGAGCTTATTGGGCTCCACCTTGTGAAAAACATTCTCATTTGACCTCCACTTCTCATTTTTTTACTGAATACCTAATGCCTGTTTGATTTTTTTTCATGTGTTTATGTTCTAATAGAAGGTTATCAACCTGAAGCATGAATGCTCTCTCTCCAATGATGCAACTGGATCCAGTATTTGACGCACCTGGTGGCATATCATCCTCTATTTCAGAGGTTGCCTTAATATCTGAATCCTTTTCAAATTTGAATCATACATCGTCCACTTTGTCAACATTTTGTGACACATTTTTAGCCATTTCCATACCACTGACTCTAGAATCAGCTGACATCATCCACAGTGCTTTCGCGGAGGTCTTTACTCTCATTAACTGAAGCTGCCTCTTCTTTCAGTCTAGTGATAAGAGCACTTTTTCCACCAGTTGTATCTAGCCCCTGTTGGTGCAGTTCTTTCATAAGATCTGCCTTCTTCCATGTTTCAAAACATTGTGACTCAGTGCCGACTCCTAAATCAACGGCGGCTATTTTGTCCTGGTCCATCTTGATGCTGAGTTCCCAGCACAGAAACACAAACAAACTATACTGTTATCAGCAAGAAAACCTCCACTGTAACCTCCATTTATATCACTAATTTGCAAGAAATAGTTTTACCAATGTGTCAATAAAATCCTCTTCTAACAGATTAGATGTTTTAAATTCTTTTTCTGGCCACTATTCAGGTCGATGGATGTGGATTACAAATTGCAAAGCAACTACGCATTTCTAAGATGGCCGCTCTATTGCTTTCAATACAATTCTATTTCCCCTTTCAGCAGTCCAAATGTTCCAATAAAGAGTTTCTGTCGACTAAATGCAGTGACTGATGGGCAATCAAGTGACTCCACGAGGCAGTAGATCGGAGTCAAAAGGTTTTTATTAGCTTTGACATTATCTGGGGCTCCGAGAGCATCTGGCCTGGATCCGAGCAGGAAGTGATCTGAGTTCAAGTTCTTGGGTCTGGAACTTTATTAGGGAATATCCTGGGAGGGATCAGAGGAAAGGAAGGGGAGTCCAGGCCAGTACATACAATTATTACAGTAGTGTAATACCTCATACCACCACAGCGGCTTTGATCAATAAAATAGTCGCTTGGAGGCTAAGTGACGTTTGTCTGTGAAGCGTTTCTAGAATAAATCGGTAATGAAGCTCAAATGAATTTTCTTAAACAGTCATTATTAACAAACACAAAAGGGCTAACGTCTATAGTAACATCCAATATCAAAAGCAAAAAACTACTGTAGAATAAAATAATGTTCTAGAGAAATACCGATTAATCATAACATGTAATGTTCTGTGTAACATTCCTGTAATATTCTAGGGTCTGTGTAACGTTCATTTAATTAAACAGTCGACAGAAATTATGAAGGCCTAACTCACCCTTCTCAGATTGCCCAACTGAAGATGTGCACTAGCAAACCTCATTTTCAACACGTGCAAACCCCCTGCGCATGATCATTCCAGAATGTGCTGGCCCTGACTCCAACCGCTCACTGTCGGCTCTGAGCCAAGAGTGTGTGTGTGTGTGTGTGTGTGTGTGTGTGTGTGTGTGTGTGTGTGTGTGTGTGTGGACCCAGGCGTGTGCAAACTGATGGGCAGGCCAGCCCCGGGTGAAGCTGCCGCCACTGGGGCCAAGCCAACCAAGCATGCACCGTCCTGCTCCTTTGGCTCCATAAATGGTTCCAGCCTTCATGCATGCGGTCAATGGGAAGAGGCCTACCTACGGACCCTGAGACACCACTGATGCATGAGGCCACAACAGGTGAGAAAAAAGCCTTTGTCTCATACATCTTTCATTCTCACATCATCTCTTTGTGGCACTTCTGAAATGAGTATGACCTCTCTGGTAACCTGGTTATTTGAAATAGAAGATGGTTATTTCTTGTATTTGACAAGTGATCTCTATTGATGTACTTCACTCTGCTGTATGTCTATGGGAATTCAAGGTTGAATGGCAGTCCCTGAATACTGATGATGGTTATCACGGATATTTGTGGCTGCCCATCATTCTCATTACAATAATCCAGATTGGTCTCTTAACCAGTAATTTACTCTTTTCACAATACATAAAATCTGTTTCAAATCCTTACATTCAAACTTGCCTGAATTTTCTCTAAATAGCAGACAAAAGTTTCCTTATGAACTGATGATTATGCTACTAATTAGCTTTGGTCAAACAAATGAACCAATCCTGAATCAAGGTAATTATGGTAAAAAGAGAGCAGATACAGTTTGGATGTAAAATAAAATGGTCCTCAAACTGGGCCTCTGAGCATTTTGATCATAATCCAGAACACGTACTTACAACATTCTTAACAATATGGAGTAACAAAGGGATCTTATGGTTCAAGCCCATAGATCCCTCAAGGTTGCTCCATCAGTTGATAGGATGGTGAAGAAGGCATATGGTGTTCTGGTCTTCATTCATCGAAGGATTGAGTTCAGGTATTGTACAATAATGTTTCAGTTCTGTAAAACTCTGGTTAGAATGTTGTATTCAGTTCTGCTCACCTGATTATGGAATTGTATGTGGAAGCTTTAGAGAGGGTGAAGAGGAGTTTTACCAGGATGTTGACTGGATTGGATAACATGTCTTATGGCGAGAGCTTTTCTGTTTAGAGTGAAGAAGGATGACAGGTGACTGAATAGTGATCGATAAGATTATGAGAGGCATAGATAAGGTGGACACCCAGCACATTTTTCCTGTGTGACAGCAGCAAATACCAAGGACATCTGTTTAAGCTGAGAGTAGAAAAGTTTAGGGGAGATATCAGGAATACTTTTGTTTTTACACAAAGAAAAGTGGGTACCTGGAATGCATTGCCAGGGGTGGTGGAGGAGGCAGGTATAAGAGAGACATTTGAATGACTCCTAGACAGGATCATGGATGCAAGAAAAATAGAGCATTATGGATGTAAGGTAGGGAAGGGTTAGATTGTCTTGGAGTAGGTTCATATAGGTTAGCAGAGCATCAGATGCAAAACAAGCAGTTGGAGATTTAAAATCTGGTGCAAAGCAGAGCTGATAGCTACCCTAATAAATTGGGCTGTGAATATCAAACTAATGTCATTGTTAATTACATATAGAAGTGCAGAAACCCAAATATGCTTTCCCAAAGGCTCCTCAGTGACCTGCAGATGTGTCAGAGATTGTGTGGAAAAAGAATTGGGGGTGTGGTGGAACACGGTACTTCGGGCATGTCCAGGTGTGTCCTCACTAGGCTGGGCAGGCTGGCCCACCTTCTGTACCTGTAGCCCCTCCCCATAAGATCCCCTAATAAAGGCTGAGAGCCCTAGTCTCCTCCCTCATACCTGCCTTGGACCTGAGCCAGCAGCATGTAGAGGCATGTCTGGGTCTTCTGATCAATAAAACCTTTGACACTTGCTTCGTATCTGCGAGTGGTCATTGATTGTGCTACAGAAAGAAACAATTGTTTGTTTTTTAATTGTTGGTGATCACTGAAGTTTTAAACATTTTGAAGGTCCAGCAGAGGGTTTACTTTTCCTGCAGTCCACACTTAATCAATAGATTTTTATGCCTTACTGGTCTAACTTCTATATAACTTTTCCTAGTGTGAAGGGCAGGGTAGAAGACCCAGAGCATCCCTGGGGAAGATGGAGGAGAATGGTTAGAAGATTTCTGTCCAGGAAGACGCATCTTCATTGATGCCCCTCCTTAATTCACATTACAGGGGAAGCAATGCTTCAGGAGAAACATGTAAAATGCTAGTGGGATCAATGGGCCAGGCAGCATCCGCAGAAGACAATAGAGAGTCAACCCTTTGGACTAAAAGCCTTCATGATTCCTTCTGCAGAATTCACAGGGCAGGAATGCTGTTCATGCATCAGTCAAAGTAATCATTATGCTGATGTTGGAAGCACCTCACCTCTCCAATGTTAAGCCTACTGCCGCACATGAGAGACTTTGTTGAGTCACCTCTGAAGGAGTATTAGCATGGGCATTGTCCAGGAAAACACGGCTTCCTATTGTGTAAAGAGTTAGTATCAACAGCCATCTTGTATAAAGTCAAGGGCTTTGCAGGAATTACTCACTCAATTCCCCTGCTAGTATGAGCAAATGCTAATAACAGATAATGCCCTATGTTGGGAAAACCCCAGGCTGACCATAACATGACAGACAAGGCTCGCTCCACAGATACTTTCTTGTGACAAAGATATTCTACATACTTTTAGCAGGGGCATGGGATGTAATGCTTAACATAGATAGTCACTGGGTAGCTGCAGTGCAAGTCAGCACACTCTAAACTGCTGCAATTGTCTTCTTTGGCTTGGCTTCGCGGACGAAGATTTATGGAGGGGGTAAAAGTCCACGTCAGCTGCAGGCTCGTTTATGGCTGACAAGTCCGATGCGGGACAGGCAGACACGGTTGCAGCGGCTGCAGGGGAAAATTGGTTGGTTGGGGTTGGGTGTTGGGTTTTTCCTCCTTTGCCTTTTGTTAGTGAGGTGGGCTCTGCGGTCTTCTTCAAAGGAGGTTGCTGCCCGCCAAACTGTGAGGCGCCAAGATGCACGGTTTGAGGCGATATCAGCCCACTGGCGGTGGTCAATGTGGCAGGCACCAAGAGATTTCTTTAGGCAGTCCTTGTACCTTTTCTTTGGTGCACCTCTGTCACGGTGGCCAGTGGAGAGCTCGCCATATAACACGATCTTGGGAAGGCGATGGTCCTCCATTCTGGTGACGTGACCCACCCAGCGCAGTTGGGTCTTCAGCAGCGTGGACTCGATGCTGTCGACCTCTGCCATCTCGAGTACTTCGACGTTAGGGATGAAAGCGCTCCAATGGATGTTGAGGATGGAGCGGAGACAACGCTGGTGGAAGCGTTCTAGGAGCCATAGGTGATGCCGGTAGAGGACCCATGATTCGGAGCCGAACAGGAGTGTGGGTATGACGACGGCTCTGTATACGCTTATCTTTGTGAGGTTTTTCAGTTGGTTGTTTTTCCAGACTCTTTTGTGTAGTCTTCCAAAGGCGCTATTTGCCTTGGCGAGTCTGTTGTCTATCTCGTTGTCGATCCTTGCATCCGATGAAATGGTGTAGCCGAGACAGGTAAACTGGTTGACCGTTTTGAGTTTTGTGTGCCCGATGGAGATGTGGGGGGGCTGGTAGTCATGGTTGGGAGCTGGCTGATGGAGGACCTCAGTTTTCTTCAGGCTGACTTCCAGGCCAAACATTTTGGCAGTTTCCACAAAGCAGGACGTCAAGCGCTGAAGAGCTGGCTCTGAATGGGCAACTAAAGCGGCATCGTCTGCAAAGAGTAGTTCACGGACAAGTTTCTCTTGTGTCTTGGTGTGAGCTTGCAGGCGCCTCAGATTGAAGAGACTGCCATCCGTGCGGTACCAGATGTAAACAGCGTCTTCATTGTTGGGGTCTTTCATGGCTTGGTTCAGCATCATGCTGAAGAAGATTGAAAAGAGGGTTGGTGCGAGAACACAGCCTTGCTTCATGCCATTGTTAATGGAGAAGGGCTCAGAGAGCTCATTGCTGTATCTGACCCGACCTTGTTGGTTTTCGTGCAGTTGGATAATCATGTTGAGGAACTTTGGGGGACATCCGATGCGCTCTAGTATTTATTAATGTATGACCCATTCCTATAAATGTGACTGTTAACTTACATTAAAAAGCTAAGTGCAAAAAAATTGTTTTCTTTTATAACTTAATATTTATGTCATGAATTAAGTTACACAATATTTGGTCATGTTAAAAATATTGTTAATTTGTTTATTTTAAACTGTTTATAAATGCTTCTGGTCATCTGAAACATTCAGAAAGAGTGCAAAGGCCTCTGACAGCACAATCTGTTAGAAACTATTAGGGTGTTCTGGAACAAGGTGTCAGGAACCACTAGCTGAAGCCCACTCACCACTTTCAGGCCATGTTGCTTCATACAATGGCTACAAAGACACCAGGGCAGTGGGAACTTTGAGCTGTATGCAGTGGACTGGAATTCAGATCCTTCAGATCAAGACAGCGGGCAGACATCTTGCTGCAACTGATGGTCAACGCCATCATGTATTGGTCAGATGGCTGACTCCTCCCTTAGCTCCACCTACAGCTATCCCAATATAAACCCTGGTTTTCCCACCTTACCTCAGATTCAACTGAGGTCTATTGTATCTACCAGCCATTGATTGTAAGCTACTAAAAGCGAGTTTGTGTTCCTCACAAGTCTCAGAGTGCAATCTGTCACGTTACAATTTTAATAGCTTAACTTTGAAGCACGATGGAAGCCCTGTTGAAGCCATGCATGCTCCAGGTCGACCCTCTGTCCCCAGAGGCCCTGGAGGAATTCATCTGCTGCCTGGGGTGCTTCCAGTCCTACCTGACGGACACACAAGATGTCTTCAACTCCAATGGTTTCCTGAGGTCTGCACTTCTTTCTCGAGTTGGTCCCTAGGGGTTTGCTGTCATCAGGGACTGTTCAACTTACAAGTCTGCCATAAAAGGCTTGAAGGCCCAGTACATGAAGCCTTAGAAAGACGTGCTGGCAAGACACTGACTCTCTCAACGTCAGCAAAGCCTGGGTGAGTTGCTGGATGATTATAACCTTGAACTGTGGGCCTTGACTAGGAAATGCCACGATGAGGTGGCCACGGCCTGGGTGAGAGAGGAGGAACAAATCTGGGTACCCTCGTAACAGGAGTGAGTTCGAGGAACATGAGGCAACAACTGCTATTGTTGGGGAAGAAAAACTCAGCCAGCACCCTGGAGCTGGTGAAAGCACTCGAACAGGCCCAATTAGGTGCTGATGACCGCACAGGCAAAAGCGGCGTCTTTTCAGAAGACCAGGTCAGTGGAGCGCGGGCGACCTCGCAGCCCCAGTGTCGACTGCTGAAGCCATATGCAACTGGGGATGCTACTTCTGTGGATAGGCACAGCATCCCCATGCATGATGCCCCACGAAGGAAACCGTGTGCTGTAAGTGAGGGCATTGGGTGAAGGTCTGTAGGGCTAAGGGAAACCCAAAGAGGGCGACCATATATGTGACTGCCGAATTGGTGTTTGACCTTTGCCCAAATCCCAGTCTCGCCATGCTGCTCACTGATAACATCTTGCTGTGCCTCATGGCGAGACCAGCCACCGGAAGAAAAGCATCGCAGGAAGCAACGGTGGCCGTCTTGTCACACCTCATGGTCAACACCACCTAGTTATCCTTTGGATTAAGACAGAGGATATCCATCTTGCTGCACCTCGTGGTCAATACCACCGAGATATCCTTCAGATCAAGACAGCGGGCAGACATCTTGCTGCAACTGATGGTCAACGCGATCTTGTCTGCCCATGGACCAAGAGGAGAGAATCGACACTGAAATGGGGAACAACGTGGTTTCCAGAGCAATGTCATCGGTCATCCTCGATCAGGTAATACCTCACTCATTGAATAACTCGACGATGGAGGTGAGGATAAATGGACACTTTACTGATCTCTTGGTAGACACTGGCTCCACTGAGAGCTTTATAATCTCTGTGACTACTCTGCTGTACAACTTAAAAGTGTATTTGACAAACTATCATATTTACCAGCATCACACTCACCCTCTGTGACTATCCAGGGATGTTGTGCAGTACATCTAACTGTAAATAACTGTAAAAGTGGGGAGGGGGAAATTTTGTAAGTTCCGATTGTAAGTACCAAAGGATTTGTGTATTTCAGTGTTCCTGAGCCTGGATTTCTTGTGTTACCTTAAAAGCGTGACCATGGAATACTCTGGCTCACTTCCTCCAATCACGGTGCAGAACAGAGGGTCCCAAAAGCCAGATGCCACATGTGGTCTCTCCACCCTAAATATTGATCCTCCCCCACTGTTTCTGAACCTGACTCCTGATTGCAAGCCAATAGCCACAAAGAGTAGGCAATACGGTGCGGGGGATTCGGTATTTATCAGAACAGAGATGCAGCTGCTGCTCAAAGAAAATATCACTGAGCATAGCTGTCTTGGGTAAACTTATACCTCTCATTTTGTTCATTTTAGATTGGTCACAGTGTTTGAGCTACCGAAAGAAAATAGACACACACACCGAGAGCAGTTCAGTTTATACAAATGTTTATTACTAATTCAAAAGCTGATTTCACACTACAATATGCAAGCCCTTCCCAACTATACTTATCAACGCTTGGACTGGTCCCAACTGCCGAAGCGAGGCAACGACTGCACACTTGTAGTAGGTTGTCAGGGCGCTGGTAGCAGCTTCTCCACCTCCCCCGACCGGGACGTTGCTCGGACTCTGGCTGTTCTTCCTTCTTGACAAGGGGTGTTCCCACCCCTCGGAGAATCTAAACTTCAGCAGCAGGACCACAGGCTTATATACCCCAAAAACAATTAATCATGCGCCTACTCCTTCTAATATTTGTCAGTCAAAATCAAAACTGAACATTACATTCTACAATTTAGAAGATTAATTATTATGGAACCAGGATGTTATAATTTCCTGGTTTATCTCGTAGATACAAAGACTTATTAAAATTTCTCGAGCAAGACAGGTTGTGACCAATTCGTCAATTTCAGAGTGTTGCATTTGACAACTGCTTTCCCTGGGCCTCACAGTGGAATTCCATTTCAAAGTGTATCTTCAGATAAGTCCCCATGGCTGAGTTTAATTACATCTGCTAGTTCTGAAAGTAAGGTGACCTGCGTGTGGACCCAGTGTCGTCAGTTCCACATAAGCAAAAAGCATCTGGGTACATGGTTTTAATCCTCCATTACAATAGCCACAGCCCATAGAGAGCCCAGGTGGTAATTGTAAAAGGGGGAGAAATGTCCAGGCTAGTGATTAACTATAGCCAAACAATTAATCACTTCACACTCCTGGATGTGTAACCCCTCCAGGTGGAAAGCGATGCCTCAGACGTATCTCTGGCCACTACCCTTTTCTAGACAGGTAGGCCAGTTGCCTTTTTCTCCAACACCCTACAAGGCCACGAGCTTCAAAACCCATCAATGGAGAATGAGGCTCAAGCCATTGTAGAGGCCATCAGGTACTGGAGGCATCACCTGGCCAGCAGAAAATTTACACTGCTCTCTGACTACCGATCAGTAGCATACATGTTTAATAATGCAAAAAGGGGTAAAATAAAGAATGATAAGATTGTGAGGTGGAGGTTTGAACTCTCCACCTATAATTATGATATAGCATACAGACCAGGTACTGTCAATGAGTCTCCAGAAGAGGAAGCTGTGCTTCTGCACACACTGGCCAGATGCGATCACTGCACAATGAGCTTTGCCACCGAGGCATCATTTGCATGGTTCATTTCATAAAAGAACACAACCTGTCCTACATCGTTGAGGTTATCAGGGAAATGACCAGGTCCTGCCACGTCTTCACTGAGTGAAAACTGCACTCCTACTGCCCCGAAAAAGTGCACCTGATAAAGGCATCCTGCCCCTTTGAACTACTCAGTGTTGATTTCAAGGGACCCCTCCCTTCCACCAAAGGAAATGTGCACTTTCTTAATGTCATCAATGAGTATTCACGTTTTCCATTCGCCATCCCCTGCCCAGAATGACCACCACCACAGTCATCAGGGCCTTGCACTCTATTATCATTCTGTTTGGATAATCCAGCAATATCCATAGCGACCAGGGCTCCTCAGTTATGAGCGAAGAGCTATGCCAGTACCTGCTTATAAGAGGTATTGCCTCAAGCAGAATGACTGGCTGCAATCCCCGGGGGAATGGACAGGTTGAAAATGAAAACGTGATGGTATGGAAAGCTGTGAAATTGGCTCTCTGGTCCAAAGGCCTTCCAGACTGATGCTAGCAAGAAGTCCTACCGACGGCGCTTCATTGCATAAGGTCACTTCTCTGCGCTGCAGCAAACACAACTCCTCACGAGTTAATGTTCACTTTCCAGAGGAAATCCATACCCAGGACCACACTCTTGGCTTGGCTAATGGGACCGGGCTGATCCTGCTGAGAAAGCACATGAGGAATGTATGCCCACGTGGCATACCCTGACAGCAGAGAGAACACTATCTCGATCAGAGACCTGGCACCCGCTGGAACTGAGGAACCAACGCCTCAAACAAGCCAGGAACCACCAAGTACCCCACCCAGGGTTCCAGACGACACTACCCGGGAAGTGGGTCAATCCACCCACGACCAGAGCTGGAACCTTTGAAAGCCAGTAACCCTGCACCACAGGGGGTCCAAGAAGTTCAGGAAGCCCAAAGTCCTCCAGTACTGAGGCGCTCAACCAGAATAACCAGACCCTGTGACAGATTCACCTTGTAAATATTTGTAAACTATTAGTTGTTTTTAATGCATGGTCTGTTTTTCACCCGCAGGTTCTCTTCTGAAGGAGGGGATGAATAGAGTGAACTGGAATTCACCGTCTGTGTGTTGGTCAGATGGCTGGCTCCTCCCTTGGATCCACCCTTGTCTACCCCAGTATAAATCCTGGTTTTCCTGCCTTACCTCAGATTCACCTGAGGAGTTTTGTATCTACCGGCCATTAATTTTGCTATGAAAAGCGAGTTTGTGCTCCTCTCAAGTCTCTGTGTAATCAGTAACGTTACACTGTACAAGGTTCAGTAAACACTCATATGTTCTCATTCACAGAGCATCATCTCACCTAGCAGATGGATGCTATTTCTTCACAAGATAATTTCTCTGTATGCTAATATGTACCGACATGAAAATAGTGAAGACTTGCAGATCTAAAAATGACCAGGCAGTAACTGAAGGGATCTCCATCTCCTCAAAAGCATCTTCTGTGCATCATAACAGAAGAGCATTTCAGAATCAAAATTTATTGTCATGAATGAGTCATGAAATTTGATGTTTTGCGGCAGCATCGTAGAGTAAACATTCACATTATAGCCATCTTACGACATTACTATAAAAATAATAATAGTTGCATGAAAAGTAAGGCAGTGTCTTTGGATTATTGATCATTCAGGATTCTGATGGCAGTGGAGAAGAAGCTGTCCCTGTGCCGCTGAATGCTTATCTTCAGGCTCCTGTATCTTTTACCCAATGGTAGCAGGGTGAAGAGGGTTTGGCCTAGGTGATGGGGGTCTTTGAAGATAGTGTAGAGCTCGTCGAAAGAACCAAAGACTTGTTGATCCAAACCAAGGCTTTTATTAGCAAAAGACAGGAGCTCTTCACAGGTGGTCAACCAGTCCGGAATGATCCGACCTGGCTAGGGACACAACCCTTTAAGGCCCAGACAATAGGTGTGGCTTAGCTCTCAGCCAATCGCTGTAAGCACAGTCTAGATACAGTAACTATATACACTATGTACATTGGTGATAGATCTGTACTATCACAGATAGAGGCTGCCTTTTTAAGATATGGCTTCATGTAGATGACCTCGTTAGAATGAAGACTGGTGCCTATGATGTCACGGCCGAGTGAACGACCCTCTGGAGCTTATTCTTGCCCTGAGAGTTGGCATTCATACCAGGCAATGATGTGACCAGCCAGAATTCCCTCAGTGATACACCTGTAAAAGTTTACAAGAGTCTTCGGTGATATACCATATCTCCTCAGACACCTCAAAAAGTATAGCCACTGGCGAGCCTTTGTGATTGCATCAACATGGAGGCTCCAAGACAGATCCTTGGTGATGTTGACACCCAGGAATTTGAAGTTCTTGACCCTCTCCATTACTGAGCTCTTGAGGAGGACTGGATCATGTTCCCTTGACTTCCTCCTGAAGTCCACAATCATCTCCTTGATTTTGCTGACATTGAGCGCAAGGTTGTTGTTATTACACCATTCATTGAGTGGATCTATCTCCCTCCTGTACACTTCCTCATTGCTGTTTGTGATTCTGCTGACAACTGTGGTGTCATCAGCAAACTTGTTCATAGCATTGGAATTGTACTTGGCCACATATTCATGGGTGTATAGCGAGTAGAGCAGTGGGCTAAGCACACATCCTTGGGTCCACCAGTAATGATAATTAAGTGAGGAGGAGATGTTGTTTCCAATTCACACTGACTGTGTTCTTCCAATGAGAAAGTCAAAGATCCAGTTGCAGAGGGGTAAACAGAGGCCTAGAGTTTGTAGCTTCTTGACCAGCACTGAGGGAATAATGGTGTTGAAGGCTGAGCTGTAGTCTATGAAGAGCACCCCTATGTATGAATTGTTGTTTCTGAGGTGATCCAGAGCTGAGTGGAGAGACAACGATATTGCATCTGCTGTGGAGTGATTGTGATGATTGTTGAATTGCAGCGGGTCCAGATCCTTGCTTACGTACATGTTAATTCTGGCATGACCAGCCTTTCAAAGCATTTCATCACAGTAGAAGTTAATGCTACTGAACGCTAGTTGTGGAGGCAGCTCACACTACTCTTCTAGGGTACTGGGATGATTGATGCCCTTTTGAAGCAGGTGGGAACCTCTGACTGCCACGATGAGAGATTGAAAATGTCCGTGATCCCTCCAGCTAGTTGGTTGGTGTGTATTTTCAGTACCCTGCTAGGTACGCTGTCAGTGCCTGACAGCTTGTGAGGCACTATTCTGACGTCACCCTAGAAATAGATATCACAGTGTCCTCAGCCTTTTCAGGTATTCAAGTTGGCATTGTTTGGTTCTTCTTCTCAAATCAGGCATAGAAAGTGTTCAGCTCATTGGGTAATGAAGCATCACAGCCATCTATAGTGTTCACCCTCAGTTTGTAGACTGCAATGGCTTACACTCCTTGCCAAAGCTGGTGTTTATCTATCTCTGTCTCTAGCTTCCTCTGGAATGCTACTTTGCTTCAGAGATATCCTTCCGCAGGTCGTACCTGGACTTCTTGTAAAGATCCCAATCCCTGGCTTTAAACCCCCCTTTGTTCTCATCCTCAGTAGGTTGCAACTTCTCTGATTCATCTATGGCTTCTGGTTGGGGAACACCTGGTATTTGCGCTTGGGCACAGACTCATCCACGCATGTCTTGATGAAGTCGGTGACACCTATAGCACATTCGTCCAAGTCTATGGATAGGTTTTTGAATATGTACATTTATATTTACAGCTACATAAGCACTTGATTGTTGATGCATTTGGAAAGGGACTCGTATGTGCTGCCAGCCTTATTGCAGACCAATTCTCCACACTGATGTAGTTCCCTTTTGAAGTGACACCTTGTTCTAACATATTGTACAATTCTACAAGATCATTCTCACATGCAGATAAAAGAAAACTCAGACCAATTGTTCATTCTCAGCTGGTTGTCTTCCTTGATGCGGTGCTTCCATGGTCCCAGCAGATCCAGCTGCATCCTGTTCCAAACACTATTCCACTTACTTATCCTTCTAATCCTCAATCAAACTCCTAGTCTGATATTTATCCAGCTCTTACTTAAAAATGTTCATCAACAAAGAATTAACTGCTTTAGTTGGCAGTATATCCCGGTGGGAAAAGAAAACCTTTTTAATCTGGTCTTGCTTGAGGCGTCCTAATTTTACAGTCATGTCCTGTCGTTTTATACTCATGTCCAAGTTAAACAACCTATTTCATTTACATTCCACAGCCTTTTCAGCATTCAAAACCAAAATCAATGAAAACAAGTTCAGTCGTGTGAATTTTTCTCCATAAACCAGAGCCCTTCTGGGGAGAAAATGGAGAGCATTGGAACTCTGCTCAGGATTTGCAAGAGTATCACTAACCCTGCACATAAATTCATGTTCCCATTGGCTTCAACAATCAAGAATTTTGGTACCTCTGTTCATTGTGCATCTGTGGATATGACACAAAAAAAAACCCCTCAAATTGGACATTATTAGGATTGCAGCCTGAGACCTGATTACATGTCCACTATCTGTACTTTCACCAGTGCCCAACACCATATCGAGTTAACGTTCATCAATTGATGCCACACTAATTGCTTGAAGAAAAGGTGTTCTAACCAGGCATCTATCTCAGGAAATCAATTCCACGATTTGGGATGTGTTGTGGAAGTCATGATGGGAGACAGTTATGGGAATCCTGAATTTCTGATATGTTGCTGGATTCTTGGTCGATGAGGTGCAGTGGAGAAGGATACTGTATCTGTACTCAGCAGCTTATGAAATCATCCAGTTTTATTACATTGTGACAGTAGAGGATGTCATGGATGAGTTCTTGCTGAGTGAAGAACTAACAAGGTGGATGCAATACTCGATTATGTACAATTACCTCATACATATTAGTGATGCCATCAACAAACAACATTTCCAATAGTACCACCACTGGCTTCAGAGACTGCTTAAAACAAGATATCTCCATCGCTCACCAATGATAGTTGCATGACTCACCGAGCACCACCTCTCTAAAACGTCTACCCATGTATCACACATTGTGCACACTCCAGGTTTTTCACCATGACAAGCCCATCACTCAGATACACTCCAATGGACTTACATCTTTCTTGAGAAAGTGGCATAAGATCACTGCTAGTAACTACCCTACAACTGGAGCCAAGAAACAATGTTCGCATTTACTGAGCATACATCAGAATGGTTGAAATAGACTTCATGGCAGGCAGTGATGCAGAAATTTTTGAAGATGGAGTTATAATGTTACATGAACAGAACAATGTTGATATCTTTTTCATGAGGTTCCAGAGGGAATGTGACTGTCCTCAGTATTATGGCAACATTTGACTGAATGCATTATGAAAACATAATAGCAAGGGGGGAAACATTCCAATGATTGGAGTCATACATCATTCAAAGTAATTCTAGAATAAGTCACCATTGCAAAGGAGGAGGAGACAGGTCCTAATGGGTTTAAAGGAGGATAAATCCCCAGGGTCTGATGAGATTATCCCACATTGCAATGGGATAAAGGAGAGAATTTTTCTGGAGCTCTTATAGAAATGTTCAAATCTTCTCTGGCCACAGGTGAGGTGACAGATACTGAACCTAGATGACAAATAAGACCATAAGTCTTAGGAATGAAATTAGACAATTCAGCCTATTCAGTCCACTCCTCCATTCAAATCATAGCTGATCTATTTTCCCTCTCAACCCCATTCTCCTGCCTTCTCCCCTTACTCTGAAACCCTTACTAATCAAGAAGCTATCAATTTCAGATTTAAATGTATCCAGTGGCTTGGCCTCCACAGCTGCCTGAGACAACAAGTTCCACACACGTTCACAATGCTCTGATTTAAGAAATTTGTCCTCATCTCTAGAAGGATACCTTTTTATTCCAAAGCTGTGCCTTCTGGACTTCGACTCTCGCACTACTGGAAACATTTTCTCCAAATTCATTCTTTAAAGCCCTTTCAATATTTGGAATATTTTGATGATATTCCCCCTTCATCTAAACTCCAGTGAGAACAGGCCCAAAGCCACTAAATGCTCCTCGTATGTCAACTCTCTCATCCTTGTGATCATTCTCATAAACCTCCTCTGGACCCTCTCCAATACCAGCTGATTCTTTCTTTGATTTAGGACCTAAAAATGTTCGCAATACTCCAAATGTGGTCTGATCAATGTCCTGTAAAGCCTCGGCATTACACCTTTGCCTTCGTATTCTAGAATTCTCAAAAAATAACATTACATTTAATTCATTTAATCATGAAGGACAGCAATGATAGGCTAGGTAATAACAGGCTTGTGAGTCTTATGTCAATAAGTGTTATGAACCCAGAGGATCCCAAAACCCAGCAGCAATAGGTATTCACCAAAACAAATGGTTACTTAAACAAAAGTTGCTTTTAATTATCTTTAAACATAAAAACAGGATCAAACATGATCATCTATTAACTTAACTAACCTAACTTAGCCCCTTTCTAATTCTAAGTGCACGTGTATGCAATGTGTATGTAAAATCAGAAAAGTTCTTTGATTCACAGTCCAATCTCACTTTTTATTCCTCCAAGTTTACTGGTTGCAGGAAATTCTTATACTGTGCACAGAATTTAACATATATGAAGTTCACCAGGCTTTGGTGCTTGAAAGGTAAATGGTTACTGCTCAGGAAGGTTTTTGTTGGTTTTCAGAGATAGATTTGTTGTTTGCTGGACACCCACAACTGATTCCTTGTAACCAGCCACTTCACTATCTTGCCAAAGAAACCTGCCCCATCAGGGTTTACCAGATGATAACCTCTTTCTTTCAGGTCAGCACAGAGTTCCTTTTTTGTTTCTCTCATTTCAAGTGAAACATTAGGCAGCCAGTCCTCTCCTCTTGTATAAACCACAAGGGCTTGGCCAGGCTGAACTAAGCACTCACAACCTGTCTTCCAAATGGGGTTTTCCACAAGCTTGCCAGCTTGTCCTGTTCCAGTCCCAGCTGCTGCTGCCGACTGTAAAACTGCAGAACTGAATTTCCTCTCTCTCTCTCTCTCTCTCTCTCTCTCTCTCTCTCTCTCTCTCTCTCTCTCTCTCTCTCTCAGAGAAAAAAGCCTGTTTTACTCTGTCTGCTTTCAGAACCACCTGACCCTCTTAGAACAGCAAGTTCCACTCCAGAAGACAGCCTGCGACTCCAATGAGTCCTTTCATCTGTTGCCTTTTTGTAAACAACAATCCATTAGTGAATTCTCTTGGGCATTCTCCAAATCTTTTGCAATGGCTCTTAGAGCCGGAATGTCTAGCATGAGCAGAGCTCCAGAATTTAACTAAGATCTGTTTTAAAGTGTTTGATGTGACCTACTCTAAACTCTAAAAAACCTGCCCCAATTTATCTTCCAAAAACATATCTCTATTCTGTCACATAAAGAAATTATTGGAACAGAATCCTGAGGAACAAAATTAATCTGCATTTGATTAAATATGAAATGATCATAGATAATTAGTCTTATTGTCACAGGAATGCCCCAAATGATCAAGGTGATTGAACTTTTTGTGTTGGTGGGTAAATGAAAGGATGAAGCTAGTGTGGTTGCTATGGTTGATGTGGACTTAAGGAAGACCTTTGACAAGCTCCCACAAGAGAGATTGGCCTAAAGGATCCAGGGAAGCTTCACAAATTAGATCCAGAATTGACTTGATAACAGCAGAGAAAGAGTGATCATTGACCGTTGTTTATGTGCTTATGTACCACAGAGATCAATGCTGAAATATTTGCTGTTTTGTTATATGCAATAATCATCTAGATGTGAATGGCAGAGGACTGATTTCCAGATAATACAAATATTGGTGATTTTTATGAAATGAGAGAGTTTAATGTCATATACTTAAGTACCATGTACAGATGAACCAACATTCTTACTTGCAGCTGCCACACAGGAACATAACAATGGTATAAATTAAATTACCACAGTATGCCTTGATACAGTAAAAAAGATGCTAAATATTCACAGTTCAAATTAGTGCAAAAATTGTTTCATTAGTGCAGACAGACCTTTTGATGGTCCTGGGGTAGTTTATGGTTTGGGCAGATCAGGAAGTTTCAAGAGTGCGGGGACTGACAGCTTCTTAATCGCGTCAGGGGTTCAGAAACAGGTGCCAAGAGTGACAGATGCCTGGAGCTCAGGTTAACCTGTGTAAGCGATAGTGGTGCTAGTGGTGCCTTTTTGTGCAAAGGAAAACAAATGTTGTGTATTTTATGCACATGACAATAAAGGAAACTCAAATATTGAGCTGTGACATTGATGCCACAATGCCACATTTACATCTCATATTTTTTGTTTAACATCCACCATAATTTAAGAACAAAGATAAAGATATTTGAATCATTTTAGTAAATATGTAAACATTGCATATTATTCATATTTTTTTAAAAAATGAACAATTTTTAGGCATAAAAAAATAAAACATGGAATATGATTAGAAGAGTGAAACAAGTGAACAGATTCAACATGGATCTATAAAAAATAATTGAAAAACTTTCCAAACGAATGCTTCAATTGCATTGTTTGTGCCGGAAATCATTTACCTATTGAGCATATCTTTCTTTAGGAGCTTATCTTTTATTTGTGTCTACATGCAGCCACAGATCTTGAAGCATTCGGATAAGTTCTGTGCATATTTAAGAATGAACATAACCTTAATAGGACCACAAAAATGGGTTATAGTCACCATACAAGAGAAAGCTCTTTAACTCTGTAAATGTTTTTGCCCTGAGGAAACATTAAAAGTTAATAAGCCTCACGTGGGACTTGCACCTCTGGGGTTAAGTGCATGTGACATTTCTGCTAATGAAGCATGCAGTCAAAAATTATAAAAATTGCTTATGTTTTGCAACAAGTATTTAGGAGAAACAATGTTATAAATCTACAATTATAACCAGTCCCGAAACATTTAGTTTGACAACAATCAGGTGGTATTTTAGGGCTGACTTCTGGTTTATCAAAATGAAGAGGCCATTGTTTTACTTTACTGAGCACTTCATACAGAAAATGGTTCTTTTTTCATCTCTCTAATGTAGTGGTTCCCAACCTTTTTCTTCCAACTCACATACCACTTTAAGTATTCCCTATGCCATAGGTGCTTTGTGATTAGTAAGGGATTGCTGAAGGTGGGATGTGGCTGGAAATAAATAAATTTAAAAACCATTGTTTTAATCTTGCCTAATTGATTTGTTATGTGCACAGTTCAAAACTTCAAAGGAAATGGGCCAATGACAATTTTTCTCAAGCAAAATATTTTGGTAACAATTGGGTCTAGAGCAGTGGTTCTCAAACTTCCCTTCACATACCACTTAAGCAATCCCTTACTAATCACAGAACACCAATGAGAATACTTAAAGTGGTATGTGAGTTGGAAGAAAAAGGTTGGGAACCACTGCTCTAATGCATAGCTTGCCCACAGCCACCTTAAGCAGGAAGCCATTCTTTAAGTGTCAGTCAGGCAGTGAATTCCAATTCCAGCATGGCGGGTGTCCGATCTTTGTCAGATATTGTCCTTAAGTTCATTCCAACATTACCCATTGACAATCATCATTATAAAACTTAACTAATCATTTCATTAGCTCCCTACCTCCCAGATGTTCCCAAATGTTTGGAGGTCGGTGACCAATTCTCAAAAATCTTGAATTTTGAGTCAGAAAGCATGCCACCACGAAACTCAGGGAATATGAAAGTGGCATTACCTGCTCATAATATGGATGAATTTAGTACAGAGCCTGTTTCCTGTAATATTCAAAAGAATACTGAAGAAGAAAAGATGCCATGCCATGTATGAAGAAGGACCGCTAAGGGTGTAATCTCTGGATTGTTTCCTGTGTCACGTGACAGTGAGGGCAGGAATAGAATCAGGTGGAGGTTAAATACATGGTTAAAGGGGTGGAGTAAGAGACAGGGATTCAAGTTCTTGGACCACTGAGAACTTTTTTGGGGGAGATGAGACCTATACTGTAACAATGAGTTACATCTGAATCCCAGAGGGACCAGTCTCCTGGCAGGGGCATTTGCTAGGGCTGCCAGGGGGGCTTTAAACTAGTATTGTTGTGGCCATTAGTGAGACATGGTTGAAGGAGGGTTGTGTCTGGCAGTTAAATATACCAGGATTTCGCTGCTTTAGATGTGACAGAATTGGAGAAGTAAGGGGGGAGGTGTGGCATTACTTGTTAGGGAATATATTATAGCAGTGCTGAGGCAATATAGACTGGAGGACTCATCAAAGGAGGCAGTGTGGGTAGAACTAAAAAATAAGAAGGCTGAGGTTACTATTATCAGGGTATATTATAGGCTGCCAAATGAGGAGAGGGAACTAGAAGAGCAAAATAGCAAGGAAATAGCTGAGATGTGCAGTAGGAATAGGGTGGAGTTGGTTGGGGATTTCAGATTTCCTAACATAGATTGGGAAACACAGTCAGTGAGAGGGTAGGATGGCTTAGAGTTTATACAATGTGTGCAGGACTGCTTTTTGCAGCAGTAAGTGGAGATGCCCATCAGAGGGGGAGCAGTGTTAGATCTGTTGTTAGGGAATAAAATAGGACAGGTGACGGAGGTGAGCGTTGGGGAGAATTTTGGATCTAGTGATCATAGGTCCATTAGCTTTAGTTTAATTATGGACTCTTTGCAGACGATGCCGCTTTAGTTGCCCATTCAGAGCCAGCTCTTCAGCGCTTGACGTCCTGCTTTGCGGAAACTGCCAAAATGTTTGGCCTGGAAGTCAGCCTGAAGAAAACTGAGGTTGTCCATCAGCCAGCTCCCCACCATGACTACCAGCCCCCCCACATCTCCATCGGGCACACAAAACTCAAAACGGTCAACCAGTTTACATATCTCGGCTGCACCATTTCATCAGATGCAAGGATCGACAACGAGATAGACAACAGACTCGCCAAGGCAAATAGCGCCTTTGGAAGACTACACAAAAGAGTCTGGAAAAACAACCAACTGAAAAACCTCACAAAGATAAGCGTATACAGAGCCGTTGTCATACCCACACTCCTGTTCGGCTCCGAATCATGGGTCCTCTACCGGCATCACCTACGGCTCCTAGAACGCTTCCACCAGCGTTGTCTCCGCTCCATCCTCAACATCCATTGGAGCGCTTTCATCCCTAACGTCGAAGTACTCGAGATGGCAGAGGTCGACAGCATCGAGTCCACGCTGCTGAAGATCCAGCTGCGCTGGATGGGTCACGTCTCCAGAATGAAGGACCATCGCCTTCCCAAGATCGTGTTATATGGCGAGCTCTCCACTAGCCACCATGACAGAGGTGCAGCAAAGAAAAGGTACAAGGACTGCCTAAAGAAATCTCTTGGTGCCTGCCACATTGACCACCGCCAGTGGGCTGATATCGCCTCAAACCGTGCATCTTGGCGCCTCACAGTTTGGCGGGCAGCAACCTCCTTTGAAGAAGACCGCAGAGCCCACCTCACTGACAAAAGGCAAAGGAGGAAAAACCCAACACCCAACCCCAACCAACCAATTTTCCCCTGCAGCCGCTGCAACCGCGTCTGCCTGTCCCGCATTGGACTTGTCAGCCACAAACGAGCCTGCAGCTGACGTGGACTTTTACCCCCTCCATAAATCTTCGTCCGCGAAGCCAAGCCAAAGAGAATTATGGAAAGGGATAGGTCAGGTCCGAGTTCAAAGGTTTTTGAGTGGGGGGAAGGCCAGATTTGAAGAAATGAGAAGGGATTTGCAGAGAGTTGTGTGGGCTGATCTTTTTGCCTGAAAGGATGTAGAGGAAAATTGGAGGTTATTTAAAGGTGAGATTTTGAGAGTATAGGATCTTTTTGTTCCAGTCCGGACAAAAGGCAAGACCAAAAGTTCAAGGGAGCTGCGGTTTTCTAGAAAAATTAGTAAGTTGGTTTGGGATGAGAGGGAAGCTTATGCTATATATAAGAAACAAAAGATTGATGAGATGTATGATCGTTACTTAGATTGCAGAAAGAACCTTAAGAGGGAAATTAGAAAGATAAAAAGGAGGTATGATGTGTCGATAGCTAATAATGTGAAAGTGAATCCTAAGGGTTTTTACAGATACATGAATAGTAAAAGGAGGGTTAAGGATAGAGTATGTCCACTGGAAAATGGGAATGGTGGACTATGTGAGGAACCGTATGAGATGAAAGAGATATTGAATGATTTTTTTTCTTCTCATCTGTATTCATGAAGGAAATGGACATTGGACTATGTGAGATAAGTGAGTCGAATGGCTTAGTTATGTAAAGGATAGGGATTAGTATAGAGAGGGATTTGGAGCTTTAAGGCTCAATAAAGGTGGATAAGTCTCATGGTCCTGATGGGATTTTTCCCAGGATGTTAAGGGAGGTCAGGGAGCAAATAGCGAGGGCTCTGACAGTGATGTTTCAGTGATCACTGGAGGAGGATGTGATGCTGCAGGATTGGAGGGTTGCAAATGTAGTTCCATTGTTTAAAAAAGGCACAAGGTGCAGGCCAAGTAATTATCGGCCAGTAAGTTTGACTTTGTGGTGGGGAAAGTTATGGAAGGTATTCTTAGAGATAGTATGTACAAATATCTGGATAGGCAGGGATTGATTGGGGCATCCAGCATGGGTTTGTGAAAGAAAAGTCATGTTTAATTAATCTTGTTGAGACTTTTGAAGAGGTGACAAGAAAAGTACATGAAGGAAGGGCGATTGACATGATCTATTTGGATTTTAGTAAGGCTTTTGATAAGGTTCCGCATATAAGGTTAGTTAGGAAGGTTCAGTCATTATGGATTAATAGAGAGATAGACAGCAGAGAATCATGGTGGACAACTGTCTGTCAGGATGGAAGCCTGTGACGAGCGATGTACCTCAGGGATCGGTGCTGGGTCCCTGTTGTTTATCATTTATATTAATGATTTGGATAAGGGGGTGGTTAGCTGGGTAAGCAAATATGTAGACGATACGAAAATTGGGGGAGTGGTGGATAGTGAGGAAGGTTTTCTTGGATTACAGAAGGATTTGGTTTGTTTGGAAAAGTGGGCTGAAAGATGGCAGATGGAATTTAATGTAGACAAGTGCAAGGTGCAGCATTTTGGAAAAAATAACCAAAATAGGACATATGCAGTTTAGAGGAGGGCATTGAGGAATGCAAAGGAGCACAGGGATCTTGGAGTTATGGTACAGAGTTCCTTGAAGGTGGGTTCCCATGTAGACAGGGTGGTTAAGAATGCATATGGTATGCTGGCCTTCATAAATCATAGCATAGAATATAGGAAGTGGGAAGTGATGCTGCGACTGTTTAAGGCATTGGTGAGGCCAGGTTTGGATTATTGTGTTCAGTTCTGGTCTCCAAATTATAGGAAGGATATAGATAAGGTGGAAAGGGTGCAAAGAAGATTTACAAAAATTTTGCCTGGCTTACAACATCTGGAGTACAGAGAAAGATTAAGGAGACTGGGACTTTATTCACTGGAACATAGAGAGTTGAGAGGGGATTTGATAAAAGTATTTAAAACTATGAAGGGAATAGAGAGACTAGACATGAGTAGACTCTTTCCCCTGAGGGCAAGGAAAGTTGGAACAAGAGGGCATAAGTTAAGGGTAAGGGTGAAAAACTTTAGGAGAAATGTTAGAGGATGCTTCTTCACTCAGAGAGTGGTTGCAGAATGGAATGATCTTCCGGGGAGATAGTTGCGGCAGGGTCCTTTCTGTCATTTAAGAGAAGGTTGGATGTGTACATGAATATGAGGGGGTTGGAGAGTTATGGGCGGATAGTGGGAGGGGGGAACTAGTGGAGTTGTTCAAGTGAACCGGCACGGACTCAAAGGGCCAATATGGCCTGTTACCGCGCTGTAAACTGTTATATGGTTATATTATGGTTAACTCCATGCCTAATAGGTCATGCACTGCCTATAAAGGGTATCTAATTTCCTTCTTTCTAAAACAGGAATACTGTGGAACTGTGATCTATCATCATCTTTTCAGTATCTTGAAGCAGGTATACACTTAATCGTGTTCCCATGCTGTATTTCCATGAAATTTCACATTTTTCTTTTTCAAATATTTATCTGTTTTCTTTCAAAACCTGTTATGAATTCTGCTCCCATCATCCGTTCCACAAGGGCATTGCAAATCCTAGTTAAAAAATAGTTCTGTTCACTCCTTCTCCAGTCTTCTGGTGAAGGTAAATTGGTGCCCCCTCGGTACCAAGTCATCAGCCAGTAGGAATGGAATTTTCCTTACTTAACACAGCAGTTTCAAACTATTTATTATTTACTTCTATATAACAACAACACTAAAAGTGTGTTGTATAAATGCAGCAATTTGCTTACTTATTTGTTTTATATCTGTTTTGGCACTTGAATTTAAGTCATAGTAGCTTTTAAAGGGAAAATGGTTAAAAATTTTTTGGGATAGACCAGTAGTTCTCAACTTGTGCTCTGTGGTTAGTAAGGGATTAGTTAAAGTGGTATGTAAAGGAAAAAAGGCTTGAGAACCAATGGGATAAAGAAAAGGAATGGCTCTGTGGAAGAGTTGAAGAACAGTGGAACTTTATTCTTCTTGCTTCTGTGGACAAAGAAGATCAGAATCAGAATTGATTGCCATGAACAAATCACAAAATTCATTCTTTTGTAGCAACATCATAGTGCAAACATTTATATAAACAACATTACAAAATAAATTTAAAATAGTGTGAAGAAAAGGACAGAGCAAGGCTGTGTCTTGATTATTTAGGAACCTGATAACAGTGGGGAAGAAGCTATCCTTGTGCTACTGAGTGCTTGTCTTCAGGCTCCTTTACCTTATTCTCGTGAAGAGGGCATGGCTTGGGTGGTGGATGTCCTTGAGAATAGAGGCCGTTTTCTTAAGACACCACCTCTTGTTGATGTCCAAGGATGGAATGCCCGTGATGTCGCAGGCCAAGTTAATAATCCGAGGAAGTTTTATCTTGTCCTGAATGTTAGCGCTTCCATATCAGACTGTGATAGAACCAGCCAGAAAGCTCTCCACAATACACCTGTAGAAGTTGTTGAGAGTCTCTGATGACATACCAAATCTCCTCAAACTCTGATTAGAAGGAAGCAGTGACATGGACATACTGCCTATTCACTATCCACCTGGGACATGGTGAAGCAGTGGCTAACCCATGCCAGGACCTGGAAATACAAAAAGCAAAGAGAGCTGTAGTGTATAAATATAAAACTAACCCAAACTATATCTAGCAGTACCATTTGATTGCCTGCAATTATAGCCACAACCAAGCTAAAGGGATAAAAACATTAGTGTTAGAGTCCATATTCTTGATTATGGGTGGTGATTAGAAATGTCGATCCTCTTATAATTGACCTGTTAGATTAAATTTTCAGTCCTTGCCAATCCTAATAACCCTATCTTCCTCCCCAATCCCCATTGCATTTTCTGGATGAGTTTCTCTTCATTAGCTTTCAAAGCAGCATTAACAATCCTTAATTATATATCTTTTGGCTAATTTTCATTAATACATTTTAGCAAGGGACCAACTTTAAGATAGCGTTAATGAATTAACATTCCCGATACAGAGCTATGCACGGCAGGAACACATTCACGTACAGAGGTCAACAAATCCCTCATGATATTCTCTCCATTATTTTTAATGGATAGAGAACCAAATGAGGCATGCTATGACTTCCATGCAATGATTCCCAATATCCTTTCCTGTTGTGCAAAGTTACCCAGTAGGAAAGTTAATTCTTAAATCTGATCCTTCAACTGTGGTAAATTCAAAGTTGCTTAGAACTCGCCTTATGGCCAAGTTTTGAACATTGACTTTGTCATTAGCTGGCACTCAGAGGAATAAAAGTTACAAAATATTTTCAAAGATAAAGATCTTACCCTATATTTTAAGAATGCATCTATAATTTCAATGGGTTCTTCTGTGGGTTTTAATGCAATGCGAAAAAGAACTGGAATAACTCTACTTTTTACATCCCTGTCATCTGTTACATGATTGTAGATGTTCATGAAATTATTCTTTTAATTTAAATTGACTGATACAGCACAGAAACAGGGTCCTTGCAGCCTATGAGCCCATGCCAAATATTCCAATTAACTGACAAACCCCGTATGATTTCTGACATCCAAAAAAAATTCTTTTGGAATATTTGAAAGATGTGCTCATGCTATATTTCATTTAAATGATCTTACGATAATAGAAACAAGTATTCCTTCATTACTTATCAATCAGTTGAGCATTCATACAAGATTTTCTCAAAGTAAATACAAATAATTAAGAATGAAGTACATTTCAAACTTATTTTCCAGATGAAATTTGTACAACCTATACAATTTATAATTGGTCAGACAAGCAACAGAGAAAATGTTGCTGCAGCACACTACTGCATTTGTCTGGGGGCAATATGCCCACTCAGAGACCAGGAAAAATAGTTTGCAGAGAAAACAGAAGGTAAAAATTTCACAGGGGCACATTAGCTCATAAGCAAATCATACATTCTGGATGTGCAAAGAGTATTCATTGTGTCCATGAAACCAAGTAAGCTTAAAGCATTCCAATTAGAAATAAAAAAGATTGTTCCTTGAAGGAAGGTAACGACATTTAAGATAAAATTGCTAGAAAATAGGTACTTGATCTGATTTAGCTGCAGGTATTCTATTACTAATCTTGCTCCTATTGATTTTTCTGCTTAGTATTTTGTATCTCATTTTACCATTTTTTTTTTACAAATTTAACTGTGTGTGAAGGAATCAACATCCTATTATATATATGACTGGGATTTTTAGTACAATTAAAAAGAGTCTCTTTTTTTCTGAATGATCTTTATGATACATATTTTAAACTTTCTTTTGCCTGGTGATTTTTTTCCTGGAGCAATTCAATAAAAAAAACCGATTCACCAGCTAAACAGGCCTCATCAATATTCTCGAAAGCCTGGACATTTAAAGATATCTAAAAACAAAACAATGTTGTTTTTTAAGAGACAACTATATCTTAAAAAATTAAAATAGCTTTCCTTTGACTTCTGTTCTTGTAAAATAACAGAAATGTTATTTCTTACACTTCCCAGATCTGTCTTTTTTGTCTAAAATTGTGTTGTGCATTTTATTAGCAGAAAATGTATTAAGATTTAAAATCCAGCTTCCATCCAAAAGAAGATACTGAACAGTTTTTAAACAAGATGCATAAGTGTTAGAACATTTTGATAATGCTTTAATTTACTTATCCACCCTTCTCCATATTTACCAAATAACCTAAAAGCCTCCAAAGAATGTAAAGTGGATTGTATCATTTCAATCATCATGTCAAACACTTATGGACCTCTTGGAATTTAAATGTAAGCAGAAAATGAAAACTGCAGCTCTCTCTATTCTTTTTTATGATAAAAGATGAAGAATAAAATTATGAATCCCATATGATTCATCTGCAATTGACATTATTTGTTTATCCTTGTTTATCAGCTGTAATAGTTAGGTCAAGTGTTAATGCAGATGCCATCAATCTCCCACTGTTATTTAATGCTGAATTGCATTAGACAGTGACAGTTCAGTGGTGGGTCCATGGACCTCTTTTTTGATCATTCTTATCCTGTGTAATTGTGGTTGCCAACTGCTGAGCTGAATGAACGCATTCTTTTATGTGCTGAATGTTCATGATAGTCTTTGCCAATTATTTTTTTCAACTTTCATTTCATAGTCACATATTATGATAAGTTAAGTGAAAAAGATTTTTTTTATATTATCCAGTTCATGCCCCTTATCCGGCAATGATTGACTGTGGTAAGAAAAGAAGATGCACTGTGCCATATTGCCCCTAAGGAAGTAAGGAAACGAGCACAATATTTAAATATGCAATCCTTAATAGGTAGCAAAGTGAGCTGACCACATCAGCAGAGTGGCAGTGGAGTGTCCTGTTAATATTAGATGTTCCAACTTGCAGCTGAGTGTGAACTAATGAAACTCATTACAACCGAATCTGACAGATTTGATTGACAGGCAGGGCTACTGCTCCAGCCTGTGACATTTGATTGCAACAAGAGTGCAGTTTGTTGTGCTGGTGGGATAGTCAAGGTCGTTCATTATTAAAATGTTTCTTTCTGTGTTTGTTTTTTACTTCATTCATTTGGGTAAGCATGAGCTTTCTTACAACTATTCCTTTTTCACTCAGTGCTAGTCAACTGGGCACGAAGGAGAAGATTTGCCAATCACAGTGGCTGGTTCTACAGACGTAGAATAATAATGGAGAAGAGATTTGTGCATGATCCAATTTGCAGGACTACATTTTTAAAGTATCGATGGGAAAATGTTGATTAAAACAAATAATCCAGAAGAAGTATATTTTTGATTACATCCTTCAACAAATAATGAATAAAGACAAGACCCTAGGATAAAGGAGGATTTCATAATATAAATGATATTAAACTTTACCCAACAAACAGCACATCTCCACGAGTACTGATAAGCTCAGAAATCTGGAAACGTTCAATTTTTTTTATTATTGTCAAATATCATTGTAATTTTAAATCTTATTTTTTTATATACTGGAAAAGTATTTTGCTTAAACCTTATGAAATTTAATTGAATTATTCTGTTTACTTGTCCAATATGTTTATTGTCCTAATAATAAATCACAATTTGAAATATAAATTAAACCTTCCAATTACACTGGACAACATTTTTTTTTAAAGGTTTGCTTCCTGAAAATAAAGGTGGACAACATCAAGCTGAACAACAAGATAATTTCAGATTTGCTGTATCATGTAGGAAGTTAGAGAAACATTCAATTAACTTTTATTGAATTTAGCACGTTTAATTGCATAATGATGCTGACACATTGCATTAGTTCAACCAACTTAAAATTGTTTTGCCCCTGATTTTCTTTTGTACACAGCATCTGATGCTTCTTGTATCAGTGTCCAACAATAGTTGGCCTACTTTGATAAATTCCAGTCGCACTGATACTACTCTTCTGTGGTTTCAATGTCCTGGTGAAATCTTTCACCGTGTTCGTCACAAGATCAGCAGGGAAGTCCAAGTGCGAATGCAGAAAAAGAATTCTGAATGAAATGTTGAACTTCATAGTCTTGTATGCTAGAAGTAGATTTAAAATATGACAGGAAATCACTAAAAATAGGTTACATCTCAAATTGGTACATGATAGGAGCATTTGAAGGTCATTTTTGTGATCAGCAGCCCAAAATCCATAAAATACACCCAAAACTGTTCAAAAAAACAAAATCTTTGTTATCCAGTGTTATCTAGCGCCTTCTCAGTTTTAAATCAAGCATTAATGTAGACAACCATCAGATTTTGAAGCAAGTTCACAAGACAATAGATGAAGAAATAATGATTTAATAAAGTTGCTAGATGAACATCACTTAGTAAGAAAAATAATTACTCTCTAAACATTAAATAAGAACAAATGGTAAATAAGAATACACTGCAGATACAGCTGCATCTGTGGAGAGGTAGAATGCCGACTCTTATGAACAGGGGTGCCGTGCTAATATTTCAGGTGCCAGAGCTCAGCAAAAACAGTGACAAGGAGGTCCTGTGAGACCTGGCCTTGATGGCCTCCAGGTTGTATAATTCAGAGTGTTGTATAATCTAATAATATGACAAAGTATTGGACGGTTGTACTCACTTGATTTTAACACTACAGAAAATTTGACTAGTGTGGTAATATGTTTCCTCCATTGGATCTAGTTATTGTTGACTAATGTATATATGGAGCTGGCCCACCCACTGATGACTCATACCCTATGACTCCTCCCCCATGGTCCTGGGCCACAAAGGCCAAGCCTCCTCTCCCTTACCTCCATTCCTATACCTGGATCTAGGCCAGCAAGGTTCTTCTGTATATTAAAGCCTATCATTCCCTCAGCCTAGTCTCTGTGGTTACTGGTAGTGTCCTATTAACTATAACTTCCAATAATCACGGTAACTACAGATCCCGCTCTACTTAACTTAAAATATATTAACTGGAAACATACAAAGTCTTTAAGAAAGCAAAATTTGAGCTGGACAGAATAAAGTCTGCAGTTCACTGCACCTAGTCTTCTAAATGTACTGGAGGGAGCCCCATTTCCTGGATCCCCTTGGGGATGAAGAACACCAAACCTGAGCATGACCCCTCAACTTTTCTGGAGGTTTTAGCCACTCCATCATGAATTGGCAAGTTAATGGAAAAATGTCCCCACAATTGTGGCACTCGTCAAATTGTGGGCACATCCCACAAGATGTCCTCATCAGGGCAGTGGGCTGGATGATTGGATTTACTGCTGTATACTGCTTCATTTGCCTATTCGCCCTCCCAACTGTGCTTTCCTTTGCAGCTATAATAGTTATCTCTACCTTCTCGTCATATATCAATGTATTCAGAATGGTTTTTATATCTTCCATTGACAGCTCCACCTTGCTGATTCCCACTTCATAGATGTGTTTCCATTCTTCATAGATGAAACATATGAACTGTTCCTTTGCACCATAGGGTTTTGTTTTATCTCCCATGCCACCTCAGCCTTATTTTGTAAGAATTTGAAACACTGTTGGTTCAACACTTTCACAATTCCAGCCCCAGTTTCCCTGGCTGACCCAGCCACAGCTTTCGTGTTTGGCACGATGCTGTCCTGGCTCCAGTTTCTCCGGTAGTCCTGGCCCCTGTTTCCCCAATTGTCCAAGCTCTGGCTCTTGAGTTTGATGTCTCACTTTCTCTCTTTCACTTTACTGTTTCTCTTACTCACTTTTTTGTTGTTTTGCTCTTGGGTTTCTTCTGTTACAAGCTCCAGTTTTAGTAAAATGTGATTATCATTGTAAGGGATAGTATAGACAGGAGGGAATGAATGGTCACAGTTAACATTTTACTCAAGCACACACAAGTCACAGCCCAGTGATAATTCGATACATTGGAAGAACTGAGGGAAATTCTGTCACAGTCTGTTCCAGAATTCTATACATTTGCAAAGATACTGTGATTTTGCAAAGGAAGAACCACCCTGACTGCTGGAGAGAAAACAACGTTTGTGGCCATTATGGATTTCAGAGCAAACCAGGCTCTACAAATGACTGGGCCTTTTTGGTGGATTGACTTGTGCCAGGAGGGTCTTTTGAGAAGCAAAGTGCTTCATTTTAAGTGTGACTAGCAATGAAGGTCACTTGGAGAGACCTGTCCCAGGTTCTCAAAAGCTTCGTGGAAGCCGCCCAGTTTGTCCCTTGCCTACAAAAGGACTATGAGTGTTATGACCACAGCTCGTGTCGATGGGCATTTCTTCAAAGGCAATGCAAGAAGAATTCGTGAGTCTGTAGCAGCGACAACTCTAGTCTTCCCATCAGTTCATCATTAATTCGGGCATCAAATTTCAAAGGCCTACTCTTCAACAGTGAATTTAAAAGACTGAAGTAACTTTCTAGATTTTGGCCTGGACTGTAATGGTTTGGGTATAACACACACGCATGCACACGCACATGCACACACACACACACACACACACACACACACACACACACACACACACACACACACACACACACACACACACACACACACACACACACACACACACACACACACACACACACACACACACACGACACCTGTGCATAGCTCGAGATAGATTTAGTGTAAAGGACAGTCTAAAAGTTAAGACTATAGCTAAAATTAGTGTTTTAAAATTACATTTTGTCTAGTTCATTGTCTATCTCTGCTCGTTAGGTGTGGTTTGTAACATTTCCTTTTCTTTTTTCCCACTACTGAGCATGTGCATTTGTTGCCTAACATTGTTCTTTATGTCATTCTTTTTTCACCAAATTTTCATCTCCGACATTCTTCTTTTTTAGAAATCCAGTGGATCATTTTGTCCAGAGCATAGATTTTTCATGCTCATCACCACTTGGTCCTCTTTGGAAAAATCACAGCAGGTCGCTCAGGACTCAGAGAAGCTGTAATTCATTTAAAGATAGCGTCAAACTGGAACTCCCTGTAGAACGTAACTCCGTGTATCTGACATCGCACATACATGACTCGGGCATTCGTGTTCCCATAACGCTCCCAATGCCCCACCCCAACACCACTTCTGTGAAATTCCTGTTGTATTTAATATGTGGACACTCTTAATCCCCATTACTTTAAATTCTCTGCTTATTTATTTTGCCTATTTTTACAGAGATGCCAGAGCGGCGCTCTGGTGAGCTCCGGCAGCACTGTACCCCTGCTTACGAGGGAATTAATAAATACTGTTAGGCCTGTCATTAACTGCTGGCATTCCCTGTTGAATGCCTTCCATTTCCTTTGTTTCTTTCATCACAAGCTTTGACATACAGTACGGTAACAGGCCCTTTTGGCCCACGAGCCTGTGTTGCTAAATTACACCAATTGGACCTACAACCTCAGTACATTTTGAATGGTGGAAGGAAACTAGAGCACCCAGAGGAAACCCTCATTGGGAGAATGTACATACTCCTTACAGACAGCACTGGATTTGACCCCTGGCATTTGGGATTGTAAAAGCGTTGTGCTAACTGTGCTGCCCCAGATGCTGCCTGACCACGTGAGTATTTTCAAAATTTTCATTTGTATTTCAGATTTCGAGCATCTGCAGATTTTCCTTTTTTAATTATACCTCAAATACTGTCAAGTAGATGTTGCTGATGAACATTATCAAATGAAATTCCAATTCAAATTCTTTCCCTTTATACCTTTATACCTCAAATTTTCTGACCACCTTTTTCTAAACCCTTTGTTCTTATTTAGCTAGAGATTATTGTCTTCTGCACAGTTCCCAGTTGGATGGCAAAACCTTTTTCTCTATCCCGCTGAGCTTATGGAAAGTTCACAAAGAATTCACTTCTAAAATAACTCAGAATTCTTTTTCTGCCTTGCATGCTATGACCTGGGCTTATTCAAAGAATTGTTTGCCTTTTTACCAAATAAGTTTCAATGAGGTATTGGTATCACTGGCAATATATTGTCCAGCTCACCTAGAATTGTTGTGATACAGAATTATTTCCAGGACCATTTTAAAAGGCATTAATCAATTAGTCAAAAGCTAGAGTGAGGCTGGATGTGTACAAGATCAAACAGGAGAGAAGATCTCAGGAAGATCGTCCATGATTATATTGAATGGTGTAGCAGTCTGGAGTAGCAAAGTGGCTTAATCCTATTCCTAGTTTCTATGTTCCTATAACAAAGGTCAGGCCCTTTCTTTTCCTCATGGCATGAGTGAACTGGATGGAATTTGACAAAAAAAATCCTGTAATTGTGGGAATTTTTTTAGAGATTTAATTGATTTACTTAAATTAAATTCTGTCTTATTCAAAATCATTGGATTTACTCATCTAATCTTGTAAATGCTGTGGTATTGCATGGTTGTACAGATGGCATCAAAAATTCTTCAGCTGTATGAGGGTATTGAGTTTGTACACAACTAGGAGCAATAATGGGTTCATTGCACAATACTTACTGGCATTTTCTTGCAGGTATTTTTGTAAGGTTGGCTCGGGCGGAGTGTGCATTTTAATTGTTCCCAGAAGCCCTTTCAATGGGACCTCATCCAACATTTCAACAGGACAAATGATCCATTTTTTTTCCATTCCATTTCAATTTCAAGGGATATTACTGCTTATATCTGATACTATCAGTATTGGTTCTCTGACGATACTGTCTTTTGTTGTGCCACAACAACAGCAGAATAGTCTTGGAAGTCCATAGATTATAGAGCAATGAAACATAGGTGGAGACTTCTTATTTTTCTTCCATTCTCTGTTGGATGACTGAACAGTCCATGAACAAAAGGAAAGGGGAAATTTATGCAATATTTGGAATGTATTTGAATGTTTTCTTTAAAAAATATTATTAATATTGAAAACCTTGAAATAATAGGCAAAGAAATGCAATTACTTATTTATCATTGAACTGGCATGGAAAACTGATTATGAATTGAAAGCCTTAAACAAAAGCAACAAATATTGAGCTTTTAGGAATCAAAAGTGTTAAGTGTTAGACACCAGGAATTACAGAAAATAAACTAGACTTAAATCCCAAGCACCATGAAAGTCTTAGACTCAAATAAATATGGAAATTCATCTACTTTTACAAATATTTGTTTTGACTTTTACTGTCTGCCTTAATTCACATCAGACATTATTGCTGATGACTTGGCCTTTGAGATGAGAGCTACACTGCCACAAAGATGGGATTTAGTTGAACATTAAGCTATAAACTGGGACACTGACTGTAATTCAGCAAAGCTTCATGGTTGCTGTTCCCCTCAGACAATATACACCCTTTTAACTTTAATGTAACAACAAGAAATACAGTTCCAATCTGTTCTCTGCCATAAAAATAAATAGGAAAGGCATCTCACTAATTTTTTGTGCCCAAAAATTGCCTCTTGATATGAAAGGCACTTATCCAGGGAAAAGGTGATATTTGTATGCTATATAATGGAAGTGTTCAAGACTCCACATATCACCCTGACAGAACACAGTTTCATGGTTTGTGATGCTTGAAACCAAAGGAACAAAGAAAAGATTTTACAAGTTATGTTTATTGGTAAATGCACCTTTAGGACCCACTTTCAAATATAAAATGTCAAAAATTTCTATTGTTTCGCTTGATAGATTTCATTTAGTTATGACAAGATTCGTCATACAGGCAGGAGAGTGAAGTCTATAAAAGTGAAACCCTAAGTTCCAGCCTTCTGCTGCAGAAGTTCACAACAATAATTTTGGTGCTTTTAAGCACCATAAATAAGTGAAATCTGACTTCTTATGCAAAATTTTATCAGAAATATTGCCATTTTGTCGATGAATTTTCAATGCTAATTGACGTAATGAAGTTAAAAGTAATAAATCAAAAATGACACTTAGATCCAGGAGGGTCACTGAGAAAATAATCTGCTCAGTTATACTATTATGGATGAGATTTGATCCCATTATAAAAGAAGCAACTTAAGGTATCAAAGATACTGTCAAAAAAAACACCCTGGGATATTTTAGTACTTTTTAAATGTAATTTGTTGTCAAGATTGTTGGCCAGAGGATGATCAGTAATATTCTGTGCTGTTTTATGAGTTAGTTTAAATTATTGTTCAACTGATGCAATCTTATGACAACAAAAGAATCCAAAGTTCAAGCAATATTTCTTTCAGAATAAAGGGAGTTGGATTATCCTTTAAGAAGCAATCATATCAGTGAGCTATTTTATTGAATTTCTGATAATGGATATCAGGGAACAATAGCTGTTGATACAATTGGACAAAAAGTGCTTCATAGTACTTCAATAGAAACAGGAGTTAACGCCCATCCTGTCTATGTTCCCATTATTTCTATTTAAACTAATCCCACTTGCCTGCATTAATTCTGATAATTATCCCTCGATTCCTTGTTCATTAAAATAATTGTCCAGGTGCCTTTTAAATATTGTTACACTTCTTACCATCACCCTAACTTCTGGCTGTTCACTTCAAATTCCACATGCCCCTTGTGTGGAAAACCTACCCCTTTTAAACATCTTTTGTTCACCATGAACATATGGTATATTTTTTTAAGACAGCCCCTGCATGGGAACTAGACTCTGGCTACCTACCTTTTCTGTGTCTCTCACAAGGTTTTATATCTCTGTCTCATTCTTCATCACTCCATGGAAAACAGACCTACCTTTCACAATCTTCCCTTATAATCCAAGCATCATTGTTGGTGAAAACAATAAGAAGCTGCAGGAACTCAGTGGATCAGGAAGAATTCATTGGTAGAAACGGTCAGACGATGATTTGCATTTGTACGTATACCTTCCCCCCCCCACCCCCCCCACTGCCATCCCATTTTCCACATTGACCATAATGGTCAATAATATTATTGACCATTATTGTCCATTTTTTGCTTACAGCAAACAGCCCTATTTTGTGAAATATTATAATTCAGAATGGAGATAATTGATCACGAAGGAGGGATATGAGTCGAGGCAGTCAGGGCTCTGGCACCTCGGCTCAGAAGGGAAGAGCTGAGAAAAGGAGAGCATTAGTGATAGGGGACTCGTTGGTTAGGAGGACAGAGAGGAAGTTTGCTGGAATGCATCGTGACCCCCAGTTGATGTGTTGCCTCCCAGGTGCCAGAGTCAGGGATGTCTCAGGTTAACTTCCCAGCATTCTGAAAGGGGAAGGGAAGCAGCCGGATGTCGTGGTCCACATGGGGACCAATGACATAGATAGAGGTAGAGATGAGGTCCTAAAGAGGGAATATAGGGGGTTAGGTTGGAAGTTAAAAGATAGGACCTCGAGGGTGGTAATCTCCATATTGCGGCCTGACTAGACAGAGTACTAATATGAAGATATGGCTGATGAATGCATGGCTGAGGAGTTGGTGCAGGGGGCAGGGCTTCAGATTCCTAGATCATTGGGATTGCTTCTGGGGTAGGTCAGACCTGTATAACAAGGATGGGCTGCACCTAAACTGGAAGAGGACCAATATCCTGGCAGGAAAGTTTCCTAAAGCTGTTGGGAAGGGTTTAAACTAGTTTGGCAGGGGAAGGGAATTCAAAATGAGAGTGCAGAGAATAGGACAGTAGGGAGACAGGGAATTACAACAGGGAGAGAAATAAATAGTGAAGATCTACTCAATAACAACAGAAAGAAAAGGCAGGTGAGTAGGCAGGAAAAAGCGCTGTACAAAAAGAATACGGAACAAACAATATCGGTATCAAGTTTAAGGGCACTCTATTTAAATGCATATAGCATTAGAAACAAAGTGGATGACCTGGTTGTTCAGATTCAACTGAAAAAGTATGACATTGTAGCCATTACTGAAACATGGCTCAATGAGGGGTGTGATTGGGAGCTCAATATCCAAGGTTACATAGTCTATAGGAAAGATAGGCAGGTGGGTAGAGGAGGAGGGGTAGCACTGATGATCAAAAAAAATTACATTAAATCAATAGAAAGAAGGGACATAGGGTCAAAAGAGATCGAATCATTATGGATTGAATTAAGAAATGTCAAGGATAAAAAGACCATATTAGCCGTTATATACAGGTCCCCAAACAGTTGCAGGAAGTGGATAATGAGATACAGCAGGAAATACAGAGGGCATGCCACAAGGATAATATCAAAATAATTATGGTGGATTTTAACATGCCAGGGGATTGGAAAAGACAGGAAAATTCTGGAAGCCAGGAGAGAGAGTTTGTATAAAACCTAAGAGATAGCTTTTTTGAACAGCTTGTTGAGAAGCCCAGCAGGGGATCTGCAGTTCTGGATTGGGTCATGTGCAATGGACCTGAGGTCATTAGAGAGTTAAAGGTCATAGAACCTATAGGAAGCAGCGATCATAACATGGTTGAATTTAATTTAAAATTTATAAAGGAAAAATTTATCAGATGTATCAATTTTTCAGTGGAATAAAGGAAATTACAGTGGTATGAGAAAGGACTGGCTCAAGTAAACTGGGAAAGCAAACTAATTGGAGGATCAGAGCAGAACTGGAAGATATTTTTGCAAGTAATAAAAGGCATGCAGGATAGATATATTCCAAGGAAAAAGAAAATTTTCCAAGGAAAAATGGTATAATAGTGGCTAACAAAAGAGGTAAGGGCTAAGATAAAAAGCAAAGGAAACTAAAATTAGTGGGAAACCAGAGGACTGAGATTCCTTTCGACAATTACAGAAAAAGATAAAAAAAGTCATTCAGAAAGAAAAGATGAGCTATGAAAGGAGATTAGCTAACAATGTTAAAAACAATTCTAATAGCTTTTTCAAATACATAAGAAATAAAAGAGAGACACATGTTGACATAGGACCAATAAGAAATTACACTGAGGAAATTGCAATGGGCTATAAAGAGATGGCAGAGGAACTTAATCAATATTTTGTGTCTGTCTTCACTGTGGAAGACATTAGTAATATCCCAGACAGTCAGAGGCTTCAGGGAGTAGAGTTAGATTCAGTTAGGGTTACTATAGAAATTGTGCCAGGCAAACTAAATGGATTAAAGATTGATAAATCTTCTGGGCTGGATGAGGTGCATCCATGGGTTTTGAAAGAGGTGGCTTTGGAGATTGTAGATCCATTGGCTATGATCTTCCAGAAATCGATAGACTCTGGAGAGATTCCAGAAGATTGGAAGGTCGCAAATGTAGTTCCACTGTTTAAGAAAGGTGGGAGACAGAAAAAAGGAAATTATAGGCCGATTAATCTGATGTTGGTGGTTGGGAAGATATTAGAGTCGATCCTCAAGGATGAGGTGATGAAAAACCTAGAGATGCATGTCAGGATAGGTCCAAGTCAGCATGGATTTTTAAAGGGTAAATCCTGCCTGACCAACCTATTAGAGTTTTTTGAAGAAATCTCAAGTAGAATAGATAAAGGAGAGGCTGTGGATGTTATTTATTTAGATTTTCAAAAGGCTTTTGATAAGCTGCCTCATATTAGGCTGCTAAATAAGATGAGGGTCCATGGAATTACAGGGAAGTTATTAAACTGGATAGAAAAGTGGCTGATAGGCAGGAAGCAAAGGGTTGAAATTAAGGGTTCCCATTCTGGGTGGCTGCCGGTAACTAGTGGTATTCCTCAGGGGTCGGTATTGGGGCCGCTGCTGTTTACAATTTATATTAATGATTTGGATTGTTGAATAAATGGTTGGCCATATTTGTGGATGATGCCAAGATAGGTGGTGAAGTAGGAAGTGTAGTAGAAACCATAAAGTTGCAGAAGGATATAGACAGATTAGGAGACAGGGCAAAATTATGGCAGATGAGATTTAACATAGGGAAATGTACAGTTTAGCAGTGGAAACAAACAGGCAGAATACTATTTGGATGGGGTGAAAATTCAGACCTCGTACAAGGAAACGTAAAAGTTAAAGACCAGGTAAAATTGGTAGTGAAGAAAGCAAATGGTATGTTGGCATTCATTTCAAGAGGAATAGTGTACAAGAGTAAAGAGGTGTTGATGAGACTCTATGGGGCACTGGTGAGACCTCATTTGGAGTTCTGTGTGCAGTTTTGGGCCCCCTATCTTAGAAAGGATATGATGTTGTTGGAGAGGGTGCAGTTGAGATTTACTAGAATGATTCCTGGAATGCAAGGGCTAATGTACAAGGAGCATTTGGCAGCTCTTGGGTTGTATTCATTGGTGTATAGGAGAATGAGAGGAGATCTCATAGAGGCATTTCGTATTTTGAAAGGTTTAGATAGGGTGGATGTTTCCCTTGGTGGGTGAGTCAAGAACAAAGGGTCATAGTCTGAAAATTAAAGGTCATCCATATAAAACAGAGATTAGGAAGAACTTCTTTAGCCAGAGGGTCATGGATCTGTTGAACTCATTGCCACATACAGCAGTGGAAGCCAGATCACTGGGAGTATTTAAACAAGAAATAGACAAGTATCTCATTAGTGAGGGCATCAAGGGATATGGGGAAAAGGGAAATTGGAACTAGTGTGGAGTAGCTTAGTGTAGTTTTACGGAACAGACTCAATAGGCCAAGTGGCCTGCTTCTGTCCGTTTATCTTGTGATCTTGTGAAGTTGGAGTAACTCTGCAGGACAGGCAACATTCATGTGTAGAAATGTTCATTCAGTGTATCAGTTTGGAACCCTTTATTGAGACTAAAGTAGGAGGCGGAGATATCAAGTATATGAAGTATCTCCCCCTTAAATTGTAACCTTGACTGACATTGGAAGAACATATGACCTCTTTGGAAATTTACTACCTTACATTAGCAAATTCCATCTTGGCAGAATAAATTTTGCCAGGAGTCTGGTTAATGGTCAAGGTATTTTCCAGCTCAGAAAAAGGTTTTGGACAGAAATCCTAACATCATTAGCTTTCACCCTAATCAATGAAATCAGCGGCCTTCTGCCAGTGCAAAGGACATTGGCATTTAGCATTGAGGCATTGGAGCAGTGCTTGGAGAAGTCAGACGGTCATCTGATTGATTGCCTCTATTCAGACACACATTTCCCCACAGTTTTAAGTTCAGGTAGTTGCATTCATTTCTGTGATTGGTGTGTTTGCAATTGTTGCTACTGTTACGATACAGAGCAGCAGCAATGGAAATTCACCAAGACTGTGTTATATTTTCTTTTAAAACACAATATTTATTGATAACTACTAATAATATAACACATTAGTTAATTCAAACCCAACGATGTGTGTGTGTGTGTGTGTGTGTGTGTGTGTGTGTGTGTGTGTGTGTGTGTGTGTGTGTGTGTGTGTGTGTGTGTGTGTGTGTGTGTGTGAGAGAGAGAGAGAGATAGAAAGAGAGAGAGAGATACCCAAACCATTATAGTTTAGACACAATTCTGGAAAGTTATTCCAAAGTTCAGTGTTAGAAATCTTGCAGTTCGACTTATAAAATGATGCCCAGAAGTAATCTCAAAGGAGGTGGGAGAGATTAAGTGACTAGATTGTTGAAAACTCACAAATCCTTGTTAAGCTTCTTGCTAGGAAATTTCCTTTTTGATGAATAATTGTCACAACTCCTCTTTTCCTTGTGTAGTGGAACTGAAATGTGTCACTTCCATGATGCTGTCTAAACTCAGGTATAGCTAAATCGAAATGACCATTACTTTGGTCACGTTCTGTTGCAGCAATTCTCCTGCTTCCAAAACCCAGGTACAGGTCAGTTGAAGTGATCTTTCCTTTGATCAAGTTGGGGTTCAATAATTCCCCTGACAGGGAGAATCAGCTGAATTGTCCATTCACCCAGACTCACTCCTCCTCAGTATTCCATGAGATGGCTGGTGGTCCATAATGGAATGTTGTTTCTTTTGGTGTTCAACTCACATGTCTCTCTCACTACCTATGTCCCTGGATAAAGCAACAAACGTTCTTTCTCTTTTTTCAGAGTATCTTCTTTGGGAATAGTCTGTACTAAATGTTGCCACACAGTCTCTCCACAGCTGTGAATGGTTGCAGCCAGTACTAGCCCTTAAAGTGATACTCACAGCAAATGAAATGGGAGCTCGTAATACTAAAATTTTAATCTTTTTATTTTAATATCCCTGAACTTGAATCACAATTATGAAGAACTCTTGATATGTAATCATAGAAATATTCTAATATACACTGTAATAGATAAAATTTCAGAATTTTTAAGGATATATATACATATGTAAATATATTTTTTTATATTTTAGTTTATTTTTTTGCACTACCAATTAATGGTAATTCTGCCACGCCTCCAGGAAAAGGAATCTCACGTTTGATTATGATGTCATGCATGAACTCTGACAGTAAATCTGAAATCTTTATGAAGATAAAAGATAAGATTGAATATATTTGTGTAAGTTCATATACAGTATCTTTAAAAATCTATCACAGAATCATGGATTCATATAGTCATACAACATAAAAGGGATCATCAACCCACTGTGCTCTATATGTGAAGTCTTTGGAAATTTTTTGGCAACAAAATAATGAACAATATGTTTAAAACTAAGGGCCCTGGGCTAGAAGGAGGATAATTATTATCATTTTGCGTTCAGAAACATGACGCCTTAAGCAACATCCAAAAAGCATTTCAAATTCTTTCATGGGTTGAATCATCACCTGGAGAGGCTGGGACATCCAGATAAGAAATCTTTGAACTCTGAGCTGTAAAAATCTTAACTAACAACAAAGGTTTTGATCCTGGATTATTTGACAGTAGATGTTCAGACTGAGGATCTGACTAGCCTGAAGCAATTAAAGTCATCAATCTTGCAGAGGTATTGGTCTTTATTTTTGGTTTGCCGAAGAACAGACTTTTGTAGTTGAGAGTTAAAATGCTGGATTCAGCTAAAGAGCAAGAAATTTGGCCTTTGAAGATTGTTGACCTGTAAATAGCAATAACTGGGAAAGCTTGATAGATCCATATGTATCTATGGATTTACCTACTATATCTGAGCCATCTGGATCTAAATGACTCTCGGTTTACTTTTATACTGCAACCTTTCTTTCAGCTATCAAGGTTTCCTTGTGAATGTTGGCCACTTGGGCCATTGATATAGTGGAATTTCACGGAAAGAAGAACAGAAACAATTTGACTGAAAAATATAGTGAAGCAAAGAGAAAAGGAAAACTGGCACATAAGGACATAAAAATAATGAACAGGAACCCAATTGGTCAATTTCAGACTTTGCAAGTTTGCTGTTCCCATTATCTAATCTCCATACTTCAAACTCATGGAAGGAATATAAAAGTCAGAATTTATTTTTGTTCATGTCCCTATATTTGGCAACTGCACCTCACATAACTTTGAACTTAGGTTTTGTTCGAGAACTCAAATGAACCTAGACTGAAAGAGAATGATCATTATTAGTTTTATGGTTTCTTGATTATGCTGTACTCCATCTAGTGGCTGAAAGTATACATCCAACACAGGGGAGTTGTTTGTAATTTGAAAAGGCAGCACAAAGATGTCAATGCTGTAACAATTGGACTGATTATTAATTAACTGCATTTCTTACCATGTAAATCATGAGCTGCTTTCTGTTAAAAAATCCCCTGCAAAGACTAAAACACTTGGCTCAGGTTACACTTAACTGCAGGCTGTGAAAAACATCTGCATCTGCAATTGAAGTTTTAAAGCTTTTAACAATTTTATCTTTCTCTTGGGATAAGTAGGCGCACGGTAGCATGGTAGTTAAGTTTCTAGACTGGTAATCCAGAAGCCTGGATCAATGAACCAGTGACATTTCATAATCTCAACAAGGCAGCTGGGGAATATGAATTCAGTTAATTAAATAAATTCTGAAATAAGTTGCTGAACCCATTTGTGGTAACCATGAAACTATCAGATTATATTAGAAAATAATTGTCTTACTAGTCCTTTGGGGAAGGAATACTGCATTCCTTACCTGGTCTGGCCAACACAAGATTTCAAATCCACAGCAATGGGTTTGACTTTTAACACTTCTCTGAAATGACCAAATAAGCAAGCCCCAAAGTTCAAGGGCAGTTAGAGATGAGCAGTAAATGCAACTCTTCAGAAACTTGACAGAATCAGTGAATGAATAACTAAAACCCTTATCTTTATTCTAGTCCAGTTTTGTTGAATTCAGAAGGGATTGACTTGATGTGTGGATTTTGTATTGATTCATAATATTTATGATTGATTAGCCCCATATTATAATAAGTAGGCAATCAAAAAAAAAACATCCAGTTTCCTAACCCGCTGGTAAAACTGGTTGGATAGCTTAGTCCTCTAGTTAGAGAATTAAAATTTAGATTGTAGTTTCCTAAATCAAAATGATCAAGAATTTAATATGATGAATGTTATTTTATTTTGAAAACCTGATCATCTTTATCATTTGTGCTGTTCAATCAGTTAACCTGGTACTCCTGGGGAAATGGATGGTTTAGATCTCTTTCAGGTCTGCAACTATTCTGACGTCAGCGCAGACTAAAATAAAAGAACACGCCATAATCTGTTTGCAGCAACAGTACCATGAAAAATGAGTTTCGACAGATTTGATTCAGTTCCAGTGGAAAATGAACTCCCAAAACGAAAAGGTTTTAAACTTGGTCATTCGGTAGGAATTACACTGGACAATGAAGAATTTCCTTTCTGAACACTTTTGGGTGTATTTTATGGATTTGGGCTTCTGATCACAAAAAAAATCACCTTAACAATTTTTTTATCATGTACTTTTTAAAAAAAAATATAACCTATGTTTGTGATATTCTGTCATATTTGTAATGTGCTTCAAGGATACAAAACCATGAAGTTCAACATGTCATTGAAAATTCAATTTCTGCATTCGCACTTCCGTGCTAACCTTGGTGCAGTCATTGATGAGCATGGTAAAAGGTTTCGCCAGGACATTGTGACCATGGAAAAGCAATATCAGGGTAACTGGAATCCATCAATGCTGGCCGACTTTTGTTGGGCACTGACAGGAGAGGCATCATATGCTGAGTACAAACAAAAATCTTCAGCAAATCATTTTTAGGTCAGTTGAACTAATGCAATGTATCAGCATCATTATGCAATTGAACATACTAAATTCAATAAAAATTAATTTAATGTTTCTCCAAATTCCCTCATACAGCAAATGTGAAATTATTTTTATGTTCAGCTGCACTTTCCATCAAAATCCCCATTTTGTTAACGATGCAAATCTTTTGAAAAAAATTGTCCACCCCTTTGTATGAAATCGGTTCGGTGTGTCCCAAGGGAAACAAATCTGAACACAATTGATTGAACAATAATTTTTATTTATATGTGTTGGTGAGTCACAACAGGGGTAAAAGACACACATACACACACTCACAAGATTACAACATACGATACCTGCCACTCCTTGATATCCCTGGCAGACATGGTTCTTATCTAACTAAACTAGGGG
This sequence comes from Narcine bancroftii, assembly GCF_036971445.1. Lineage (NCBI taxonomy): Eukaryota > Metazoa > Chordata > Chondrichthyes > Torpediniformes > Narcinidae > Narcine > Narcine bancroftii. Next base: position 198,862,034 of record NC_091474.1, on the reverse strand, counting down.
CAATAGGCACACAATACTACAGCTCCCAACCCTCAGCACATACACTTATCAGTGCACCCATGCCATCCACTTTGCCTTCCCTACCTGTCCTCACATTATCCTGCAGGTCTTCCAAACCAGTTCTTGGATTTTGAGGGAATATTGTATTCTGTTGCAATCTCTTTTGCTCCATGACTGCAAGGTATAAGGTGTTGAGAACAGTGTTAATTTTTTGGAGGGATTTTATGTTGAGAAAACATGTATATTCAGTTGGTGATGAGTCAGAAAAATTAAGATTCAATTACTGTTTAACTTCTATAATTTACACATTCTGTAAACATTGTTTCAAGATGATATTATGGTGCTGTTTGACTATTCACTTGATGGACATTAATCTGTTTGCATGGATCTTTAATCTGAATTATGGGTATTGTGACGATGCAAAAGGTCCAATATTTGAGCGCTTGACCTGTCCATTGTTTATTGTAACATAGTAACATGGTGGTGCAACCAGAAGCAACTGATGGACTATCACCTCATCCAGGTATTTCATCCATTAACAGCACATGCCTAATCAAAGGGAGACAATTGCGTTATTGTGGGAGTTTCAGTCGGCTGTGCAAAGTCAGGTGGGTTAAGTCGACATTTTCATTCATTCTTACAGATTGCCCTTGCCCTCAATCCGCAAAGAAGTGCCAATATGTGGAAATGCAGATTTGTATTGCTTTTCTCGGCAAAAACAATATAGGCTTGCGCCATTCTCCCCACCCATAATATTCATTGCAATCTTGTGATCTACATTTTGAAGTATAGCTTCTGACTATTTCATTTCTATCAGAAATAAGTATGATGATATTTGGTTACAGTTACTTGTGGACTCAAAATGGTAACATTATGTGCTTGCTTGCTTTTGCTGAGCACGTATTTCTGCCTATATTATCAGGGGTATTTATTTATGTGTGCTTGCTTTGTGGACTTGCAATGGTTCGAGTTGCTATTCTCAGTAACTACATATCAGCAGTATTCTGTCTTCTCCTAAACACAGCGATTTGCCCAAAGATGAACAGCCCATTTTGTTGCTATGTTTTCCAAACTTGTCCAATATAAATGAGTTTGAATGAATGTATTTTTTTCTATGTTCATGATTCATGATCGCCCTTCAAGTCCCTTCAAGGAGTGATGTTGCGCTAGATGATTTGAGTTGAGTTACATTCCAATTGCAGATTTTAGTCAGAAGGGGAGATAATATGTGTTTATGTGTGTGAACAATTATTTTAATGGGGGCGTGGTGTGATGGTGTGAGCAAAGGACATGAGAAAACATTCCCCCCCCTCCCAAGAACTAATTAATAAATGGCTTTTAAAAAGTTTATTTTTTAAATTTCAAATAATTAACATAGCTTTTGGGACTTACCTGCAATTTTTTTTAAATTATAGCTTAAAGGGAAGGGAAGATAAAGACAATAGAAAAAGAGGGATGAAAGAAGTAAAATAAATCGGACAAATTTGGGCCTGCCTTAATGTCAAGGCCTCAGGTTGAAGTTCCTCTTCCTCCTCAAGCGACTAGAGTGGCAACAGCATGAGTCCAGATAACACCAGCACTACCTCTCCCGGGAGCTGAAGAAGATGACGCTGGAGTCCAGAAGGGGATCAGTGAGCTCTACTCAAGAACAAGCGCACAAACATGAAAGTTTGCATGTGCGCAGAATGGACCAAGTGGCAATACTATGGAGAACTGGCAAACCTGCTGTCAGCAGCACTGCTTTGCAAGTTCTGCTTCCTCTCGGATCAGAGGCAGACTCGGAAGTTCTTTTTTCAACTTTAATCGACATAGATGGACAAGAAGGAGAAGATCAGGATAAAGAAGAGAAGGAGGATAAAGAAGATGGTGATCAAGAAGCTCAACTAATACAAAGAATGAAGGTAAAGGTTCCTGAAGCTAGGGGGACAGGGTACAGGCAGACAACTGATGAATCATATCCAGATGACAAATGAGAAGATGGATATTGGTTTGTGTCTAAAGGGTGTGATGTTAATACTCAATTTGAATATGTTAAAGGAGAGATTAAGAATATTAAGGAAGAAATGAAAAAATATGATTGACAAAGTTAAAGCACAAGTTCAGAAAGCTGAAGAAAATGCAAGAATATCATAATGAAATGGGATGTGGTTAATAAAATGGAAGATTCTGTTATGGCATGGGAGGTCGAGAAGAAATCACTTTTACAAAAAAATTTATCTATTAGAAAAATCATAGTCGAAGAAATAATATTTGGGTTGTCAGAACATTTTGAAGTTTCCAATCCTGTGCAGTTTTTTTTCTAAAATGGATCCCAGAAATTCTGGGGTCTGATAATTTTCTGAATGGAATTGAATTGGACAGAACACATAGGGCCAAAAGAAAGAAACCATTACCTGGACAGACACCATGCTCTATTCTGGTTAGATTTTTGCATGATCAAGATAAGGAGAGAATAATGAGAGTGGCTGCTCAGATAGTGGCTGATAAGAAAGTATTCTTTTATGCAGATTTAATTATGACAAATAATTATGAAAAATTAATTATGAAAAGAAGAAAGGAGATTAACCCAGTTAATTATTTTTGCAGATGAAAGGGTACAAGGTTTCTTTTTGTCACCTTGCTACACTTAAGGTGTTTTGAGGAGATAATCAAGCAAGATTCTTTGTAAATTAAATGAAAGCTTTGGAATTTGCTAACACTCTTCCAAGCAATAAGAAGGTTCAACAAGTTAAGGGATAAAGCTTGGATATTCAACAATCTGAGAATATACAAGCTAAAGAGAATAAATTTACACAACAAGAAAGTGAAGACCTTGAAGAAGGACATTAACAGAGTCCTTGAAGTGGCTGCCTACACCTATAAATGAACTGGGGTTTATTTATTTATATAATAATTGTTCTCGGGTGGGGGGAGGGGAGGGGAAGGGTTTCTAGCCTTCTTTCCTAGCTATTATGTGCCACTTATTGATGAGAATCACTTCACACAAAATAGAGGGGGGTATCTTTTTTGACAGTTTTTTTTGTTTTAATTATTTTTCTTTATTTTCTTTCTTTGAATGGAGATGTCAAGTGTTGTTAACAGTTTTAAGATGTGGGAGACCCAAGAAAAAAGCAAACGGAAGTCTTGAATTCATGGAAAATAGATTAATGACTACTAGTAGGGTTTTAAATTTTATAAGTTTTAACATAAATGAGCTTAATAATTCTTTTTTTGGCTTTGCTTCATGGACGAAGATTTATGGAGGGGTAATGTCCACGTCAGCTGCAGGCTCGTTTGTGGCTGACAAGTCCGATGCAGGACAGGCAGACACGGTTGCAGCGGTTGCAAGGGAAAATTGGTTGGTTAGGGTTGGGTGTTGGGTTTTTCCTCCTTTGTCCTTTGTCAGTGAGGTGGGCTCTGCGGTCTTCTTCAAAGGAGGTTGCTGCCCGCTGAAATGTGAGGCGCCAAGATGCACGGTTTGAGGCGATATCAGCCCACTGGTGGTGGTCAATGTGGAAGGCACCAAGAGATTTCTTTAGTCAGTCCTTGTACCTCTTTTTTGGTGCACCTCTGTCATGGTGGCCAGTGGAGAGCTCGCCATATAACACGATCTTGGGAAAGCAATGGTCCTCCATTCTGGAGACTTGATCTACCCAGCGCAGTTGGATCTTCAGCAGCGTGGATTCGATGCTGTCGGCCTCTGCCATCTCGAGTACTTCGATGTTAGGGATGAAGTCGCTCCAATGAATGTTGAGGATGGAGCGGAGACAACGCTGGTGGAAGCATTCTAGGAGCCGTAGGTGATGCCGGTAGAGGACCCATGATTCGGAGCCGAACAGGAGTGTGGGTATGACAACGGCTCTGTATACGCTTATCTTTGTGAGGTTTTTCAGTTGGTTGTTTTTCCAGACTCTTTTGTGTAGTCTTCCAAAGACGCTACTTGCCTTGGCGAGTCTGTTGTCTATCTCGTTGTCGATTTTTGCATCCGATGAAATGGTGCAGCCGAGATAGGTAAACTGGTTGACCGTTTTGTGTTTTGTGTGCCCGATGGAGATGTGGAGGGGCTGGTAGTCATGGTGGGGAGCTGACTGATGGAGGACCTCAGTTTTCTTCAGGCTGACTTCCAGGCCAAACATTTTGGCAGTTTCCACAAAACAGGACGTCAAGCGCTGAAGAGCTGGCTCTGAATGGGCAACTAAAGCGGCATCGTCTGCAAAGTGTAGTTCGTGGACAAGTTGCTCTTGTGTCGTGGTGTGATCTTGCGGCGCCTCAGATTGAAGAGACTGCCATCCGTGCGGTACTGGATGTAAACAGCGTCTTCATTGTTGAGGTCTTTCATGGCTTAATAATACAATTAAGAGAAAGACAGTTTTAGCTTATTTGAGGAAAATTAAAGTTGACATTGCTTTTTTGCAAGAGACTAATTTAACAGAGAAGGAACATCAGAAATTAAAAAGAGACTGGGTAAGTCAAGTGGTAGCTTCATCATTTAATTCTAAAACAAGAGAGGTGGTGATATTGTTTAAGATGTTACTTGGTTACTGATCCTGTGGGGAGTTTTGTCTTGGTCCACTGTCAAATTTATTCTGAAATGTGGACATTTATTAGTATCTATACACCAAATATTGATGATGAAGGATTTATTTGTGATACTTTTATGATTTTAGCTGAAGTGCACGAAAAAATATTGATAAGATGGGATTTTAATTGTTGTCTTGATCTAGTTTTACATGAAATGGCAAGATCAGCAAAGGTAACTTTGAGCGTAATGAAAGAATTGAACTTGATTGATATTTAGGGGAAGTTAAATCCTAAAGAAAGGGATTATTCTTTTTATTCACTTAGGCATGACTCTTATTCTAGAATAGACATTTTATGTCAGTGCAATTGTAAGGAAGAGTTATTAATGTGGATTATAAAGCCAGAATTTTATCTGATCACTCACCACTTTGGTTCCTGAGAAAGAACATTCACTTTATAGGTGGAGTCTTAATAATGCACTAGTTATGAAGGTGGATTTTTTGTGATTTTATAGGAAAGTAAATTCAAGAAGTTCATAAATTGATTGTTTGGAATGCATTGAAGATATACATGAGAGGTCAGATAATAAGTTTCAAGGCAAAAATTTAAAAATATTATATGTAAGAGGTTGATCGATTAGAAACAGAAAAAAATTAATACAAAAATCTTTGTTATAACACTATTCAGACTTAGAGAATGGAAAAATTAATTGAGAGAACTAAGCAGAGGTATTATGACGAAGCAATATGTACCATTTCTGCACATGGAATGGGAGAACTGGTCATTATTATATGTTAGTATTGCCTCTCTTAATACCAATGGGCATTCCATCAAATGAGTTGGTGATCATGATATCCATTATATCCAGAAACTTTGAACAGGAATGAATGGTGGCTAAAATATAACCTGTCACAAGATAATTTACTGACAATGTAGATGAGAGGGCATTTTACTATCAGGAATAAGTATAAGATTTTTAAAGTAAATTTCTTTCCAATTATATATCATGCTTGTTTCCTGAGTTGCCAGTTTTGCTTTCAAATTATAGTTTTGCCTGTGCAAACTCTGTCCCCATCCTCAACCACACATTCAGACATGAAGACCCATGGACACAGACACATACAGGGGCAATGGATGAGGCTATGTGAACAGCAAAACAAGGCATTGGGAGTTAGATAGGAGGCACGATGGACAGGGCTAGAGGATTAGTGAGGCCGAAGCAGTCAGGCAGCTGGTGTTAATATGGAGGTGTGACAGATGAGGCTAGGGGATCAGCAAGGCCGAGGTGGTCGGGTGTCAGGTTAGATGAGGGCCAACGGAAGGGGCTAGGCGAACAACAAGGCCATGGTGGTTGGACATCAGGAGTTCAAAGGGAGGGTGATGGACAGGGCTAGGGGATCAGTGACATTGGGCATTGGGAGTTAGATGGGGAGGGGCAATGGATTGCCAGGGCCAAGATCAGCAAGGTGGTCAGCGTCACGTTGGTTCAGGAGTTAGATATTGGGCTTACTTGGGCAGCGTCAAAACAGGACCAGGATCAGCGGTCGGGTCAGTGGGCAATGAGCTGAGTTGAGGGGCAAGGATTAGTATTGGGCTCAGTTTCAGAGTTCAATATTGGGCAGGTGAGGTGAGGACAGTGGCATCCCCTTCAGGTAGCACCCAGCACATCTGTCATGGCTGGAATATTCTAGATACACCTATATTTGTGGGAAATTACATTTATGATTTACCTCACTGTTATGTTTTCCATATGGCTAATGGACAGGTCTTCCAAAATTTTATTATACTATTATTATTTTCATGTGTGCCGAGATAGAGTGAAAAGCTTTCTTTGGCACCCAGTCAAAGGCTAGAAAAGAGTTGCCTCATTCTTGTGTCATCTTGGTTTAAGAAGAAGGAAGGGAGGCAGAAAGGAAGCTTTGAATCACATGGTTTCATCTGCACGTGCTAAAAGCTGTCTGTTTATTTATAGTCACTTTATTTTTGTGGTATTATTTCATTTATGAGTATATTTGCATATGCATTTGTCTACAAGTTCTACATTATTTGTGCAATTATTGATTATGCAAACCTAATCCATTAATGTGTCTCATGTTACAATAAAGTTTAACGTTAACATCAACATAATTTTGATGTAGTTTTAAATGCTTTTATTTTGAATTCTATTGTTTTCTTACCAAATTTTCACTTTAACCACATGAAACTATGTAAATGTAAATACATTTAGGCTGTGCATATGATTTTGTAATTTAAAGGTGTAATTTTAATTTTGCTAATTGTTTATCTCACTAATATTGCCATTCTTTCTTTGGCTTGACTTCGCGGACGAAGATTTATGGAGGGGGTAAATGTCCACGTCAGCTGCAGGCACGTTTGTGGCTGACAAGTCCGATGCGGGACAGGCAGACACGGTTGCAACGGTTGCAGGGGAAAATTGGTTGGTTGGGGTTGGGTGTTGGGTTTTTCCTCCTTTGCCTTTTGTCAGTGAGGTGGGCTCTGCGGTCTTCTTCAAAGGAGGTTGCTGCCCACCAAACTGTGAGGCACCAAGATGCACGGTTTGAGGCGATATCAGCCCACTGGCGGTGGTCAATGTGGCAGGCACCAAGAGATTTCTTTAGGCAGTCCTTGTACCTTTTCTTTGGTGCACCTCTGTCACGGTGGCCAGTGGAGAGCTCGCCATATAACACGATCTTAGGAAGGCGATGGTCCTCCATTCAGGAGACGTGACCCACCCAGCGCAGCTGGATCTTCAGCAGTGTGGACTCGATGCTGTTGACCTCTGCCCTCTCAAGTACTTCGACGTTAGGGATGAAAGCGCTCCAATGAATGTTGAGGATGGAGCGGAGACAATGCTGGTGGAAGCGTTCTGGGAGCCGTAGGTGATGCCGGTAGAGGACCCATGATTCGGAGCCGAACAGGAGTGTGGGTATGACAACGGCTCTGTATACACTTATCTTTGTGAGGTTTTTCAGTTGGTTGTTTTTCCAGACTCTTTTGTGTAGTCTTCCAAAGGCGCTATTTGCCATTATATTCAGTGAAATAGGGGAATTACGATTTACAAGCAACATTAGTACAAAAAAACATTACTAAGGATTCTGTATGGTCTGGTACGGGAGGAGGTCCATGGGGGGGGGGGGGGGTGGTGGGGATGGTCACCATGCGTTACTACACTGGGTGACACCAACCTTAGTGATTCCACTGGTCTGTTCCACCCTTGAATGCCGAGGGTGGTTCCCCATATTGAGCTAGCAGCTCCACCACACCTCCTCAACTCCTGGTCTCGACTCCCCAAAGCCATTGGAAGCCATTAGCACCTTCAGCCTAGTGGGAGGCCTATTCTTCATTGTACCTCCTTCACCCCTGGTCCCAACTCACTGAAGTCACCAGCCAAGAGCTTATCTTATCATGCACCTGCTTGGGGATATCAAATATGTCTTCAGAAAACATTACGAATGATTATTTTCAGTGTTGAAACAATGTAAAATAACCATCACGACCAGACTGTCGGCACCTTAATAGTCTCGTGGAAGGTCAGTAGTTAATGCTATACTTGTTCAGAGAAATGGTCAGTAAATGGTAATTCTATTTGGAAAACGAATGAGAATGAATAATAAACATAAGATTTCTGCTTGAGCAACTTGCCTAATATTTAACTTGAGGTTCTAATTGTAGGATCCTGTACTTATTTTTAAAAATTACTATAGAACACAAACTTTTTCCAGAATTGTTTTATTAATAATATTGATGTTGTGCTTTGACTGAACCACATAGGTTTGTAGGTGGTGTAATAGTTGACAGACCAGGCAAGGGCAATGGATTCTTTCTCAAAAAAAAGAGTAAGCCCCCAATCAGATTTTTATTGCAGGCTTGAAACAATCAAGCTTAGTCAAGAATAAGTAACAAAGCCTCATTTACATAACTAACTACACAAGAAAGAAAGAACAATACACAATAACTATTGCACTGCAACCAAAAGTCTTATTCTGGCTAATTAAGAGGTTTTGAACTTCAGCTGCCATTGTAAAGTAAGAAATATAACAAAGATTGTGGCCAGGTATGGCTGGCAAGGTAATCTGCTCATTCCATCTCTAATGCACGTATTTGACATCTTTAAATTCCTGAACAGCAGCCAAAATTTCAGAATCAGCGATAACAAGCAAATCTGCTTCATTGGTAATGAATCAGATTTTATATTCAAAGAGACAAGGGGAGGGTAGGTGAAGAAAGAGAGCAGGAGACAATGGGCAAAGGCCATTGGAGGCAAATGTGCTGACTGAGAGGTGACCGTAGGAGTCCTGTGCATATTAATGCATTTCCTAGTCTCCTGTTTTCTTGGCCTCCCTTGACTCTGGACCAAGACCTCGCTCCGTCATACCCACATGGTTGCTGCTGTGCATTACCCATTGGTGCACAGATCTAACCATGCAGACAAATCTCCCATTGAATATGAAGTTTGAATGCTGGGTCCTTTTTGGCGAAACCAACTGCAACAGACCTGGATGCTGGTCTACTGTCGCAGCTCAGAGACTCAAATCTGACAAGAGTGCACCAACCTAAGGAACACAGGACTGGCTGGACACGGCCAGCTCCAAGTTCAAGACATTCTCACTGGCAACTGAAAGAGGAAAACTGCCTTCATGGGGTGGGCCCTGTTGCTAAGAGTGTGCTATTCTTATGTCCCAGCTACTGCCCCTGTGTTTCAGCTACTCCAAGCAACTCTACTGCTAAACCAGCAACCTGCAGTCATCAACAAAGGAGGATTACCTCTCCAGCCTTGCAAAAACTCTGACTCATGTCTTACTGGGAGACTCCGTGTCAGGATCATTAAGTATACAATTGTCCATCAAGGCATTATTCTCATGTAGAGAATAGGAAAAGTATCTCCCTTTCCTAACAAACTGCATCAAATACATATGGCCATCTGCCTATATCACCAGAAGGACAAGAACAGGCTAAATTGTAACACCCCAATCCAGGCACAAGCACTTTAAGATTATATCATCCTCCACGTACGAGATAGCAAAGAAGCCTGCATAACCCCATTATGATATGCACTAATTATTACTGAACTGCCCACCGTCTAATCTGCTCCTTCAGCATCAGCCTGACCACAAAATTTAAACGAAATTTAAGTGTTATGTTTAAATTGAAATTTATTTGCAACACGGTAGAAGCCAATTCTAATCATTTAAACTCGTGCCACCCAATTATACCCAAATTACCCTACTACCCCATCCATATATCTTGAAGGGTGGAAGGAAAATGGAGCACACAAGGAAAACCCATGAAGACAAGAAGAGAGCATATAATCTCTTTACGGACAGCGCTGGATTCGAATCCAGGTCACTGGCACTGTGACAGCATCGCACTTATATATATCATATAATCATATGCTGTATATGATATGATATGAGAGTTCATTGTTAATGTACAATGTACAGATGCACCAAAATTCTGACTTGCTGCACCACATAGCCACACCAGCAACAATAATATCAATTAAATTACCATTATGCACCAAAAATAAAGGAAAAGTGATGCAAAATATAAAAGAATAGAGGAATAAATATTCATACTTGATTCAGAGGTGGTGGAAACACCCATGGTTTGATATTTGAAAAGACTCATTTCAATTAGATTTGTTAACCAGTGAATGCCTGCAATGCATTCTCAGCATGGCCGCTCTCTTCTCCGCCTCACTTTTAAGCCCTGAAACTTATCCAGCTCTTCTCATCCCCATTTCCACCTTCATTACAAGCTCTCCACCTGTTTCAACATCCTCAAGGTCTTTTTCAGTCTTTTCAATATTTTATTTCATTTCTTTATGCTTTTTGATTTGGTTCCTTTGGACCTGATTTCCAAAGTAAATATTTTCTTCTGCCTCCAGCTGCCTTCTGCCTCCAGGTCAGAAATGGCTGTGTGCTGCAAACATGCAATTCAGGCAGCAACAAAATCAAAAGACTGCTTTCAAAGTAAATATTTGAATACCAATCTTCCCACTTCCGGACCCTGCTCTTTCACTTCTGGCTGCCTTTATCTTTTGTTCTTTCTTGCTGCCCCTCCACCCCACCCCCCTCAAAACCTTCTCCCTGGCCTGCATGAGTCAATTTTTTTTACATACGCATTCCACAGAAAATCTTAGGCCAAAAATTTCAGTCCTGTACTTCCCTCCTTCCATTCCACCCATTCCACCTACAAAGAATTATGGAAAACATTGCACTCTCTGCTTCCCATGGTTTTTAGTGATAGCCTCATGATTTGGTTGTCAACCCCATTCTTTAGCATGTTACAAACACCATTTCCTTTAACTTTCCCCGCCTCTTGTTTCTGTTAATTTACTTTGACATTTTTGCACATTTCACTTGCTGTACACACACTTCAATTTTTAATCTTCTTTGGTCATTCTTCTCGGTTTTCTCATCTGCACTAAATCTCAACAAGCAGCGAGATGATCACTCACAGTTTACCATCCTTTTCTATATAAGGCATCCTTCACAAATGAGGATGAATTACTTCCATTCCATTTCCGTGCCCGTTTAGTTATCATCCACAGCACCCAAGTTCACACTTCCACATAGACGTCAATAACCTTGACAGGTGTACCATTAAATATTTACTTAATGGATCCATCATAGCATCGTATGGGAGCTGCATTGCTCAAGTTTGGGAAAAGTGACAGACGGCAGTGAATGTTGTTCAGAACATAATGAAAACTTCCCTCCCCTCCATGGACTCCAACTATCTCTTCCACTGCTAAGAAACACAGTCAACATATTGGAGGTCCTATCACATCCCAGACACTCTCTTGTCTCCTTCTTTGCTCCGAGGAGAAGGCTTAAGAGCGGGAAGCCATTAACCAATAGATTAGAACAGTTTCTTCTCTGCAGCCATCATGCTCCTGAATAAATCCCATAGCAGCACTATCGTGCTTGGTAATAATTAATATTTCTATTCATTCAAGTCTAATTGCGTTCTTTACATGACAGTATGAATGATAGAGGTCGAAAGAAACAAAGACTTGTTGATCCAAACCAAGGCTTTTATTAACTAAAAGACTGGAGCATATCACAAGTAGGTCGACCTGTCCAGAATGACCTGGTCTGGCTAGGAGCAATCCTTTAAGACCTGCCAGTAGGTGTGGCTACACTCTCAGCCAATCACAGTCATCCTACACTACCGTCTGTACATATGTACATATACACATTGGTGATAGAATCTGTACTATCACATTCACCCCTTCTTTGAGAACCGACCCCAGGTTGGATGGAAGTTAGGGGCTGTACCGGTCAGGGGGCCTGACCATCTGGCGTGAATGCCATGGCGCCAGGATTGGGGTCGCCGGAGTCGTGTCGCCGGCAGGCCCGTAGGGTGCAGCCACTGCTTCGCTCAATTCCCCAACAGCGTTGTCGACAGTCTGGCCTGAGCTGGTGGAGTTGTGCTGGTCCCTCTGTTCAAGCACATGACCTGGGGAAGAAGGAATAGGGGGAGGTTGGGTTAAAGGCACTGCTATGCCTGATCCGGCTTGGGCTAGGTCCCTTACCGAGACTGTGTCCTCCCATCTGTCCGGGTACTCAACGTAGGAATAATGCGGGTTCGCATGGAGCAGAGTCACTCGGTCAACCAAGGGGTCGTTCTTAGAGTACCGGACGTGGCGTCGTAAAAGGACTGGACCAGGAACCGTGAGCTATGCCGATATGGTCATTTCTGACTCGATTTCCTCGGGAAAGAGAACATCCTTTCATGGGGGGGTGGCATTGGTCATGGTGCATAGGAGGGAGCGGATGGAGTGTCAGGCACTAGTGAGCACATCCTACCAGTGAGAGGTGGGGAGACCTTTGAACCGGAGTGCAAGCATAACCGCTTTCCAGACAGTGCCATTTTCTCTTTCAACGCCCATTACCATGTGGGTTATAGCTGGTGGTCCTGCTTGAAGCAATACCACGCTCCAGAAGGTACTGCTGCAGCTCTGCGCTCATAAACGAGGACACCCTGTCACTGTGGACGTAACTGGGGTACCCAAAGATGGCGAAGATGCTGTGCAGGGCCTCTATAACTGAGGAGGGAGTCATGTCCGAGCAAGGCACAGTGAATGAGAAGTGGGAGTACTTGTCGATGGCCGTAAGGATGTAGGTGTTATGGTTGGTCGACAGTAGGGGCCCCTTGAAGTCTACGCTGAGACGTTCAAAGGGGCAGGTGGCTTTGATGATGTGGGTGTTCTCCGGACGGAAGAAGTGGGGCTTGCACTCAGTGCACACTGGGCAGGCTCGGGTCATGGAGCAAATCTTTTCGACCATCTAGGGTGTGATAGTACAGGTTCTGTCACCAATGTGTATATGTACATATGTACAGATGGTGGTGTAGGATGACTGTGATTAGCTGAGAGTGTAGCCACACCTACTGGCAGGTCTTAAAGGATTGCTCCTAGCCAGACCAGGTCATTCTGGACTGGTTGACCTACTTGTGATATGCTCCAGTCTTTTAGTTAATAAAAGCCTTGGTTTGGATCAACAAGTCTGGTTCTTTCGACGCGCACTACCTAAGGCAGATTGTGAGCTTTGACAAAGTGCATGAACCGAGTGACCCCTGGATGACAGAGCTCCTCGTGGAGTTTCTGCAGCCTGTCCAGTTGTATGTTGGCGCAAGTTCCCCTGGAGAGCACCTCTGGCGGGTCGTTGAGTTTACCTGGCCGATACAGTATGTCATAATTAAAGGTGGAGAGCTTGATTCTCCACCTGGCGATTTTGTCATTCTTGATCTTATCTCGCTGGATATTGCTAAATGTGAAGGAGGCCGCTCATTGGTTGGTCAGCGGCGTAAAGCACCTGCCAGTGAAGTAGTGTCTCCAACGACGTACTGCTTCGACTATGTCCTGGGCTTCCTTCTCAACAGAGGAGTGTCGGGTCTCAGGACCCTGGAGGGTTCTGGAGAAGAAGGGTACCGGCCGGCCGGCCTGGTTCAAAGTGGCTGCCAGTGCAAAGTCAGACACATTGCTTTCGACTTGGAACGGAATGGACTCGTCGATGCCATGCAGCGTTGCAGCAGCCATGTCCGATTTGATGTGGTCGAAGGCTGCTCTGGCTTCGGTTGACATGGGGAAGGAGGTGGTCTTCTCAGCCAATCACAGTCATCCTACACTACCATCTGTATACATTGGTGATAGAATCTTTACTATCACAGTAATATATTAGACTGCACACAGAGAATCCTTCTCAATGCACCAATGTGCAATATTGCCTGAGAAAATATTTCTTAAGAGCTTCAGGTTTGATTTTTTACAACAATCCTTGTTTTGAGCAGTATATCATATCATATAATCATATCTTCATATTTTTAACAAATATGCAAAACTGAAGAAATCATGTACTAATTTCAGTTTTTGCATGAAAACACTAAAGTGATAGTGGCAGGTTAACAGCATGTTTACAAATGACATGTTGACCTCTATTGCAGAGGTTTTTAATAGAGAAGCAGGGAGGCCTTGCTGCAGTTGTAAAGCCCTTGAGTTAAGCCATATCTTGAATATTGTGTATGGTTTTGGTCTCCTAATCTGAGGAAGTATATTCTTGCTATTGAGGAAATATAGGGAAAGCTCACTAGACGGATGCCTGGGACGACAGGATGGATGTATGAAGAAAAATTGGGTGGACTAGGGTTATACTCATTGGATTGAGAAGAATGATAGGGGATCAACAGCACGATTACCATAGCAGTTAGCACAACGCTGTTACAGCACCAGCGATCTGAACCGGGGTTCGAATCCTCTGCTGTTTGTACACTCTCCCTGTGTCTGTGTGGGTTTCCCCCCGGGGGTCCAGTTTCCTCACAGCCTTCAAAAGACGTACTGGGTGTGTAGGTCAATCACCTGTAATTGGGCTACACAGGCTCTTGGACCGAAAGGGCCAGTTAATGAGCTATATGTCTAAATTTTAAAAACATAAAATTTAGGCAGGACTAGACAAGTTAGATATAGGAAGAATGTTCCCAATGTTGGGGAAGTCCAGAACAAGAGGTAACAATCTAAGGATAAGTGTTAGGCCACTTAGGATTGAGATGTAGAGAAGTGTATTCAATCAGAAAGTTATGAACTTGCGGAACTCCCTACCACAGAAATTTGTTGAGGCCCATTTGTTAGATATATGCAATTAAATGTTCCCTTATGGCTAAATGAATCACAGGACATGGAGAGAAACCAGGAAAAGAGTACTGTAGTTGTATGATCAGCCATGGTTGCTTTTAATGGTGGAGCAGGCTCAAATGGCTGAATGGTCTTCTCCTCCACATAAGCACTAGGTTTCTATGTTAAGGAGTAAGGCATTGCCAATGGGAGAAAATCTCAGATGGAACCTGAGCTGGAAATCTCTCTGTAAGAAAGATAGATAAATAAAAGATTTTGGACATCAAAATATAATATCTGCAAGCTGTGTTTCTGGCTGACATTAGAAAAACTACAGAGCTAATTTCTGTAGCCAACAGAAAGGAAATTGGGCAAAGTCCTGGTTCACCAATGCCTCTTGTGGATCTCTATCCAAGACCAACTCCACTCTGACTAGCTCCAGCTTTGCAAGAAACTGATGTTTGCAATGAAAATTTTAAATGAAACGATGCTATAATTTCACATGAAACATATTACTTTTCTATTTTCTTACTTTACTTAAAACCTCTTTTTAAATTATTTTGCTGAGAAACCCGAAGAAAACCCAATGATCAGATTGTATTCTAAGTTGGCTGTTTACGATTTCTTGGGTTCAGTAACATCAGCGATTGCCATAAAAGGGCTGTTCATGCCTGTCTCATTCTTAGTCAGGTACCATTCCCCTTTATCCGAATGGCCAAAATCCAAAATGATCCAATAACCACTTTTTTTTTGTCAGTGGTCCCTTAAGGTAATAGAATTCAGAAATCCCGATCAGAGAACAGGACGGATCAAACATAACTAGTGCATTATTGAGTGCAGATTTTTCAATATATGTCTCAGTTAAGTTGTGCATATGTAAATATTGGTATTGTAATGTGAATCCATGTCTCTTTATGTCTGAGAGAATGAGTGTATTTTTTAAATAGTGTTCCAAAATCAGGAAAAAAAAACAAAATCCAAAACACTTCTGGTCCCAAACATTTTGGATAAGGGGTACTCAACCTATAGTTTCACCTTATCAAGTATTCACTTACATACACTCATTAAAACCAAGGGGTATAGCAATGTTTCACTCTTGACACAAACCTTAAATGTTGTTGACTTATATGTCCCTGACAAACATCATGAAATGGAGATAAAAGTAATTCTAAGGGGATAAGTTCAGCAGCATTGATCAAGAGATAGTAGAAGCCATTGGTCATAATTCTATTGATGTCAATAATCACCAATGCAGGGATTAAATATGATATTTTTCCACAGAGTAGAAGTGGTCTGAATAAAAGTTGTTTCATATGAAGATTCAGTTTATTGTCCTAGTAATAAAACAGTGTCATATTACATGGAATTCCTTTTTGCCTGCTGCAGGGCAGACAGATTCACCACTGGCAGGAATGGCCTAAGTGCCTCTTACAGTCTTTCAGTCATACTTGCAGTCAGAAAGAGAGAGAAGCAAAAGAGAGTTCCCCCAGAGTCACTGAGTGTCTGTAGACTCACCTCCAGTGCTTCCACAGCCCCCACAGCCACACAGAGACCAGTCCAAACCTTTGGCAATCCGAGCTCCAGATCCAAACCTCCAAAACAGTCAGGGACCCTCCAGCACCCTCAGCACCTCCTTACATCCCTGTTCTGATACCTGGTACCCCTCCAGCCAGTTCAAACCAGTCTCCAGCTGTTAGCAGCCTGGCACAAGTCTCCCAACAGCAGTCTCCAGTAATCCACAGCTTCCTCGCCTCAAGTCACCAGCAGCCTCCCTCAAGTCACCATCAGCCTGCCACATGCATTGGTCCTTTAGCTGCAGAGCCCCCTCACTGGTTCCCCACCATGGTCACCATCTCCACAGGTCGTCTCCTCTGCTTTTTCCTCTCAGATGGTGCGTGATCTTTCCATCCTCTGGTGCCCTGCTTCAGTCCTCTGCTTCTCTGAAGTCTGCAGCCCCTCATGGCTGCTGTCAAATAATAGATGCCATCATCTTGGGCGCAGACTTGCAGTCACGGGATTTCAACTAAAACCACTGTCAGCACCCTCAACGGGCCGTTCAAAGTCGTGCGGAGCTGACGGTAGTTGACTGGGTGGCTGGACCCCACTGGAGTGCTGCATCTCCGCTCCCTTGCTCTCCACAGATCTGCACCAGTGGGAGCGATGCTGCTACAGCAGCTCCAGTAGCGCCGCCATCTTCATACATTCTATTCTTTACCATTCTATCCTGTTCTTCATATATTCTATTCCTATACTGTTAACTATTGACAAAAAATGCAGGTTGCATTGTCCCCTAGCATCTCCTTCTTTTGGAAGGTGCATTTAGAAGCCTGAGTAAAGTATTACTGTGGATCTTGTAAATGGTATATATTGCAGCCACAGTTAAAAAATGGTGGAAGGAATGAATATTTAGGTTGTTGGATATGTTGCTAATCCAAAGGACTGCTTTTCCCTGGATGATATTGAGCTTTCTGAGAGTTGAATTCCTCTAGGCAAGTGGAGAATATTTCATCATGACTTGTCGTTTAGCTAATGGAAAGACTTTGAAGTGCCTGGAGAATTCTTGCCATAGGATACCCAGGCTTGTAGTAATGGCATTTGAGCAGCTGATCCATTGGGGTTCCTGGTCATTTGTGACGCCATGATTTTACTAGTAGGGATTTAGCGACGCTAACTATTTCACAATGAACACTCATGGGAATGGTCATTAAACTACTGACATTTTTTTGAGTATTTGCAAAATGTTTTGGTGCAAAATGAAAATATTTTGCAAGTACAGGTATTCACAAAACTTTAACAAACCTTTGGAAATTCCACGTTAGTAGTCAATATATTAGTCAAATATACTGTGAACATTTTATTTATTTAATTGCCTTTTTTAATTCAATTATAGTAATTGAATAGTAATTACAATTATAGTAATTACTATTATAGTAATTTTTACAAGTACATGTTCAGCTGCAGCAAGAATGTTGGTGCATATGTTCATTATTCAATGTGTATGACAATTAACTTATTATTGAATGCTGAGATATATGTAGTCTCTTCAACGAATATATTAAACTTTCTTTGCAAACTTTTGATATTTTTTATAGTTTTCACTGGTTGCTAAATTTGCATTTTTCCTTGCATTTGAACATAGATTTTTTTTTAAATCTTGATTCCATGTCTTACCTCATTTGTCAATGATGTTGTTTAATTATATCTGAGGATCTTTACTCGCCTTTCAGCGATTTTTACTAACTTTGTATCATGCCAAATACTTCTTTGAATGCTGTCCCAAGTTTATAGTTTTGGCCATTAGCAATTTGTCATCAATGCATTTCTCATCCCTTCAAAGCTTGGTTTATTTAAACTTAAAGTCTTGGTTTGAAACTCTCCCTTCTCCCTCTCGAGGTGCATAACATCCACTGAACTGTAAATTTGGTCACTTCCTCAAAGAACTCACAGATTAGTCAGGCAGCATTTCCATTTTCTAAAGCCATGCTGTGATTTTCTAATAAGTGCCATTCTCCAGACAATCATAAATTATTTCCTTTATAATGCCTTCCAGCATCCTCCCTCCAAGTGATATCAGTCGAGCAGACCTGTAATTCCCAAGGTCTGATTTTTCTCTTTCTTAAATACCGGGACCAAATGATCTTCCATTTAGTCCCATGGAACTAGCCAAGATTGCAAAAAAACTATTAAATATAAGATCTAATGGTTCACACAATACATCTCACATTTCCCTTAACACTCTGGGGTACATCAGGTCCAGCAACCCAATCAACAGGGTATCTTAATCCCAGCTAAGGCCATTTTTCCATTTACTTCTATTGAATTAATTTTAGTACCATTGTTATTTAGTACAACTTGTATCTCAGAAGCGTTTTCCAACATTAAAGCAGATGTTTCCACTTAGCACTTTAATCATTACGTGAGCCTCCAACCAAACTAGCCTTGCCTAATTCCCTAAAGCCCTTTATGATTCTTAGTTAGAGAATATTTTTCAAAGGTTTTTTGTTACTTCTAAACATAGACTTATTTATTCTTAGCTACCTGCTCCCTTAACAGTGATTCTGTTTTAAGTAAGGAAAGTATTTTCTATAAGTTTATTTCTACATGAACTTTTCTAATTAGCTAGCACAATTTATTTTATCTTAACTCTGTATATTCTAATCTGTGATGCATGAGGTTTATTGAACTCCTTAAGTATAAAATAATTTTTAAAAAATCAGTTATTTTGTAATCACAGTTCCCTCATATAAATATTTCTATATCACAATGTAGGGACTTCATTATTATCCCAGTCAAAAATTATTTCATATTCCCTCATCTTGAAACCTGGCTTCTCCTTGTGTCTGAAGCCAGAATTATACATAATGGCAATTTGTCTCATCACCTGACTCATTATGAGCACTAATCCAGATGCTTTCTCACATGATGACTCTTTGGAACGCCATGGTCACTGCCATGAAAACATCTGGGAATTATATTTGTCATAAATTTAAAAAAATCAAAACCTGAAATGCTTCAAGTCATATAACATTTGTTTCAGTCTGATCTTATTTCATCAGCATGTGAAATAGTGAGGAAGTTTATGAATTGGTATAAGCCATATGAGTGTGTAATTTAGGTTTGAGCGATAAAAGCTTATATTGTTAATTTAAGGCAGCAATTTAAACTAATCCGTGTTGTTGATATTCATCAGAATTCCATCCTTTCTGCATGTAGCCAACCATTTGATGTGATTCATGATATGAGCAACCAATCAATGTCGAGTGAAATTATTCATGCTCTAGGCAGGAAAATAAAATTAAATCCTATATCTACAACAGTTTTTAAAAAAAAAACGTAAACAGGATGAGATGAATATAATGAGAGTTTATTGTCATGCACATAAGTACAATGTACAAATCCTCTGAAATTCTAACTCACTGCAGCTGAACGGGAAAACAAAATGCAGTTACACATAATAAGTATAAATTACATTCCTACACAAGGGAAAATAAATGATTATAAATATAAAAGGATAGAAAATTATTCACAATTGCAATGAATGCATAAAAAAGTGATATGAACCAACTTGATATGCTTCATACTGTCAGCAGCTTGCTATTTAGAAGGCTTTTTTTAGACAAAGTTATCTTATCAATGAGAATTATTAGCCTGGAAATATGAGAAAATATTTCCTTACAGTTAATTCTAAACTAGGACAAAAATATCCACTATTACATTATGTAAGGGTAAAGAATTGATCCGTTGTTAAGTTTATGTTTATTTTTGTAATTTTAAAATAGGTTGAATTATTTTAATGTCTTAGCTAGTCATTGAACAGAGAGAACAATACATTTTCAGTAAGATGGAATTTTTATCTTCATCAGGATATTCCAGATAAAATTTATTGAAAGGAATAATTCTTCCACATTTTATATTACCATTTTTGTCATTAAGTTTTGATAATGTCAAAATCACAATTTATCAATTGTATCGGATGATTTTCAAATAATCTGCATATTTTCATTCTCCAATAATGTCATTTAACTGCAAGAGTCAATTTGAACAACAAGGGGCATTCAAAAAGTTTCTATGAAAATGGGGGCCTACAAACATGAACAAAGAATATTGTCACTTTAAAGTAGCAATTTTGATTGACTGAACAAAAAAATAATTTGTCTCTTTAAATAATAATCATGGAGGGTTGCAAGTCACAGAGATAGCCCTGAACCTGCAGCCTCAAATTAAAAAGAAATTAAAGACATGGCCTTTAGTCACCATGCAGAACATACCTTCTCTGGAGGTATAATTACTATCTGCATATTAATATATGCAAATTAACTTGGGAAGATCTCATCCTCCAAAGGTTAAATGCGGAAGCCTATTAATTGGAAACTGGTAATTAGCTGCAAATGAAAAGGAAAAGTTTTATGCCTCATACCTTTTTGCTAAAGTATGAGCAAGACTAATAGATCCAATTTTTTTTCTGAGGTGTACTTAAGGTGAAAGAAAATTATGATTCATCCCAGCAATAATTAATTGCAACCTTATTATTCCTAATGTCAGTACGTCCGAGATTTTCAAATGTCTGATATGTAGATGATCCTAGTTAGACACATTTGCACAGATTCAACTCCTATCTGTCATTTTGACATGTATAATCCCATATTGCTAACAGATGCATCTCAGAGAATAGAGATAATTAAGTCTTCCGGCACAATCTGTTTTTTTTTAACAACTTGTGCTAAGTGACCCTCCAATACCTGGGAATTTATAAAGGAACACTATCCCTTCTAGATTCCAAAAGTAGGGTGCATTAAATTACAAGTATGGATGTTATATTAATATCCATTTTTTAAAACTTTGCAGATAGAAAATTAGAAAATTAGAAATTCCTTCATTTTTTACAAACATTTTCAGATCTTTTTTATCACTCAAAAGAACCAACGGTAATAAATGACTCAGGAAAGGTACTTAAGAGTAATCACTGGACCAAAACAATTGTCCTAAATGCAAACTTGGAAAGAGCATTCAATTGGCAACTAATTAACAGCTTACACCTAAACCAATTTTATTTAAATAGTCAACTGCTTGGTGAATGATATGAATATTTTCTGTTACTATAAGTATAAATTGATGCAGATAATTATAATTGCAAAAGGATTTCCATTATTATATTCTAAAATGTTAGCAATAATTTTTCTATTGAATTTTGTAAATCATTCTGCCATGTCTTTAAGACCATAAAACTATTCAATCCATCAAGTTTGCTCTGCCATTCGAAGCATGGGTGATGCATTTTTCCTTTCAACCCCACGTTCCTGTCTTCACCCCCATAACCTTTGATGCCTTACTGATCACAAACCTTACAGCCTCCACAACTGTATATGTCAATAAACTCCACAGATTCACAACCCTCTGACTAAAGAAATTTCTCCTCATCTCTGTTCTAGAGGGAAATCCTTTTATTGCAAAGTTATGCTTTCTGGCCCTAGACTCTCCCACTACTGGAAAGATCTTCTCCATGTCTACCCTATATTGCCCTTTCAATGTTTGGAATGTTTCAATGAGATTTCCCCTCATCCTTCTAAAATTGAGTGAATACAGGCCCAGAACCATCAAATCCTCCTCATATATTAACACTCTCATCCTTGGGATCTTTCTCATAAACTAATGATGTCAGGAACACTGAATTACCTTTATTTATAATGGAAACTTTTCCATTTAAGTTTATTTCAATATTTGCCTTTCTATTCACCAAACATAATTAGTTTTCCATTCTCTCAAGTCTCCTCTGTCCTTCTGATGGCTATGATTCCAGTTGGGATATTGCTTTATAGTTACTAGTAGACTTCCAGCACTTCAAGTGCCTACTTTTATATGTGATAAACAAATTTTGGAAGGTAATTAAGTCAACAATTTTGGGCCTCTTATCTTAGAAGGGATGTAATGGTGTTAGAGAAAGTACAGAGCAGATTTACCAGGATGATTCCTGGAATGCATAGGCTAACATATGAGGAACATTTAGCGGCTCTTGAGCTGTATTCACTGGAGTATAGAAGAATGAAAGGGGATCTCACAGAAACATTTTGAATGCTGAAAGGATTCGACAGCATAGATGTGAATAGGATGATTTCCTTGGTGGGTGAATCCAGGACAAGACAGAAAAGTCTTAGAATTATAACATACCCATTTAAAAATGAGATGAGGAGAAATTTCTTTAGCCAAAAGATTATGGATTTGTGGATTTTGTTGCCACATACAGCTGTGGTGGTCCGATCATTGGAGAAGATTGATAGTCATGGTATCAAGGGATATGGGGAAAAGGCAGGAATTTGGAACTAGATCTGAGGACATTTTCGCTCAGGGTGGGTTTGTGGAACAGACTTGATGAACCAAAATGTCTACTTCTGTTCCTTTATCTAGTGATCTTGTGAACATGGTGCATCACACTCAAATCAATTTTTTTCTCAATATGCATCCTCAAATGCTTTCTATTGAAGTTTGTGGGATTGTGACCTGGAGTCTCTTCTAACCCTGGAAACTAAAGTCAGTTGCAGCATCTAAGATGACACTTTGAAGCTGAGAAAAAGCCAAAAATACCCAGAACGCAAATAGCATCTGTGGGGAGAGAAACAGAGTTAACAGAGAAACAGGGAAGATCATTGATCTGATATTATGTGGTCAATAGTCCAGGTTCTACAGCTTGTAAATTTAACAAGGCAAAACATTGGTGACACCATAATTGGAGAAGTTATGTGATTAGTTGACAAAAATGTGTAAAAATTAAACCAAACTCATATTATTTAACTCTCTTATTTTTCACTTTCATATTGCAGGCTCATTGAAAGATGTTATCATTTGTTGCTCTTAGGCCCTGTGACTGATTCCAATAAAGAGAGTTAGATAAGACTCTAGTGGGCAAAGGAGTTAAGGGTTATGGGGATAAGGCTGGAAAGGGGTACTGATGGTAGTGATCAGCCATGATCTGTAAAATGGCTCGACGGGCCGAAGGGCCTACTTCAGCTCCTATTGTCTATTCTCTATTGTCTAAAATCTCAGAACAATTGGCTAACCTCCCCCCATCCCACAAAAATAGTTTTCCATGAACTATTATTTTGAGTCAAGTTTGAACTTACTCATATCAGACAATTTAAATAAAAATGGGAATATCTCATCAAATTCCCATCAGTATTGTTGGTACAGGAGGATTCCACATTCTCAGACAATCAGTTTTCCTGGATTATCCTAACCTCAAGGAAAAGTATATAACTATCAGGTAGAATGAAAGGGGTATTGCCTTGATAAATGACACATTGAAGGCACCCATGTTCCAATTGCCAACAGGATACTAGCTGAAAATATCAGGCATATTTAAAGGAATATATTAGATCCTTGTGGAGATAAAGTTTATTTTGATTAATGCTATTATAGTGTTCTGAGATCTATGTAATTTTGGCCAACAGATTGTCTCCTACAGCAAAAGAGCAATCTGACTGAAGCAAGAAGCTGGAAGATATTTCAACTGAATTTTTCAAACAGCTTTAGCAATGCAGCAGGATCCCAGAGGAAAGATCTTCATATTCCATCCAGACAACACATTAACATTTCTTTCCACATATGCAAGTTTCAATGTTTAGAAAACCTTTAGCAAAATGTGTGCCTATTGTGTCCTTGTAGTGGAAGCAATCCCACAGTGCAATTAAACATTGAAGTGTCACTGAAAGAATAATGATTCACTTCCAAATCAGGATCATCCATTACTTGAAAAGGAGCTACTGGTGCCAGTGTCACCATGAATTTGATCCCCTTGTCCTTGTGGAGGTTAGAAATCACAGTTTTAGCGGGTATACCATTGGAAAAACTTACATCATAAGAATGATGCACCTTGGAGTGGAGGAGGTTGTGACTATTTAAGATTTGGAATGGGATATCAACTGAGTGGACTGTTGGCTTCATGGTTGGTGTGGAGCCATTCACTAACATATACAACAACTGGCAGATAACAAATTCCATTTCCTTCATCTCCCAAATCCTTCATTGACAAAAGTCAATGTAAATTCAAACAACTGCAACCAAATATAACTCCCTAAAATGCATTATTGTGGGTGGCTGTAGTGTAATATCATGTTCTTTCTCACTATCTCCTTGTGAAAGAGTGAACCAGTTGGCCTTATCAGCAAAAACGATGAGTCGCACGACAGGGAAGAGGTGGAAAATCTTGTGAAATGGTGCAAGAGTATCAACCTGAGTCTCAATGTGGACAAGGTGAAGGAGATGATCATAGACTTCAGGAGGTCAAAGAATGATCACCCTCCACTGCACATCAAAAACTCTGTAGTAGAGAGAGTGGAGAGCACCAAGTTCCTTGGAGTTCACTTAACTAGTGACCTATCATGGACACTCAACATCTCCTCATTTGTCAGAAATATACATCAGTACTTCCTGAGAAGACTGAAGCAGGCAAGGCTACCAGCCACCATTATCTCAACTGGCTGAAAGATAGTGTGGTATGGTTGCAGCAGAGAAATAAATTGGGAGGGTCAATCCACAGAAGCATAAGAGTGGCAGAAGGGGTCATTAGATTCTCCCTACCCCCATCGAAGTGATCTACCGAATTTGTTGTCTGAAGAGGGCATGCAACATCACTGAGGACCCCTTCCACCCTGCACAAAGAAATCTTTAGCTGCTGCCATCAGGGAAGTGATACAGGAATATCAGAGCCAGAACCACCATGATGAGGAATAGCTTATTCCCATGGACAGTGAGAAGGCTGAATGACCAAAGGAACTGATCACACTAACCATCTGAGACACCCATATGTACAAAGCAAAATCTTTCTATTTATTTATGTATAAAGATGAAATACGTGTACTGCATATTGTTTGTTTGTATTTATGTAATGTCTGGTTGTGTGTCTGCATGTTTTGCACCGAGGACCAGAGAACATTGTTTCATTGGGTTGTACTTGTACAATCAGATGACAATAAATTTGACTTGAAATAAATGTTTCACTGAGGATCTATGAGGAATAGGATGGTTCTTTACTTCATTAAAATTACATAACATTTTTTTCTGTTTTATGATTAATCCTCTTTCCTTAAACTAAGAAGAGTTTGAGCATGTCCCACTTCAGGAACCGCTGGAGACAAACATAACCTGACACTTCTGTGATGTTGCATGACCTGCTGAGTTTCCTCAGCACTTTTGTGCACTGCAATTAACCCCAGCATCTGCAAATTTTTTTGTCTTCTTCTGCTCCTGTGCAGTATTGAATGAGCGTTGAATTGGCAGAAATATCTTTCAGATGAAGGTAGATGATTTCTGACAAAATGCTCAGACCCGAAACTGCTTACTTTTGACTTAATAAGAGTGCTGCGCTATCCAGCACTTTTGTGTAATGCATCTATAGATCAGCTGTTAAACCAAGATTCCCACTAGAGATGTGGAATTGCTCCTTTGGAATAAATTTCAAGAAGAATTTGGTAGTTTTTCAAGTATTCTAGCCAACATTTACACTAAATTATTGTTCTTAAAAGCAGACCATATTGGCCTGGTGAGCTCTGATGCCTGTCTGCAGAAAGTTACAACCTTTCTGCATTTGGCAACAATATTGTGCAACCCAAGTGCTATGAGCTGATAGGTACTCACGTGTGTGTTTTCCACACAACTGGGATCATACGGCATTCTGAAAAAAGAGGCATTGTGAAAAGGGAAGCTTGCATTGCCTTTCATTAACAAGAAAAGAAGACAGGAAAGATGTACTGATATATTTTCCTCCACTGTATATAGTCCCTACTGGCTACTGTACATATGAGGCTGGCCCACCCACTAATGACTCATCCCCTACGTCTCCTCCATTTTTGCCCTGGCTATAAAGGTCGAGCTACCTCCCCCTTTCGAACATTCCTGTATCTGGATCTGGACCAGCCTAAGTCTTGTGTGTATTAAAGTCTATCTTTTCCTCAGTTCTTGGCTCTGTGACTATTGATAGAGCCTATCAAGGGGAAGAACAAACATTGCCATCCACTGGAATATAATCAAATAACCATATAACAATTACAGCACAGAAACAGGCCATCTCAGCCCCTCTAGTCTGTACCGATCTAAGTGATCTCATCTCGTCCCACTTAGCTGCACTCTGCCCATAACTCTCTAATCCCCTCACATCCATGCACCTATCCAACTTTTTTCTTAAATGACAAAATTGACCTTGCTGCAACCACTTCTTCTGGAAGGTCATTCCACTCAGCCGCCACTCCCTGAGTGAAAAAGCTCCCTCTCATGTTACTTCTAAACTTTTGCCCCCTAACCCTTAATTTATGACCCCTCGTTCCAATCTCAACTACCCTCAAGGGGAAGAACCTATTCACATCTACTCTATCTATCCCCCTCATAATTTTAAATACCTCTATCAAATCCCCCCTCAACCTTCTATGCTCCGTTGAATAAAGACCCAGTCTAATCAATCTTTCTTTGTATGCTAGATACTGCAACATTTTAGTAAATCTTCTCTGCACCCTCTCTACCTTATTGATATCCTTCCTATAATTTGCAGACCAGAACTGCACACAGTATTCTAAATTTGGCCTCACCAATGCCTTGAAGAGTCTCAACATCACTTCCCAACTCTTGTATTCTATGCTTTGATTTATAAAGGCCAGATTACCAAAGGCTTTCTTTACCACTTTATCTACATGAATAATTCAAATTTCCACTCAAGATAATTGTTCACATATCAGATCCATCAGATGTTTTCATCAAAGTTTCCTAATTGCTCTGTATTAAGAATAACATGTAATTATGTCACTGAATGAATTTCCATGTTTGCTTGTCTTAAAATGGTAAAGGGTGACATTGGTAATGAAGCTATGGTGCTCTCTACTCAAAATGGCGAATATAGCCCACAACACCATTCACTTGCCCCTGGTAGTCTTATCCTGCTCCATCAGCCGTCTCAAACTGTTACTTGTTAAATAAATGCAGCTGTGAAAAGCAGATCTATGGTGAAATATATCATGCACCTCATCTGTGATTGTATTAAGGTGAAGTTCCTTTTGGGGACAATGTTTTTCAGTTTGATGACCCCCAAAATCAGCCCATTAACTTTTCAAAAAGTACAATTTACTTCTACAGAAGTTCCTGGTATTGGATGAAACCCTGCTAAGTGAAAATTCCTTGAAATTTTTATCAAAAACATTCAAATTAGTCTCTTGCTATGTCAGCTAATGAGCTGGCATGGGGTGGTCTCAGCTAGAATGTACCTCCTGTAGATTAATATATCAGGATGTGTCCCAATCAAAGGGAAAGCTCATTAACAGTGCTTTTTGATACTGATTTGATTACTGTTTCAATTGCAAAAGTGAATATTTTGGCTCATTAGGGTGATTATGTTTCAAGGTCATTGTTTGAAGAAAATTTTACCAATATGAGATAAAACCATTCATTTTTCTTAATCTTGATTTTTGAGCACTATATTTAAATTTTTTTCAGGGTTATCATAGCAATTAATTTCTTGCTCATTTAAAAGTCACAATGAAATAAAAAAAAATGGAATCATCATTTCCCATCCAATGTAAATTTACTAAAGAATTTATTAGCAGAGAAATGTTCTTATTATTATTAATTCTCAAAAACTTCAAGGAACTAGATTCCTATAATTTGTTTCAGTTCTATTCACCAAACTAAATAGAGTACAAGGTCTCATGCACACTCTCCTGAGATGAGTTTCTTTTTAAAGATTTCATTACAAAATCTTCAGTAAGTACTTTAGCAAATTAAAAACCGTTGTTTTTGTATGTTTCATGAACGATAAAACTGATGGGAAGCTTTATTTTAAGTCCGAAAGTTTGTGGAATCAAGCAGCATCAGAAGTGGACATCATTGCTTTGCAGGTTTGACAAACCATTGCCAGCCCTTGAATGGCAGGCAAATCCAACCTTTGTTTTCACAATACGAATGGTGTTCAAGTGAATACAGAGCAACCTTTCACAGCTCCCATTTTATAATATGTGTGGCTATCACCTGACAGTCTGCTCCCTGATGGTTTATAGAACCATAGAACTGTAGAATATTACAACATAGAAACAGACCCTTTGGCCTTTCTGGTCTATGCTGAATTCAGTATAGTTCCCCTGACCTGCACCCAGTCCATTTCCCTCCATTCATCTCTCATCCACGTGCCTGTCCAAATATTTTGTAAATGTTAAAACTGAGCCTGCATTCACCACTTCAGCTGGCAATTCATTCCACACTCCCACTACTCTTTGTATGAAAAAGTTCCGCTTAATTTTCCCCTTATAATTTTAATTATCTCTGTCAAATCTCACCTCATTCTTCTACATTGCAGGAAATTAAATCCTAACCTGCTTAACCTTTCCCAGTTTCACAACTCCCAGCAACTTTTCTTTGAATTGTAAGGTTGCCTTGTGATCTGTAATCATCTTGATCCCTTGCCACATATGCCTTGTGTCACCAGTGTCGCACACCTATCTATGGATCTACTGTGTGTATCCATGCTTTACCTTGTGGATTGCAAGGGAGAGTTCAGACCTGGCTAATCTTAGTGCCATTTTGACTCCTGTCCTAAAGGCAGCATCATGAACTCTGAAAAATGCCCGGACCTTTGCATCCATAGTTCCTGGTGAGCCCTAATGGTGAAGCTTTTGATCTTCAATTCAATTTGATTTCAGATGTATTGTCAGAGCATGCTCATGACATCCCATGCAACCCTGAGAATCTTTTTTCCTCCAGGCAAGGCACTTATTCGTCATGCAAAAAAACCTGTACACAATATACACATCTAAACAAATAAGGAACTATAAACAGATATGGAATGTAAACAAACTGACAGTGCCAAAGTTGAAAAGTAAGGGTGGCATGGTTGGTATGGCAGTTAGCGCAACACATTTACAGCACCAGCTATCGGGACTGGGGTTCAAATACCCCACTGTCTGTAAGGAGATTCTTTTTTTTGAATATTTTATTTTAAATTTTTAACCATACATGCATCCAAATATATTTCAAAATACTGATGTAATAATGTGTTTAATATCAAATACCCCAGCACCCCCTCCCCCACCCCCTACATTCCAAGAAAAAAATAAAAGAAAGTATAGAATTAAGTGTAAAGATTTTTTTTTAAAAAGAGAGAACTAATAACTAAAATGCATATCTATTTCATTGTTAATGGGGTTCCACACAGTTCTTAAAGGCTAAGAAGAATATTTAGAAATCTAAAAAATTGAAAGTTTAACCCTACTTTTTGTAGATATGGGTGCTAAACTTGTAAAAATATATCATATTTTTTACTTAAATTATATGTAATTTTCTCGAGGGGAACTCAACAGTGCATTTCTGCACTCCATCATTCCAACTCACTGTGAATCAGATTTCCAAGCAACTGCAGTACATTTTCTGCCCACTGCTAATGCAATTTTAACAAATTCTATCTGGTATTTAGTTTATTTCATTTTAGGACTTATCCCTATAGTATTATCTAAATAAAATTTAATTTGTTCCATAATCATAGTAAATTGATTTGAATGATCTATAGATTGAGGAGTTGTATGAGAGGTTTCAAATTTACATTCTTGCATAACTTGTAGATACTGGGGCCTGTGTCCATGGTATACCAAGCCTTCTCCCTCCAATTCTTGTGAAGGCTCCTCTTTCTTGTTCCTATTGTTCCTATTTCTTCTTAAGTCTTCTTCTTCATCTGCTGTCGATGTAGTAGTCTATTTAATTTGCCTACGGGCCTCTTGCTTTTCCCTAGTCTGACTAACAACGTTAGCTGACGTGGGTTGACGTAGGTTGAGCAGCTCCATAGTCTGATGTACAACTGCTGTTTCTGTATTTGCGTTGCCAAAGTGCTGCGCATGTGCAATTGCTCCTGTGATGTCAGTTTAGGAACTCTTGGGGAGCTGACGAAGGTGGCGCTGGAGTAAGATGGACATTGGCCATCGTCTGTCGGGTTGCTCTTGGAGAGAGAGTGGAAGCAAGTCAGTAGGTTCGATCGCTAAGATAGGCCCCATTCCTTTAATCATACTAACCTCTTTAATAATCATTTCTTTGTAGCTTAATATGCTTTTAAAGCATCTCATATAATACATTTATTAGGTGTGGATATACAGTTATTTTCACTAAAATTTTGAATGTCTTCTAATAAAATCACATAAATCTGTTCTTTTCAACAATGAAGAATTAAAACACCATCTGTAAACCAATTTCTCTTATCTGTCATTGTGATTGTCAATATTAATGGAGAGTGATCTGTAATATTCTCACTTTATATTCAGTTTCAATTATCCTACTCTTTATTTGGGCAGATAGTAAAAATAAGTCTATCCTTGAATAAGAATCATGTCTATTGGAGTATGTCTGTAAGGAATTTGTATGTTCTCCCCAAGTCTGTGTGGGTTTTCCCCAGGGGCTCCAGTTTCCTTCCACCATTCAAAAACGTACCAGGGGTGTAGGTCAATCAGGTGTAAGTTGGGTGGCATGAGCACATGGGCCATGCTGTACATCTAAATTGAGTTTTTTTGTTGAGGAGTCTGATGTTGGAGGGTAGCCGCTGTTCCTGAACCTGATGGTGTGAGTCTTTTCGAACCCATGAGAACAGGTGGTGTTGGGTGGTGTGTGGATGCTTGATGTTGCTGTTGCTCTCTGATGGCAGCATTCTCTGTAGATGTTCTTGCTGATGGGGAGGGCTTTGCCCAAGATGTGTAGGCTGCGTACACTAACTTTGCAGGAATTTACACTCAGGGTGTCCCCATAGCAGACTGTGATGCAGCTGCTCAGCACACTTTCATGCACAAATCTGTTGAAGTTTGCCAGAGTTTCTGATGTCATATCAAAACCTCCACAAACTCCTGACGAAGTAGAGACATCGATGTGCTTTCTTCCTGATGCCATTAGTGTGTTGAGTCTAGGAAAGATCCTCCTAGATCAGAGGTTGGCAAAGTGGTCTATATTGACCCCTGGTGGTCAATGGGACTACCCAAGGCATTGATAAATGTCTAGGCTATAGAGAAATTTCTCATTGATAAAAATTGGTTTATTTATTTATTTTACATGCTTGGAGGTCAATGAGAGATCAAGGATTCCATGAAGAGGTTGATGGTTTAAAAAGTTTGTCAACCCCTGTCCTAGATATTGACTCCCAAGAACTTAAATTTGCTCACCCTCTCCACCTCTGATCTCCCATTGATCACTGGACTGTATACCTCTGTATTTCCTTTCCTGAAGTCCTCAGACAGCTCATTGGTTTTGGTGACATTGAGTGTTGTTGGTGCACCATTCAGCCAAGTTTTCAATCCCTCTCCAGTATGCTGACTCGTCACCATTTTTTAATACAACACCCTAGTGTGGTACGTTGGTAAATTTGTAAATTGTGTTATTGTACCAAGCCACACAGTCATAGGTGTAAAGGGAGTAGTGCAGGGGCTAAGAAAACTGCCCTTTGGTGCTCCGGTACTGATGGAGATGGTGAAGGAGATCTTCTTACCAAACCTCATTGATTGTGATCTGGAAGTAAGGAAATCCAATTACATAGTGGGGTGTTGAATCCCAGATTTTGGAGTTTGCTAATCAGCTTTGAGGGGATGATGATGTTAAATGCCAAACTATAGTCAATAAAGACCATGCTGTTGAATGCATCTTTGCTGTCCAGGGCTTTGTGTAGAGCCAATGAGATGTCACCTGCCATAGACCTGTTGCTACAATATCAGCTCAGACAGGAGCTGATGTAACAAGACAGGTTGCTGGGCTCCTTTTTGGCACTCGTATGATATTTTTTAATTTACGACTTACATCAAACATAAACATATGTTTCTTCATCTTGAGCAATACATTGCAATAGAAATGATGCAAAATTATACATAATTTTGTTTTTATCCCCCTACCCCACAAAAAGAAAGAAATAAAACAAAGGAAGCACAAAAGAAGAAAAAGGAGAGAATTTTTTGAGATTGCATAAACCAACATATATATAACATATCTAAATACGTAAATCTTATGTTTTAAATCTGTTCTAAATATTAAATTTCAATATATATAATATTACTCCTAATTAATCATATATCTATTAAGAATCTCATATCTCTTAGATCATCCAATTTAAATCCTCTGTTAAATTAATTCTCTAAAATAAAACAAAACATCAATGCAATCGAAACACCCCCCATCATTGACACTAAAGAAAAAAGCACCCCCCCCCCTATACGGGATGTGGCTCATTGGCACAAATGAGCCTATGAACAGCAGCTGATGGACTCCAGCACCCTTCACCTCCCAGGTATTACATCAAAAGAGAGTGTCTAAATTACTAGTCCATTTCCTCATTGCAAATAATTCCTTCACATTTATTCGGCTTATTAGAAAGTAAAGTTTTCACAAAATCTAATCCATTAAAAAATTATTTTTTGCCATCCGGTAATACAATCTTCATCGTCGCTGGATAACGTAATGTAAATTTGTATCCCTTTTCCCAAAGCCTACTCTTGACTTCATTAAACTGTCTCCTCTTTGCCAACAGCTGTGCAGTAAATATCCGGGTAAAAGAAAACCATTGAACCATGATATTCAAGTGGACTTTTCTTCATTCTTACTTTTTCTGCTGCTAAGACTAAAATCTTTTCCTTGTCTTGATATTTTGAACACTTAATTACTATAGAGCAAGGTTTCTCATTTCATTGCGGTTGTGGTCTGAGGCCTCTATGTGTTTTTTCAATTTCAATTGGACCTTTGAATTGATTTACCCCCAGAACCTAAAGTATCCATCCTTGGAGAAACTGAATCATATTGTGTTCTTCTTCTCCTTCCTCTGCCAACAATTTTAACGTGGTTTCTCCTACTAAAATTTTCCATCTTATCAATTTTTTCAGAATTTATCTTCCTCTTAATAATTTCTTCCTTAACATTAGTTTCTCCTTTATATGTTTATCCTTTTCATAAGCCTTTATAATATTCTGATTTTTCACATTCTGTTGTTCTTGTACTTCCATCATATTTGTAGGCAACTGCTCATATTTTTCTTTCACCTCTTTAATCTCAGATTTTAAATAATCTATTTCTTCCCACATCATTTTAATATAATCCCACATTTCGCATACCATCTGTTTCAATTCACCATCAGAGTTCTTTTAATCCTTCTTTATAGACTTAGTTTTATCTTTAACGTGTATAAAATCTTCATAAGTTGAAACAATCTCTCTAAAGCTTGTCTGTACTTGTTCTACAACACTTGTTAATTCACCTCTGAAATCAATCTTCTCATTCAAAGTCAACTCTCTGACCTAGCTTAAAGAATCTTGTTTTCTTTGGCCCGGCATCATTTTCACCATCTGGTTACAAAAACTGCTGCTCCCAGAAACTTAACTCTCCGATGGGCCTCAGTTGTCACTCGAGGTCTGGGACTTCTCTGAATCAAAGGCCTCTTCTCATATCCAGGAACAACACCTTCAATCTTCAAAGACATTTTAAAAAGTAAATGGACTATTCTTATCTTCGTCCTTTGTACTTTAATCTGTTTACTTTAGCTAAATATTCATTTTCTTCTATTTTCCTGGGAGTTTTAGGATCCCACGTCCTACATCCTCTGTGTCACATGACTCCACCCCCCACCCCCCCATCCCCGGCACTGGTATGATTGATATCTGTTTGAAACAGGTGGGTACTGTGCCCTGCTGGAGTGAAACGTTGAAGATATCTGTGAATACATTGGTAAGTTGGTCAATATAGATATTTAATACATGGCCAGGTACTCCATCTGTTCCGGATGCTTTCCTTGGATTCACTCTCAGATATAGACAGGATAGGATCACCAAGGACCATGATGGTGCAGAGGAGTGGTTCTTCCCTGTTACTGTGTTCAAATCAGAAACAAGGCATTGAGTTCCTCTGGGAATGAAGCTTTGGCACCTGCTACTCTCTGGATTTGGGTTTATAGCAGGCTATTTAATTTAGGCCCTGGTGCTGCAGTTGGGTGTCTTCATTGTTTCCATTTTCATCCAGAATCTCCACCTCACCCAGGAGATGTCTTTCTGCAGGTCAACCTGCCCCCTCTGCATTGATCTGGATCTCTGTTCTAAAATACCTGTGATATGGCTCTGGATTTCTGGATTTCATTGTTCATCCATGGCTTCTGGTTGTAGAAACCCTGAACGATTTTGTGGGGACATATTTGCCCAAAGCTGTTTTGATAAAAGTCAGTTATGGCCCTGGTGTTATCATTCAGATCCTCAGCCAAGTTCTTGAACACTGCCCCATCCACTCGACTATTTGACTATCTTGGTGGACCTGAAGACAATGATCTACAGTACCTATATTATGAGGCTGAAAAACATGAATAAAACAGTAAGACATCACCCAAATCTTAGGATTACCAAAATCAACAGTTTGGAACATTATTTTTTAAAAACATTTTGCAAGCCATATCAATAACAATATCTACAAAGGATCATCAACAAAATATACATAGTGATATTTTTTCTTTTCCCCCACTTCCTCTCTCCCCTTCCCCACCCTCATCAAAAATTAATAAATGATAAAACATTTAAAACAAAGAAATAACCAAAAAAAAAGAAAAAATAATTGTATCGTCTACTTCTACATATTTAAATCTTATTGTGCTCATAATTATGTTGTTTTACGAGATGGAGGTTTGTGGTCGGCATTCTCCAACATATTTTATGTATGGTTCCCAAATTTGTTCAAATAATGTACCCTTGTCTTTCAGATCGAATGTAATGTTTTCTAATGGAATACACTTGTTTATTTCTGTACCACTGTTTTATTTTAAGGTTTGTTTCCAATTTCCAGGTTGTCATAATACATTTTTTGGCGACTGCTAGCACGATCATAATAAATTTTATTTGGGCTTTGTCTAATTTTAGTCCTCATTTTTTGTCTTTTATATTATTTAACAGAATTTTGTTTGGATCTTTTGGTATATTATTTTTTGTGCTTTTGTTTAATATTAGGTTTAGATCTTCCCAGAAAGTTTTTACTTTTGAGCATGTCCAAATTGCATGTAATGTGGTTCCAATCTCTTTTTTTTGCAACAAAAACATCTATCCGAAGCTGTTGGGTCCCATTCTTTTCATTTCTGAGGAGTAACATATAATCTGTGTAGCCAGTTATATTGAATCGTACATAATCTACTATTTATCTTGTTCCTCATTGTTCCTATACATATCTTCTCCCATGTTTCGTTCTTTATCTCTGTGTTTAAATCTTTTTCCTAACTTTGTTTCGGTTTATACTTTATTTCATTTTCTTCTTTATATTGTAATTTGATGTACATGTTCGTAATAAAATTTTTAATTATCATTGTGTCTGTAATTAAATATTCATAGTTGCTACTTTCTGGTAATCTCAAGCTATTTCCCAATATATCTTTTAGATAAGTTTTCGATTGGTAATATGTAAATATTGTACTTTGTGTTATTCCATATTTATCCTTTAATTGCTCAAATATTAATAATTTTTTTCTCAAAAAGCAAACTTCTATTTTCTTGATTCCTTTTCTATCAGTTTGGAACATCATTTAAAAGAAGGAATTTACTGGTGAGCTCAGTTATTACAAAGGGTTCCAAGCAAGAACCCCACTGCTGATGACAGATAAATTCTCATCATGTTGAAGAAACATCCCCAAATGTATGTCTGACAGATCAGAATCACTCTTCAGGAGGCAGATGACTATTGTCCGCAGGTTTGGCCACTGACACTTTCTGTTTTGTTTTTGTTTTGCAGCCTCATCATGGCTTCTTTGACTTTCATTGGGCACAACTCTGGTCCTCATGTCGAAAAATGGCAACTACAGACTCCAGAGGTGATCAAAAGCTTAGAAGCAAGCCTAGCTCTCTTATACCTGCACCAATAAAACAATTAAACATAACTGAGTTCTCACAAACACTTGTCAAGCCAAATTTCCCAAATATTATGATCCCCTGAAATGAAGAGACTATGTTTAAAAAGTGCTGTAATTTGTGCATGGTCAAACCAAAATGTCCCAAAATGACCTTGAGTAAAATCTGGAATGTGCACTTTTATTACATGTGAAATGTTTGATTACAAATCAAAAACTGTGGAGCACAGGGGCAAATAAAAGAATAAAGAGTTTTTGTCCAAAACATTATGGAGAACACTGCACACTCCTTTTTCTCATGGTCTGTAGCTAGGGTAGCAGAGCAGATATGGACAAGTATTCAAAGGTAAGGGCAAGAAGCAGATTTTTTAAGCATCAGGAACATTGGTGTACACCCTATCTAGGATGTTCCCTCTTTTTGGTGGTGATGTTGCCATAATAATGGAGCCAAGGTAGAACAATTGTCAGGTTAGCGTGGTTAAAGTCGCCAGCTACAATCATAGAACCTGGGCTTTGTAGATGGCACCCTGAATCTCCTTCATTGCTTCACCTTCATTCACCAAAGGTGGAATATAAACTGCAATAATCAGCATGGCCATTAATTATCTGGCAGGGAGAAGGGTCTGCATTTCACTATCAGATACTACATTTCTGCTGAGCCGAATGTCTTTACAGCAGAGACAATTGTGCACCATTTCTCATTGATGCAAATGCACAGACCCCCTCCTCGAGTCTTGCCAGAAGCAGTATCATCTCTGTATGTCCTGAGGGAAATAAGGCAATTTAGCTGATGTCAGGCTCACCAGTCAATAAAATCCTGGGCTATTTTTGGAACCTTTTTTAAGCAATGGAAAAAACATGAGCTCCAGCACCTCACCCATGGCCAACAACATTTTAAATCCTGCAATTTCTACACTAGACTTTGTCAAGGTATGAGGTAATACCTCGTCAGACCCTTGAGATTTATCCACCTTTATTCAATTTAAAGCACCTCCTCCTCTTTTATTTTTTCCATTCCATAACCTCTCTGCTTATTTTTCGAACTTCCCTTGACTCTGTGCCAGTTTGCTGAGTAATTAGTAATGTAAAAAGACACTTAAGACTTCCCCATCTCTTCTGTCTCCATACATCGCTGACTATTCTGATCTTCAAGAGGACCAATTTTGTCACTTTGCTCTTATCATACCAGTAGAAAGCCTAAGGATTTTCCTTCACCTTGTCTTCCAAAGCAAGCTCATGTCTTCTTTTAGCCTTCCTGATTTCCTTCTTAAGCTTTCTTAAGCTTTTGCTTGCATTTTTTTATGCTCCCCAGATACCTCATTTCTCCTTGTTGCCTTTTCCTGCTATACATCTCTCTATTCTTCTCAACCAGATCCCCAGTATTATTTGAGAATAAAGGTTCCTTTGCCTGTTAACTTTGCCTTTAATCCTAAAAGGAACATACAATCTCTGTACTCTCAAAACTTCACCTTTTATGGCCTTTCATTTACCAAGCACATATTTGCCAGAAAACAACTTATCCCAATTCATGCATTCTTCACCTTTTCTCATTTCCTCAAAATTGGCCTTTCTCCAATTTAGAATCTCAACCTGGGGACCAGACCTATCTTATCCATAATTATCTTGAATCTAATAGCATTATGATCACTGAACCCAAAGTGTTCCACTGCACACTTCTGTCACCCCTTCTGTCTTGTTCCCTAACAGGAGATCCAGTTGGTACTTTGATAAATTGATTTAGAAAACTTTCCTGAACTCATTTGTCAAACACTAAGCCATCCAGCCTCTTTTCAGCTTTGGAGACCCAGTCAATATGTGGGAAGTTAAAATCTTCTGTACATTTCCTGTAGCTGTCTGCTATCTCTCTACAGATTTGCTCCTCCAATTCTCATTGGCTATTGGGTGGTCTATAATATGACCTACTGCTCTGGCACTCTGTTTCCCATTCCCCTGCAAGTATATTTTAAACCTCCCTAGCAACACTTAACAAGCCTTCCCGCAATGATATCAGTCTCCCTCCAGTTCAGATGCACACTGTCTCATTGGAACAGATCCCACCTTTCCTGGAAGAGAGCCCAATGATGCAGAAATCTGAAGCCCTCCCTCCTACATCATGTCTTTAGCCACGTGTTAAGCTGCATTAGCCTTTATAAATTTATTTTTAATTTTTCTTTTCTGATTATATTATGTATTGCAAACACTGGCCATTTTTAGTTTACAGCAACTTTGAATACCTTTCTTTGCCTAAGTTCAAACAGAAGCATTTTTTTAACATATAATTCTATACATTAAATTTCTGGCCATAAAAAAACTGATGAACTCAACTTCTAAAAGAAAAAGAGCAGCAATGGAAACCCACAGTTTGTCTCTCCCCTATGCATTTCTCTTTTCCTTCATTCCTTCTCTCTCCCACAGCTCTCTCTTTCAGAAGAGAAATGTAAATGTCATTTTTCACTCCATTATGCTTTGTGCTGCATTGCAATGTCAAGGCTACCAAAGATCACAAGAGTTTACAAGCTGATTCGATGGATAAGAGTGAGATATATCATCATTAGTCCCTCCTTATCATTGGTGCTTTTATGATGGACGTTGAAGAAGGTTATCTGAAATTATCTCAACGAAATGGAGAAGTGGTCCAAGGAATAGTAGGTGGAATTTAACTTGGTATGAGGTGTTACACTTTGGAAATTAATCTAGAGAAGGACTTGCACAGTTAATGGTAGTCTGGAGAGTGACCTTTGGTAGCCTATATATTGCAATGTAGCACAGTGCGCAATGGAGTAAAAAGTGATATTTACTTCCATTTCTCTTCTGGAAAAAGCCACATCACATGAAGTGGCTCACACTATTTCTTAATCAAATATATAGATGCATAATTCCCTGAATGTGACAACTCAGGTAGATATAGTGTTGAAGAAGACATTTTCATTTTTGCCTTCATTAATCAGAGCACTGAGTAGAAGAATTGGAACATAATTTTAAAAATTTGAAGGTGTTGGTGAGACCACACCTGGAGCATTGTGTGCATTTCCTGTCACCCACCTATAGGGAGGATATCATTAAGCTAGGATGGAGTATGAAAGATTAGCGAGAATGTTACCAGGACTGGTGAGCTTGAGTTAATTATAAGAAGAGCCTGGATAGGCTAGGACTTCCTCCTTGTGCTGAATGAGTCTGAGGCAGGATCTTATAGAGGTTCAGGAAGGGCATAAAGTAAATTATCTTTGCCTTCTCTTTCCCAGGGTAGCAGAATGTAAAACTAGAAAGCAAAGTTTTAAGATGAGAGGGAAAAAAAAATAAAACACAACTGAGAGTCATCTTTATCACACAGAGGATAGTGGTCATATGGAAAAAGCTGCAAAAAGAGAGTAGAAGCAGATACAATTGTCATTTTTAAAAGACATTTGGACAGTCACATGGATAGAAAAGATTCAGAGGGATAAAGGGCAAATGCAGGGAAATGGGAGGCGTTTGAGTTGATAAATGGACAGGATGGGCTGAAGGGCCTGTTTCCATGGTCCTTGAGTCCATGGTCTCATTAGACTCGCTGAAGCTGCAGGCAGGTCACATAAGTAGTCAACCCAGTGAAAGAAAAGTTCATGCTTGTAGATCCCCATTTCAGAAGTGTATACAATATGCATGCTTATTATAACAGGAACAACATAATTGGATGCAAAAAGCTTTTCAAACCTAACAATGATTGAGATCTTTGATCTTGAGCAAGCACAACGTCAATCACAGTCCCACGTTCAGGTGACTCTATCTGTGAAGGCTAAGACAGAGTTGTCCCTCCGTTATTAAATCAATAGATCACTACTTGCTCAGGAAAAGCAGTAAACTCATCATATCCACATCTATAATTACTCAAAACATTACATTTCTGCATCAGGCAAAAGGAAACCAAAACATTAATAATGACTCATTATTCTTCAAAGCCATAGCATGTATGCAGCAAATACTGTTGTGAACAAGGTGAGTTGATCACAGAGGTGTTTGGCACAACTATCTGGTGACTTGCAAACACTGTGAACTGCTACTTAATTGGTCATAGAATTAATTCAGCATTAATAAGCATGAAAAACAGAAACTTTTCTAAAGCCTTGCTATGCAGGAGTTCTACAAAAGTCAACATTATTAATGTGTTTAAAAGGAGGATTTCACATTTCTCCTTAAAAGAAAAATCAAAAGTGTTCCCTTTTAAGATAGTGATGTTAAACATGAATTTGGTACCCTGTGTGATCTGCAGTCTCGCATTTACCCCACTCAGTGTTCATTTCTTTTTAGCAATTATTGCTATTGATGAAGTAGTTATTTAGAGAAAACTAATAGTTAACAGTTACTGCATGCAATTGTAATCTCCATAAGGGAGATGGTGTCTCATACCATAGATGATAAATTTTAAGATTACCCAAACAATGATAGAAAGACCTTGGAATTCACCGGCATCCAGAGGTCTTTAAAATTCTCCTTCACATTTCCTTGAAAAAGATCCATGCTGTTAACATGTTCAGTTGACATGCACCAATGAAACTCAAAACACTAACATGAATAATTTGTCATGTAGCAAAAAAACAAACTGCCTGAAAAACTCAGGAGATTGAGCATCATCTGTGAAGGTAAATTAATGGTTGATGCTGCAGGTTGAGACAATACATCGTGCTGTGTGGTGCTTCCCAAACTGGCTTGCTCTGGCAAGAGTGTGAAATGTATGTGAAGTGAGTGTTTGTCTCTGTATCCATATGTTAGCAGGACAGCAGCGTGAGGCTATGAAAAGGATGCAAGTAGCTAAATATATGTCTGCAATAATGACTTGGTAGTGCATGCACATGCTAGCGATGAGCTGCCAGAATACTGTTGAGGTAGTGCATGCACATGCTAGCGATGAGCTGCCAGAATACTGTTGAGGCTGTACTGCATTTGCCTGCTTTGAAGGATCAAAACAGTAACCTTGTCGATGAATCATGGAGTTTTCAGTGGTTTTGTTTCCAGATCATGAGAAACACATGCCAAATGCTCTCTGGCCAATTCCTTCCAGTGCTGCTGTGGGTGACCACTCTTGCATAATTCCATGTCCATGAGGTGCAGTCTCCATCTAAATGAACATCTTCCCAGCTGTTGCCGGAGAAAATCCCAAGTGATAGCAGTGCTGTTCATTATTGGTCAAATGCCTTGTTAGAATTTGTTAGAATCTATTTCCATGATTTAAGTTCAAGTATTGAAGTAGTGCAGTATTATGAGTTTATTGCCATACATATAAATATAATGAACATGTGCACCAACATATTACTTGCTGCAGCCAAACAGGTATTTTATATATAAAAACACAACCACAGTAGTATCCATTAAATTATTCCAGTACAGAAAAAGATAGTAAACTTAAAAGATAGATGAATAATAAATATTCAGTTACAGCTTGTGTAGGAGGAAAAAAAGTGACACGAAATCATTGGCAAGTCTATCACAGGCTCTGACCTCTCATCCCTGTGAGGCACTGATTCAAGAAGGCAGCCAACGTCAGAATGGACCCCCATTACCCTGGTCACAATCTCTTCTCACTACAACCTTTGGGAACAAGGGACAGAAACCTGAAGTTCAGCATCTTCAGGTTCAAGAACAGTCTTTATCTCCCATTCACTATCAGGTTCTTGAACCTCCCCGTACTACCCTGATCAGGAACGGCTCTGGCACCACAAAAAGATCTCTCTGCAACATTCTTTTGAACTAACTGCAACTGTAAATGATTATCTATCTTTTTATATTTATTGTCTCTCTTTATGTCTCATGGTATATTGCAATAACTTAATTCATATTTTTGCAGTTGTAATTTATTCTTGTGTATCTGTGGGCTGCAGTAAGTAAGAATTACAGTGCATCTGTGTGTGATACATAGGTATATGACAAGAAATCCTCAATCAATTTCAATCTTGTTCACTTTAATTGGTGCAGTTTTGTTTTAATAACTATGCATGCTGCTGGCCCCTGTTGTTGAGTCCAGTCAATATCAGAAGAATTAGTGCTGGCTGCATTTGCATTTATGGAACTGAGCAAACGGCATTAAGTTGACCTGCTGATTGCTTTGCGGTTGACAAGAGTAGGATAATTGTACACAGTGATCTGCATGTCTGCTTGTGGGGTGATTCATTCTGAACTGCATTAGAAGTGAAGCAATTTGAAAAGAAATATCGTAAAACATCATAAATTTAGATAAAAGTTACAAGCTTTCCTATTAAAATAGACGTTGCTGGGAAGCTACATAAAAAAATGAAAATGGTGATGGAGCCAAATAGTGAAGGGAGCTGTTGGACCAAAGTGCAAATATTAATTTGAGGAATTTTAAGTGATTCAAGCACTGAGAAAGCACAAAATTGAAGGTGAATGAATACCAATCAGATTCTTGATCAGAAAAGCCATTTCTTCAATATATTTTCATCCTATGGAAATGCCAAGAGAAAGCTTCAATTTCTAATGTAGTGTTGCAAGCAGCAAAAGTCCTGGGAAATTGTCTGGGCGCCAATCTCCTCTGAAGGTTTCTACCATGTTTGCAGTCTGCAGCAGTACAAGGATATTACTGTCACATGCCAAATAGGTGAACTTCTAATCAAGATTGCTTAACCCTCATGGAAAGCTAGTCTGAAAGGCCCATATCAATATCATCATCAAACAAGTATATTTACCACTGTGGATTGCTGGTACTGTTACTGACATCTAACGTTGATATTCTGAGTAAATAACTTTTAGATTACCTCAGAAAGTTGAACAGATTTAATGATGGGCTTTCTAACACTTTTATATAGATACAAGAATTATAGAATTTCACCAGCATATTTTTTATAGAGTTGGTTAGGTGCTTATTGTGGATGTTAAGATGAGGAACCCAAAGAACTATGCACTTGTCTTCATGGGAGGGTGAGTACCTTCAGGTTCATGGGAGAAGAAGACCCCTCCTGGAGCCAACATTTCAAGGTGTCTGTGCAGAAGGCACACGGGTGTCTCTACTTCTGAGAGGTCTGATGAGAAATAGCATGAAGTTAAATACACTATAAAACTTCAACAGGTGCATTGTGGAAACCATACTAACAGGGTGGATCACAGCCTGGTATGGTAAAAGTACCCAACAATGCAGAAGGCTGCAGAGAGTCCATCACAGACACTGGCCTCCATTCATTGAAAATATCTGTGTGAGCTGCTGACTCAAGAGGCTTGCCAACATCATAAAGGACTTGCATCAGCCTGTTGCTACCTTCAACTTCTCATCAGTACCCATACCTTAACCCCATAAATTACTCCATGACCAGCAAAAGGTCTGTCTGCACTACAGGAACATCACTTTTCCCTCCACTAACTGCAACTGTGAATATTTATTTATCTATCATTTGATATTTATTATCTCTTTTTTCTCTTTGTGCCTTAGATATTTATTAGCTGCAACAATAAGAATTTTCATGCATCTGCCTCTTAAACTTTTGTGCATGACAATTAACTTACGTTGACATAAATATTGGAATTTCAATAAGTTTTTATTTGGAACAACGTTATAGAAGCTCATGAAAAATAATAAATAACATTGGACATTTTTTTTTTCAAAAGGTTAGCTTCCTAAAAAAAAATTGGAGATTATGATAAACAATTTCAAGCTGAACACAAAGATAATTTCAGATTTTCTGTATCACGTAGCATGTTGGTGAAAACTTAAATGAACTTTTATTGAATTTATTATGTTGAATCATATAATGATGCTGTCACATTGTGTTAGTTCAACTCACCAAAAAATGTTGTGCTGCTGCTTTTCATTTGTACTCAGCATCTGATGCCTCCCATGAAAGTGTCCAACAATTGTCAGCCAGCATCGATGGATTCCAGTTGCTCTGATACTGCTTTTCCATAGTTGCCATGTCCTGGTGAAACCTTTCACCATGCTCTTCACTGACTGCTCCAAAATCCACAAGGAAGAAGTCCAAATTCTGATGCTACTATTACCTGAAGAAAATGTGCATCAACATGAGTTCAATCTATATCAATGTAATGCATGGAATCCCTATATGTGAGCTGCTTTAATAGCCTGTTTGCTCTATCTTGACTAAGCATGCCCAGGCCTAAGACAACATTTGTATAGTAGTCATGCGTGCTTGAACTGACCAAAACAGCTTGATTTCTAAGCAATATACTAGTAGACTTAAAATATGACAGAAAATCACAAAAATAATCTATATCTAAAAAAAGATACATGATAGGAAACTTTTAAGGATATTTTCATGATCAACCACCCAAAATCCATGAAATATAACTGTTCAGAAAGCAAAGACTTAATTGACCATTCTAATTAAAAGATGTTTTTAATGCCATTTATTAGAATCTATAGTATACTTCGACTTAAAATAAAGTTCTCTAACAAGGAAGTTCTAGTTTTAATGAAGCTGCAGTAAAATAAAATATATTGTTAGCCTTAATTTTTTTTTAATGAAGTTCACAGTGCGTCGAAATCTATGAGCAATCTTCATCTCCCTTTCAGAAAGTCTCCTGGTGCTTTCCAGCCAGATACTTCTAGAGATCTTTTGGCCATTGTAAGGATTCAACAAGCTTCAACTGAAAATTTAATGCCATCAGGTGACATCCACAAGGGTTGCTTTCTATATACTTAGATAATGGAATGATAACATAGTCAATGCACTGGATTCCAGAGCTAAGGAGTGAATTTAGTGTTAATTTTTGCTTCCCTCCAAGATATAGAAA
Organism: Narcine bancroftii; assembly: GCF_036971445.1. Classification (NCBI taxonomy): domain Eukaryota; kingdom Metazoa; phylum Chordata; class Chondrichthyes; order Torpediniformes; family Narcinidae; genus Narcine; species Narcine bancroftii. Next base: position 198,817,347 of record NC_091474.1, on the reverse strand, counting down.
TTAATGTCATCACTGAAAGAGTTAACACCAAAGCAACTGAACTTGGTGACAGTTTGGATATGTTAACTGTTAGTAAATGGTTGATTTAAACCTGTCTTTAATGGTTAGACCATCCAGCACATGCAGTTAATTTCAACAGAGCATCACAGAAGAAACTCAGTGACAAGACTGGTGCTCAGGGTTAGCCTGGGGGCATGCAGCAGTGGTAGAATGCTTCACATCTCCCCAAATGAAAGGTTCTTTCACAAACACAAAGCTAAATAGAAGTGAACCTTGATGATTGCAACCAGCCAACTGTAAGTGATGCTCTGCCTAACATGTCATTATACATCTCTCCTTCCTTTATTTTTATTTTGTTTTCAGAAGATAAATTAGAAAAAATTGACATCGTAAAACGAGTTACTTTTCTTTTGGCAGATCACGTGCTATTGGAACCTATGATTGAGTCTAGAAATAAGATTCATCAAAACGCATTCAAGGACCAAATTTTAATGATTGTCTAAATATATTAATTTTGTGCCCTGTCTTTTCAGCGGAATCTGCAAAATGTCACTACTTCAACAACAATAACACGTTACGCACCACCAGGTTCAACGGCAGGAGAGATATTGGCCTTATCTAACATCTGAATGAAGATGCTAGAGGAACTCAGCAGGTCATGCAGCGTCCATGGAAAGCAATAAAACAAAACTTTTCTCCTCCCTCCCACCCCCCACCTCCTTATTCGGGCATTTGACTGACTTTTGGTATCCCTGATAAAGGGTTCCGACCCCAAACATCAACTTTCTATTGCTTTCCAAGCAGCTTGCCTGCTGAGTCCTTCCAGCACTTTTGTGTATTGCACAAAATATTTTTTATATCCATGGGACCAGTTCCAGGTCTTCACAGCTAAATAATTGCTGATTCTGGAACCCTACAAGCAGAATGGAGTTTCTGTTCATTTTCAGTTTGCAGGGATCCCCAGTGAGGGACGCTGGAGTGCTGGTGCCTTTCATACCCCTGGGGATATTTCTGCCCTGTGCAAACTGTCCTTGGTAGCTCCATCAGTAGGTTACATTTGGTTACGTTTGAAGTTTAGGCGAGTGCTGCAGTTTTCGTGCTTCATCTTGCCCTGAGCTGCTGTAATTTTCCCAGCTTCTGATGAATGGGAAATATTTAAATTGGCTTCGGCTTGCAGAGAATGTTTGATCATGCTGTGTAAGCCTTTCGGCAAAGAAAAATAGGTTTCAGCTGCAATAGGTGTAAGGTAAAAAAATATTTTATAGATGCCTGTTTCACCCACTGTGGTCTTATATTGATAAGTGTTTTCAAAGTAGATGGATGCTATCAGTAAGGTTCGAGGTCTTTTATTGTCATATGCACAAAATTTGCTTTCCTTTGTTTGTCCTGTAAAAGCGCTAGTTGAGCGCCACCATAAAGAAAAAAAAGAGAAACAAAAAATGTCTCCTCAGAGACAGAGTATCCATGGAACCTAACACCTCCTCTGAAGCCACCATATCCGACTCTCCCACAGCCACCGTAGCCTTAAGGCTTCCTGTCCATTCCAACTCAATGCATCCAGGTCACACTCCTTAGCTCCTACTGCTGAACCCCTGAAGCATTAAAGATCCTTCGATAACCCTGCTGGTCATTGGCATCTTCATGAATCCCAGAAGCCAGAAGCCAGGCTCAAGCACATGAATTGTTCAAAGTTGGCAAATATCTGTAGCTTCAAGGTCCAAAGTATCTGCCATTATATGATGTAGATATAGAAAAATACAGCACAGTACAGGCCCTTCAGCCCTCCATATTGTGCCAACCTATATATTCCTTCCTAAAAAAAGTACTAAACCCTCCCTATCCCATACCTTTTATTTTTATTTCATCCATGTGCCTGTCTAATAGTCTTTTAAATGCCCCTAATGTTTCAGCCTCCACCACCATATCCGGCAAGACATCCCAGGTATCTGTAAAAAACTTACCCTTTATATCCCCCCTAAACTTCCCTCCCTTAACTTTGTACATATGTCCCTTGCTGTTTGCTGATCCTGCCCTGAGAAACAGGTGCTGGCTGCCCACACGATCTATGCCTCTCATAATCTTGTAGAATTTGATCAAGTCTCCTCTCATTGCTCTATGCTCCAAAGTGAAAAGCCCCAGGTTTGCAAACCTTGCCTCAAAAGACTTGTTTCCCAATCCAGGCAGCATCCTAGTAAATCTCCTCTGTACCCTCTCTATAGTTTCCATATCCTTCCTATAATGAGATATTTTAGACCTGCTAAAATATTTTCCAATTTGTGTATGTCTTTCTGTGGAGGTTTTAATTTATAGACATGACTCCTCTGAAGGCGGATAAGGTAGCTAATCTGTGCACCATTATATACATCTAATGATTGGTGTCTGTGGTAAGTTTGTATGCTGCAGTGCTACTTTATCGGTCTGGTTTCCTCGACTGCCCTCTGTCTCTGTTGTTTGCCTTGTTTCCATCAATTATTGAAATGATGTTGAATCCTCTAAGGAAAACCTTTTATGAAACAAGATGCATACAGTCCTCAAAGAGATTTCAGAGAGGTCAAAATAATTTAGAAGATGTGTTCTAAAGTACTTTCTGGAGTCCTGTCCCAGCCTCAACGTTCGCCATTATTCAGACTGGGGACAGGACAGCAGATATTGTAAAAGCCCAAATCTCACTGGAAAGCTCAACATTTTTTTCCCCTTCTCAACTTGCTGTCGAGATGTTAGAGGGAGTTGGTTCTTCATATAAACTGCGTCTTCTGCTACCCCGGAGAATTCGATGGTATGGATGGAAATGGTCATGTCACTTCTGATCAGTACATTGCAGTCTGCCTACTGGCAGAAATGAGAGTATTTTGGGGGAAGCCTACAACCTTCATTACAAACTCACAACATACCAAGGGTACATCATGCAGGCTTTGGGTAAAAGATGTCAATTAAGGGATCTGCATTGTCCCTTTGATGTTCTGCTAAGTTTTGACTGGTCAGCACAATCTTACAAAATAAATTGGAGTTCATTCATTTTTTACAGTCATTTTTAAACGTTGCTTGACCTGCATACTCCTTGATCAATGGTTTCTCACAGATGTTGGTTTGTTGTGGTCATTGGTCTCAAGACTGTTTTGGAAAATGTTGAGAGAAGTCTTCTCTCAGGAAAGTAGCAGCAACAGCCAAGTTTGTGCTATCATGATTGCTACTGATGCACAACAGGGAGAGGTGGGTGGGGGGGGGGGGGGGAAGGGGTATTCCCTTCATCAGTGAAAGGAAGAGACAGTTGCTTCTGCATCTCAGAGTGAGACTCCAGAATTGTATGTTCCTTCGTTGTTGACAAAGATTTCTTGAAACAGGTAGAGCCAACTCCGATCAAGAGAAATAAAGAGTGTGCTGGAGAGAACATAAGAATGAAATTATGAGGGCAAAAAGGTGTCACAAAACATCCTTGGCAAATAAGATTAAGGAAGATTCTAAGACATTTCATGACTATATCAGGAGCAAAAGGGTAATGTTGTGTCTGTGATGAGTCACTGGACACTGAAGCTGCTAGATATAACAGGTCTTTATTCATCACTAGTAAGTCTCCTGGAGAATTTATTCCTCCTCTCTCCTGACACTTTTCAAAACAGTAATGTCTGATACACTTTCAACACAAAGACAGCAATAAATCAATAACTACATTTTCAATGGCTATCATTACCTATTCAACTTGAACATTTTGGCTGTAGACAGGTAACTTTTGCAAAATTGTATATTTAGAATGGGAGTATATCCCAAATGACAGAATCCCTGTGCATATTCAATTACTTATGGCTGGTCCAAGGGAGTCAAAACACTAGATGCCCAAAATATACTACTTTGGTTACAATGTCGGTGGATGCCTCTGTAGAGATGATGCAACCAGTCAGAATATTATGTAACAAAGCAAACATACCCTGAACAGTATATTAAGTGGCAGGAATCTGTTTTTAACCATGTGCTTATAAAAGAGAAAGCCACTTAATACCATCTCTGATCTCATCAAAAGACTATCATTGAGAATTGGTCAAGGTGAACATTCATTTATTTTCTTCCCCTGTGTGGTTGCAATGGCACAGAATCAGAATGTCTCATACCTAATAATTAGTTTTGATGGCTTTAGTCTCATTGGAAGTTAAGTAGTGAACACGCTTTATTTTGAAGAGTAGTTCACATTTGAATTAATGCCTGATAGACACATAATTCCATAACTCCTGAATAATCCCAGCAGATAGCCAGGGAAAGAGTTGGTACCCTGAGACTAAATAAGTATGGAACCAGACAATGAGAACAAGATCCCAGATGAATAGTTCTAGAAGTGGTTTGTGATGGAGCAAATTAACTCCTGTGTTAAGAAGAACTTGGAGCCACTTCATTTCACCTGTCATCACCACAGAACATATTGGTTATGTATTTTCACCTTTGCTATCTAAAGGACACTGTTTGACCAGCCGAGTTTCTCCAGCATTGTGTTTTTACTTTTAGAACAATGGTAGATGCCATCTTGCTGGCCCTCCACTCTGCTTTTGATTACCTGGATCTCAAGAATACCTACAGTATTCTGTAATGTTTGGGACAAAGGCACTTTGATTTTTTATTTGCCCCTATGCTCTATAGTTTTAAGTTTGTAATCAAACAGTTCACATGTGATTAAAATCCACATCCTTGATTTTATTCAAGAGTATTTGTGTATATTTTGGTTTGACCATGTAGAAATGACAACATATTTTATACATAGTCCCCTCAGTCAGGGCACCGTAATATTTAGGTAATAATATATACATTAAAATAGTCATATTTAATATTTTGTTGCACATTCCTGAAGTCCTGAAGTCTGTGATTCATAGACATTACCAGGTGCTAAGTATCTTCACTGGTCATGCTCTGTCATCTTCAGCTCCTGCTTGTTTCAGGGGCTTGTCCCCTTGAGTTTTCTCTCCAGCATATGGAAGGCATGCTCAAATGTACTTAGATTGGGTGACTGATTTGACCATTGAATAATTTTCCAGTTTTTAGCTTTGAAAAACTCCTTTGTTGCTTTATCAGTATGTTTGGGATCATTGATTTGCTGCAGGATAAAGCACCGTCCAATGAGTTTGGAAGCATTTGCTTGAACTTGAGCAGATAACATGTTTCTGTACACCTCAGAATTAATTTTTCTCCTGCCATCAGCATTTACAACAATAATGAAGATAAGTGTGCCAGTACTTGTTGTAGCCATACATTCCCTGGCAATGACACTCCCCACTACCATATTTCACAGATTAAGAGGTATACTTTGGATTTGGGGCAGTTCCATTACACCTCCACACTTTGCTCTTGCCATCACTCTAATTCAGATTAATCTTGGTCTCATCTGTCCATAGAATCTATTTTCCAGTATTCTGTAGGTTCTTTTAAAGACTTACTTGCAAACTGTAATCAGGCCACTCTGTTTCTGAGGCTTAACTAGTGGGTTGCATCTTGCAATGTAGCCTCTGTATTTCTGGTCATGAAATCTTCAGCTGACAGTGGTCATTAACACATCTCTACCTGCTTTCTGAAGAGTTTTTTTCTGATCTCTCAGTCAGGCATTTGGGGATTTTTCTTCATTACGATGAAAATTCTTCTGTTATTAGCAGCAGAGATTTTACTTGGCTAAGCAGAACCCTTTGTGATTACTGAGCACACCAGTGCATTCTTTTTCTTAATGATGTTCCAAACAGTTGATTTTGGTAATCCTAAGGTTTGTACAATGTCTCATACTGTTCTATTCTTGTTTTTCAGCCTCATAATGGCTTCTTTGACTTTCATTGGAACAACTCTAGTCCTTATTTTGAGAAATGGCAACTCTAGACCCCAAAGGAGATCAAAAGCTTAGAAGCAAGCCTAGCTCTCTCATACCTGCATCAATGAAGCAATTAAACATACCTGAGTAATCACAAACCCCTGTGAGGCCAAATGTCCCAACCATTATGGTGCCCTGAAGTGAGAGAATTATTTAAATTCTGCATGGTCAAACCAAAGTGTATACAAAAAACCTTGCATGAAATCTGGAATGTACACTTTAATTACATGTGAATTGTTTGATTACATATTTAAAACAGTGGAGCACAGGGGCAAATATAATCACTGAATATCAGGCTGTTATTCATAGACTACAGCTCCATATTTAACACCAATACACCAGGAAGCATTACAATGAAACAGGGATCTGGGACACTCCACCATCTGTGTGATAAAGGTGCTCCTCAGATTTCTTTTAAATCTTTCATTTCTAGCCTTAAATCTAAGCTGTCAGGTTTGAGACTCCCCAATCCTGGGCAAAAAAAATATGTTACATTGTCGATGCCTCAAATGATATTAAAAACTTCATTAAGATCTCCCTTTAATCTGCTATACTATTGGAAGGAAAGTTCATTCTATGCATTTTCTTCTTATAATTCAAGCCCCTAACTTACTTGTGAATCTTTTCTGCGCCCTTTGCAGCTTAGATCATTATTACGAGCTCCCATTTTAGTAAAATGGGATTATTACTGTAAGGGCTAGTATAGATAGGAGGGACTGAATGGTCACAGTTAACATTTCACACAAGCACAACACAAGTCACAACCCAGTGTTAATTCAATATACATTGGAAGAACTGAGGGAGGTTCTGTCACTGTCTGTTCCAGAATTTGATAGATTTTCAAAGACATTGGGATTCTTAAAAGGGAGAATTATTCTGACGGCTGAAGAGAAAGCAGCTTTTTGAAGCAGCTCTTGTGGCCAGCCATTTTTGTGGAATTCAGAGCAACGCATTCACTGTGAATGACTGGGCCTTTTTGGTGGATTGATCTGTGCCAGGAGGATCTTTTTGGGAAGCAAAGTGCTTCATTTTGATTGTGACTAACAGTGAAGGTCACTTGGAGAAACTAGTGCCAGGGTCTTGGAAGCTTCATGGAGGCCACCCAGTTTGTCCCTTGCCTACAAGAGGACCGGGAGTGTTATGACCACAGCTCGTGTGGATGGACATTTCTTCAAAGGCAACGCAAGGAGAATTCGTGAGTCTGTAGCAGCAACAACTCTAGTCTTCCCATCAGTTCATCATTAATCCTGGGCATCAAATTTCAAAGGCCTACTCTTCAACAGTGAATTTAAAAGACTGAAGTTGGAAGTAACTTTCTAGATTTTGGCCTGGAGTGTAATGGTTTGGGTATCTCACACACACTCACACACACACACACACACACACACACACACACACACACACTAACACACACTAACACACACACTAACACACACTAACACACACACACTAACACACACTAACACACACTAACACACTCTAACACACTCTAACACACTCTAACACACACACACACACACACACACACACACACACACACACACACGGATTGTTTAAAAATAAAGTATAGTTTAAGAGTAAGAAATAAAATTAGTGTTTTAAAATTAAACACTGTCTGGTTCATTGTCTATTGCTGCTCGTTATGCACAGTTCGTAACACGATAAAACAGTGCAGCAAAAGGCCAAACCTTCAGCCCAAGATGTGTTCACCAAACATGAGGCCCAAGTTAAATTCTTTCTTCTTTCTTTCTTTGGCTTGGCTTCGCGGACGAAGATTTATGGAGGGGGTAAAAGTCCACGTCAGCTGCAGGCTCGTTTGTGGCTGACAAGTCTGATGCGGGACAGGCAGACACGGTTGCAGCGGCTGCAGGGGAAAATTGGTTGGTTGGGGTTGGGTGTTGGGTTTTTCCTCCTTTGCCTTTTGTCAGTGAGGTGGGCTCTGTGGTCTTCTTCAAAGGAGGTTGCTGCCCGCCAAACTGTGAGGCGCCAAGATGCACGGTTTGAGGCGTTATCAGCCCACTGGCGGTGGTCAATGTGGCAGGCACCAAGAGATTTCTTTAGGCAGTCCTTGTACCTTTTCTTTGGTGCACCTCTGTCACGGTGGCCAGTGGAGAGCTCGCCATATAACACGATCTTGGGAAGGCGATGGTCCTCCATTCTGGAGACGTGACCCATCCAGCGCAGCTGGATCTTCAGCAGCGTGGACTCGATGCTGTCGACCTCTGCCATCTCGAGTACTTCGACGTTAGGGATGAAAGTGCTCCAATGGATGTTGAGGATGGAGCGGAGACAACGCTGGTGGAAGCGTTCTAGGAGCCGTAGGTGGTGCCGGTAGAGGACCCATGATTCGGAGCCGAACAGGAGTGTGGGTATGACAACGGCTCTGTATACATTTTCTTTGTGAGGTTTTTCAGTTGGTTGTTTTTCCAGACTCTTTTGTGTAGTCTTCCAAAGGCGCTATTTGCCTTGGCGAGTCTGTTGTCTATCTCATTGTCGATCCTTGCATCTGATGAAATGGTGCAGCCGAGATAGGTAAACTGGTTGACCGTTTTGAGTTTTGTGTGCCCGATGGAGATGTGGGGGGGCTGGTAGACCTGGTGGGGAGCTGGCTGATGGAGGACCTCAGTTTTCTTCAGGCTGACTTCCAGGCCAAACATTTTGGCAGTTTCCGCAAAGCAGGACGTCAAGCGCTGAAGAGCTGGCTCTGAATGGGCAACTAAAGCGGCATCATCTGCAAAGAGTAGTTCACGGACAAGTTTCTCTTGTGTCTTGGTGTGAGCTTGCAGGCGCCTCAGATTGAAGAGACTGCCATCCGTGCGGTACCGGATGTAAACAGCGTCTTCATTGTTGGGGTCTTTCATGGCTTGCTTCAGCATCATGCTGAAGAAGATTGAAAAGAGGGTTGGTGCGAGAACACAGCCTTGCTTCACGCCATTGTTAATGGAGAAGGGTTCAGAGAGCTCATTGCTGTATCTGACCCGACCTTGTTGGTTTTCGTTCAGTTGGATAATCATGTTGAGGAACTTTGGGGGACATCCGATGCGCTCTAGTATTTGCCAAAGCCCTTTCCTGCTCACGGTGTCGAAGGCTTTGGTGAGGTCAACAAAGGTGATGTAGAGTCCTTTGTTTTGTTCTCTGCACTTTTCTTGGAGCTGTCTGAGGGCAAAGACCATGTCAGTAGTTCCTCTGTTTGCGCGAAAGCCGCACTGTGATTCTGGGAGAATATTCTCGGCGACACTAGGTATTATTCTATTTAGTAGAATCCTAGCGAAGATTTTGCCTGCAATGGAGAGCAACGTGATTCCCCTGTAGTTTGAGCAGTCTGATTTCTCGCCTTTGTTTTTGTTAAATTAAAATTCTGCTAAATGCACGTGACATATATCCCACCATTCCCAACATATATCATGTGTCTATTTAGAAGTCTCTTAAATGCTACTATTGTATCTGCTTCCAGTATTACTCCTGCCAGCCTGTTCCAGGCACTTGCCACCTGTGCAAGCAAACTTTCCCTACCTGTCTTCTTTAAGCTTCCCTGCCTTCCTCATCTTGAATGCTTATATGTTTCCTTGAAAGAAAGAGTTTGATTGTTTACTCTATCAATTCCTCGCATTATTTTATAAACTTAATTAAGGTCTCCTCTCAATGTTCCAGGGAAATAGCTCATTTGTCCAATCTATCCCTATAGCTCCTACCTTCTCATCCAAGTAATATCCTGATAAATCTCTTCTGACCCCACTTTTAAATCTTCACATATTTTGCACAAAGTGGCAACCTGAATTGTGCACAATAGCCCACGGGCAGCCGAACCAAAATTTATAAATGTGCAATATGACTACCTTACTTTTATACTCAAGCTTAATTATATCTTTTCCCATAGCTGGGTTACCAGATCTGTGCATGAAACTCCAATTGTGGACTTACCAATATCTTTTCACAATTTTTACATGGCACTCCAGGTACAGTACTTCCAATGAAGGATGCATACAAAATGCCTGCTTCATCAATGTTGCAACCCAACTTTCATGTAACTATGGACTTTATGCCTTGATCTTTCTGTTCAACAGCACCCTCTAAGACTCTATCATTTACTGTGCAAGTCCTATCTTGGTCTAACCTACCTAGGAGCAAATCCTCAGACTTGTCTAAGTAAAATTCATCTGTCATTCCCTAGCTCCCTTTCCCTGTTCATCCAGATCAGAAGTTTTCAAACTGCTCCCCTCGACTCACATTCCTCCTTAAGCAGTCCTAATGCCATAAGCCCTCTGTGATTAGTAATGGATTGTTTACGGTGGTATGTGAGTGGGAAGGAAAGGTTGAGAACCACTGTTTTAGACCCCATTGTTACTGATATATTTTGCTTGAGAAAAATTGTCATTGGCCCTATGGCATAGGGATTGCTTAAGGTGGAATATGAGTTTAGGGAGGCAGTTTGAAAACCACTGATTTAGATCCTAATACCGTTAATTCCTCTGTGTCCACTATACCACCATTATACCCTTCATTTTCATTCAACTCTTTGCCTCTGGCACATTATTGGTACCTCATTCTGTGAAGGCAGAATCTAGATATTTGTTTCATTTAAATTAAAACAGAAAATGCTGGAAATACTCAGCAGGACGGTCAGTATCTGCAGAAAATGAGAGTAGAGTTCATGTCTCAACTCAAAACCCCTTCTTTTTGATTCTGATTTTTTTTTAACTTGATTTCTTTGATTATTCAACCATTTTTATGTTTTCTAAATGCTTCAATTTCTAACTGTAATAAATCAAGAACTCTATTTAACAGGACCATGGATGTATTTTCAACAGAAGACAATGATGTAACACTATCAATTATACCCGACAGACCAGAAGTCAAGATTAATAGGCTTTAATTGTTATAAATGTACAGTCATATCTTACATGATGTTGGCCTGATTCCAAGGCAGTATTGAAGGAGGGGATTGGGTGATACTGCCTTTATTAAGTGTACTGACAATAACCACAACAGCAGTGCGAGTATAAGACAGCTTTAATAAACTAATATGTACACAGAGGTCTTGTCTCTCTGCAAGACAAACCTGGAAGGCTAGACTGTAGCTCTGGACTGCTTTATATACAAGGTCACCGGGATGACCCCTGATGACCTAATGGTGTAATTACGTATCACGACATTCACTCCCCCTTAAAAAAATTGTTACCCCCCACCACCCGTCCTCCTTCCCTTGTTTGAAAGTTCATGTCCAAAATTTTTGGTGGCTTCCATTGCCTCTGGACCTCCTCGGTAGTGGTATAGAGGTGGGGAGTGTGCTCTGCCTTCGGCCTTTCTTGATGGAGATGTGGGAGTGGGAAGTACTGGTTGGTCATGTGGCCATGTGGGCTGGAGATCCGCTTGTATGGGATTAATTCCTGCCATCAAGTCTAGGGTGGTGATATTTCGTGGGGCGGGCGTACCCAGGGTCCTGATTTCCAGGGTGAGTGGTATAGTCCTCTGGGGTGACTCGATGGATGACTGTTCTAGTGATTGCTGCTGTGCTCCTTGTTGATCCGTAGACATGTGTTTCCTCTGCATTGTTCACACATGCGTCTTTAGGCGCAATATTCCTGGTGGCCACTGAGACTTCTCTTCCATCTGGGAAGATGACAAAGGCGTATTGAGGGTTTGCGTGCCTCAACTCCACTTGATCCACCAGCGGGTCCGCTTTGTGGGGTCTGCAGTGCTTCTAGAGGAGAACAGGTCTCGGTGTCATCATCCATTTAGGCAGCACTAGGCCCGTCGTGGCTTTCCTTGTGAAAGAAAAGATACGTTCATGTGGGGTCATGTTAGTGGCAGTACACAACAAAGAACGTATAGAGTGTAGGGCCTCTTGCAACACTTCTTGCCATCTTGTAACAGGCAGGTCTTCTGCTTTTAAGGTCAAGAGGACCGTTTCCAGATAGAGACATTTTCCTTTTCGACTTGTCCATTCCCCCTGGGATTGTAACTTGTAGTGCAGCTGGTAGCAATCCCTCTCTCCTGCAGGTACTGCTGTATTTCTGCGCTCATGAATGCAGCACCCTTGTCTGTGTGTGTGTAGTTCGGGTACCCAAATATGCTGAAGATGGGTTGCGGGCATTTTATAACAGTGGCTGCTGATACATCAGAACACGTGATTGCGAAGGGGAAACGGGAATATACATCTATTACGTTTAGGAAATAGATATTTCTATTATTGGACGGGAGCGGGCCTTTAAAATCGAGGCTGAGGCACTCAAAAGGTTTGGTAGCTTTTATCAGGGTGGCTTTGTCTGGCCGGTAAAATTGCGGTTTGCATTCCACATAGATGGGGCAGCTCTTGTTCACTGACCTCACTTTCTCTACTGAAAATGGGAGGTTTTGGGTTTTAATGAAGTGAAACAGTCTAGCGACCCCCAGGTGCCCCAGCTCATTGTGCAAGCTATACAACTGGGACGTGTAGTTAAGGATGGCACAAGTGCCTCTGGACAGCACGTCCGGGGACTCGTTGAGTCTCCCGGGGCGGTATAGAATGTCGTAGTTAAATGTAGACAATTCTATCCGCCAGCGCAGGATTTTGTCGTTCTTAATTCTCCCCCTGCTCTGGTTACCAAACATAAAAGCCACAGACAGTTGGTCCGTGTCGAGGGTGAAGTGTTTGCATGCCAGATAATGTTGCCAGTGCCTTACTGCTTCCACAATGGCTAGGGCCTCCTTCTCTACTGCTGAGTGTCTTACTTCTGATCCCTGTAGGGTTCACGAGAAAAAGGCCAGAGCCACATCGGATACATCCGTTTCTACTTGAAACGGGATCGACTCATCTATGGACCACACAGTAGTGTCCCTGAATGCTCTAGTGGCTGCTGGGCACAGTGGGAAAATTGAGGCTTTTATAAGTGGGCAGGCCCTGTCGGTGTAGTTGAGGACCCATTGGTAAGCGAACAGTCCCAAACACCTTTTTAGTGCCTTTTTAGTGGCACTGGGAGGTCTAGGAGAGGGCGCACACGGACTGGGTCTGGGCTGATTTCCCTGTTCTGCACTATGTAGCCCAGGAATGGCAACTTCCTGGCACTAAAGACACATTTGTCCCTGTTGTATGTTAGGTTCCTTTCCTCGGCTGCCTGGAAGAAGCGTTTTAAATTCGTGTCATGATGCTCATGAGTGTCATGTTGTCTAAGTAGGGGAACACCACTTTCAGTTGGAACTCATCTACTATTCGGTCAATTTCTCTCTGAAACAGGGACACTCCATTGGTGACACCGAAGGGAAGTCATAGAAATTGATACATCATGCCATCTGCCTCAAATGCTGTGTAAATGCGATCGCTGTTTCTAATGGGCAGTTGGTGGTATGCTTCCTTCAGGTCTATGGTGGAGAACACCTTATACTGCACAATGTTGTTGACCATGTCTGCTATGCGTGGCAGGGGTAGGCATCTAGTTGTGTAAATTTGTTTATTGTCTAGCTGTAATCCACTACCATGCTCAGTTTTTCTCCTGACTTTACTACAACCACCTGGCCTCTCCAGGGACTGGTGCTCTCCTGTAGTAGCCTGCAGACCTCTGTCCTAATGAAGGCTCTATCCCTCGGGCTGTACCTCCTGCTCTTTGTGGCTATTGGTTTGCATTCTGGGGTCAGGTGTGTGAACAGCGGAGGGGGTTGTAAGGGATATGGAATATGGGGAGTCAAGTAAGTGCTAACTAGGAATGAATTAGGATGAGGTGAAGGGATAATAGAATATGGGGAGTCAAGCAAGTACTAATTGGGAATGAATTATGATGGTGAAGTAAGAATGGAATGTGAGGAAGGGTTAAGCAAGTATAATAGAATAGGGGTCTTACAGCAAGTAGATATAGCAAGTCCTGGGGGTTGAGATTAATGAATAAGAACAAACACATGACACTTCCTGGTAAACAAGTTTACAGAAAGGCACATAAATTGCACGTAGGCAGAATTACCTAATGCTAAACCAATCCAGGAGGTAGAAGAATGTTAAGGGGGGAGGTACCTCGGTACTGAAATGGAATGTATAAAAAGTTGGGTAAGCCCCAGTATGTGTGTGTATTCCCAGGGTAAGGGGAGCACCCAACTTTGCATTGTTGTAAAATAAATGTTCTTTGTTCTCAATTTTTGTCTTGAGTGAAATCTGTGAAGGCACCTCTGCTTCTCACAGGGTTCTATGTTCAGGACAGACAGGCTGCAGTGTTGTTTCTTCGTAAGGCGTAGTTGGGGGGGGGGGGGGGGGTGAGGTCCGTTGTGCACTATTGTAATGCTTTCTAACTGGCACTGAAAATCTAACTCCAATAGTACCGGGGCACAGAGGTGAGGAGTACTAGTAATATGAACCCTTCGTATTTTGTGCCCTGGATTTCTAGAGTAACCCTGGAAAACTGTTTTACCTCAGCCGCAAGGCTGCTGGCAGGATCTGGTGCTCACTCGGGCATGTGGGGAGGGCAAGGTGGTTGACTAACCCCTGGTCAATAAAACTTTCAGTGCTTCCACTATCTATTAAGCAATTTATCCTCACATCATTAATTTTGATGCACACAGTGGCATCAGATAAATTGTGTGGACTCGCCTGATTCATGTGTAGGGAAGCAAGTCTGGCGTGTCCTTCCATCCGATAGTACTCGGTGTCATATTCATCTCCTGAAGATTGTGTCCTCTGCTCTGTATCATTTATCCAAGATGGCCGGCTGCACATTGCATTCTTCTTCTGTTTGCCTTTGGAGAAAGAAGAGCTTTCCCACCTCTCATTAGCATGAGAATGGGCCTTGGCTGTGGCCTTGGGGCTTCTGCAGACTTTTGCATAATGCCCACATTTAACACAATTGGAGCAGACATTTTCTCTAACAGGGCAGAGGGCTCTGGGGTGCTTTCTTTGTCCACAGAAAAAGCACCAAGGACCCTCAAGGTGTGCTGCTGCTGTGAATTCCTGTGAGGCAGCGTACTTTTCTTTTCGTGGAGCTAGAGTCCAGCAGTTTGATGTTTGTCCAAGCTCCAGGGTCCTGTGAGTACTCCTCCAATTCATTCCTGGTGCTTTCTAAAGCTTCTGCAATAGTCTCTGCCTCATTTAGCCCCACCATTCCTTTCTCTAGCAATCGATGTCTCGTCTCTGTGGACTGTATGCCTGCAACAATTCTGACCCTAATAAGGTCCTCCGCATACTCCTGAGCTGATACTGCTTTAAAGTTGCAGCCTCTCGCCAGGTCTTTCAGAGAGAGTATAAAGTCTCTGGCAGACTCCCCTACTTGTTGTGAACTGGTCATGAGTCACTACCCAGAGTGGAGTTCACTATGCTCCTTACTGTTACGCCCCTGTAAAATGCTCATTGCCTCTTGGTAGGACCTGGCATCCTGTATAAGGGAGTAAGGGTGGTCTCTCAGCTGGGCTAACAAGTAGCATTAATAGCTCTTTATCTGATGCCTCAGCACTCTCCACGTAATTCAAAAAGCATCTCTGCCAGCGGCCGAAGTACGTGCTGGCTCCGGGATGTCTGGGGTCGAGCTCCAGCCTGTCTGGTCGCAGCACATGGCTAAGCCGCAATCTCTGGTCCCTTATGTGTAGCAAGGATGGACTCTGGGGTACTGGGAGCTGCTGGTAGAGCCTCTGTGGGGCTTGTGTCTGCTGGAGGAGTAACCTGAGTGCTTGGGGCTGTTGCCTGAGTCACTGGCTTTGGGACATTCGCAGCAGGCTTAGGGGGAATCCCAGCGGTAACGTCAGGTCTCCATGATACTGGGGAAACTGCTGCTGGGGGAGTGACGGTAGCGGTGTCTGCTTTCCCTTGCTCTGGAGTGGTTGGGAATTCTGCACATATGTGGCGATTGGGAACACAACTTGTGGAGATCCTTCCACCCGCACTTGTAGTGGCCCCTTTCTGATCGGACCGGGGTTTAGCATCAGCAGCGCCTGTACCGGCAAACCCATAGGCAGGCAGGGCTCTTTTAGCCATTTCTTACCTGCCCTATATCGTTCTTTGTGGTCTTCCCTGCATTCTACCACAATTCCAGTACATCGGTTCCTCGCCATCTCTGTCCTTGGAAGCACGTGTGTGCTAGTTGTCCCCGGATTCCATTCCTCAGGAAGAGTCTCCAGGTGGTCAGGAATGTGCATTGGAGCAGAAGCAGCTTCCATCCTAGTAGCTATCATATTAGTTTATTAAATTATACTGACAATAACCAGAACAGCAGTACAAGTATAAGACAGCTTTAATAAACTAATATGTACACTAAGAGGTCTTGTCTCTCTGCAAGACAAACCTGGAAGGCTAGACTGTAGCTCTGGACTGCTTTATATACAAGGTCACCAGGGATCAACCTGGTAGTGTAATTACATATCACCACATTAAGGATCCTGGAGGGGGAGGAGTTACAGTACCACATGTGGGCCAACCAGTACAATGACTGCAATACAGTGTTCCACCACATTCACCCTTTCTTTGAAACAAGGTCTGGCGGGATGATATGTCAGAGTCTATTTACAGGTTGAGCCCGTCAGGTGGTTTCATCTGTCGAATTGACCGTCACTGTTGCTGTAGGCTACTGGGTGTGGGCTGCGATTCGGATAGCTGAACAGAAGCAATTGGGGCTGGCTCGGGGGTGGTGTGGGTTGGAGTTGAGGCGGTGCAGCTGGAGCGGTCAGATCCTCTGGGAGTCGTGGGAAAGGGGGGTTGTTGTCGATCGACCATGGTCGGTTCAGTGAGTGCCTCAGTTGCAGGGGCTCCTGCATATGACAGGTCCCAGACAGAGATAGTGTCCCTCTGCCCATCCTTGTACTGCACGCATACTGGGGGGGTTGCATGCAGGAACTGGACCTTCTTGACCAAGGTTTCTGCTTTGTAGCTTCTGGTGTGTCTCCGGAGTAGCACAGGTCCTGGAGTTGTCAGCCAGACCAGTAGCATTGTTCCCGATGCCGACCTACTGGGGAAGGAGAGTAATTTTTCGTGTAGGGTCGCATTTGTCATTGTACAGAGGAGGGACTTGGTACCATTGAGCATCTCTTGCCATTGGGTGGTGGGGAGCCTTTTGACTTGAGGTCCGTCTGGCCATTCCCTCGTGGGTTAAATTTGGTGGTCCTGCTTGTGGCTTTGCCCAGCAGGTGCAACTCCTCGCTCATAAATAAGGACCCTAGGTCAATATGGATGTAACTCAGATATCTGAAAAGTGTGAAGAGGTTGCACAGGAACTTAAGGACAGTGGCAGGGATGGCAAATGGGAATCATGAGTATTCATCAACAATGTTGAGAAAATACATGTTCCAGTTCGTGGAGGGGAGGGAGCCCTTGAAGTCTATACTTAGAAGTTCGAGGGGGTAGGTGGCCTTGATCAGATGAACTTTCTCCAGCTGGTAGAAGTGCAGCTTGCACTCCGGACAGACCGAGCAGCTGTGGGTTAGCTCCCTGATGTCCTCAACCAAGTACAGGAGGTTGCAGGCTCTCGCAAAGTGATAGAGCCTGGTGACCCTGGAGTGGCAGAGGCTGTTGTGTAGGGCTTGGAGGCGATCTGCTTACATGTTAAGAAAGGGCATTGGGAGGCTTTTTGTGCTTCCAAGGCTTGTACAAGATCTCATATTTGTAGGTGGAAAGTTCAATTCTCCACCTCAGGATCTTGTCATTCTTAACATTTCCCTGCTGTTTGTTGTTAAACATGATTGCAATTGAATGTTGGTCAGTCAGCAGGGTGAACGGTTTGCTGGCTGGTAATGTCTCAAAGTGCACTGCTTCCACTATGGCCTGGGCCTCTTTCTTAATGGCTAAGTGCTGGAATTTGGATCACTGGAGGGTAAGTGAGAAAAATGCCACTGGTCTGCCCACCTGGTTCAGTGTGAGAGCCAGGACAGTCGGACTCATCGCTCTCCACCTGGAATAGGATGGGTTCATCTACAGCATGCATCATTATGTGGTGAAAGGCATTTGTATAAATGTATGGAGTGACCAGTCTGAACCTTTTCTGACCTTCCCTAACCCCTCCTTTGGCTTCTCCCTGGATTTCCCAATAAAGGCTGGTGTGCCCAGTCTTGCCCCCTTTTGCTCTTGTACCTGAAACCTGGCCAAGAAGTGTATCAGTAATGCTCAGGTTTTTGGTAATTAAAGCTGTTTAATCTCTCACTCATGTCAATGTGATTATTGTGTGTTCTACACACTGTTTTAGCAATGTTGCCTTTGATGTGAGTGAAGGCGGCTTGGGCTTCTGCTGATGGGGAAAAGTAGTAGTTTTTAATAAGAGGGGGGCTTTGTCTGCAAAATTTTGGACCCATTAAGCATAATATGAAAAGAACCCTAGGCACATTTTTAGGTCCTTGAGGTTATGGGGGAGTGGGAGCTCCAGCAAGGGCCACATATGCTCAGGGTTGGGTCCAATGACTCCATTCTCCACCACACACCCTAGTATAGCCAGATGCAAAGTGCAGAACACATATTTCTTCTGGTTATACCATGGATGGCACCAGGTACAAGAATTTTAAATTGCTCCTGATGCCACAACTCTGTGCATCGGACATACTGGGGCTTGGCTTCTAGTGCTAATTTAAGTGTTCTGATGGAATGTGATGGGTCCCACCCCTCCCTCACTGTCCATAATAACCAACTGCTGAAACACATGTTTATATCTCCGAACACAGCCAACCAGCTTTAGAGCTTTTGCTGTCTGGAGGAATTTTTGCAGGTTAGCATCATGGTCCTGCTGTTCATGGCCACAGATAATCACGCTGTCGAGGTAGAGAAATGTGGCTTTCATTGGTGGTCGTCCACCATTCAGTCTATTTCCCTCTGGAAGACCAAAACTCTGTTTGTGAATCCAAAGAGGACCTTAAGGAATTGGTAGAGACGGCCATCCACCTTGAGTGCCATGTATGGACTGTCCTTCAGGTGGATTGGGAGCTGAGGATAGGCCGACTTGAGGTCAATGGTGGAGAAGACCCAGTATTAGTCAATCTCATTAACCATGTTGGCTATGGGGGGGGGAGGTGGGGGTGGTAGGCAATCAAGAGGGTGAACGGTGTGGCTGTAGTCTATGACCATCCTGTACTTCTCTGCTCTTTACCACCACTACCTGCACTCTCCAAGGAGTCGGTTTATCTCAGCCTTGATAAAGGCTCTGTCTGTCCCATATGGTTGCCACAGGCTTACAGTCAGTAGTGAGGTGGGACCTGGAGGATTGACAGACCACAGGAAGTTAGCAGTGTTTGGGTCGCTGGTTGGCTGTGTTCGGAGGGATAAACATGTGTTTCAGCAGTTGGTTATTATGGACAGTGAGGGAGGGGTGGGACCCATCACATTCCATCAGAACACTTAAATTAGCACTAGAAGCCAAGCCCCAGTATGTCCGATGCACAGAGTTGTGGCATCAGGAGCAATTTAAAATTCTTGTACCTGGTGCCATCCATGGTTAACATTAGCGTTTGGTCTAGTAGGACTTAGAGGCCAACAACATATTACACTGGACTGGGTCACTGTGAATGAGCAGTGCTGTACTGTGCCCAGGTGCATGAAACTTTCGGTGCTTCCCGTGTCAAACAAGCAGTTTGTAATGCAGCCTTTTACTTCAATGTCCATGGTAGACCTGGCTAATTGATGTGGGCTGCTCCAATACTGGTCTCTGCCCAGGAGGTATTTGGCATAGATTACGTTCTTTGGGGCTAGACACTGCTTTTGCAGGAGCCCCATAGTGGCTGAGTAGGTCTCACAGTCTCTAATCTTTTGGAAAATGTGCTGTGCAAAGAGCTGGTCTCTCTTATTGACTTCTTCCCAAACGTCGAGCCACCTCATAAAAGTATTCAGGCAGTGCAGCCATTGATCGAATTTTATAGAGGTCTCTGGATCCTCGGGATCAGTGTCAGCTTTTCTTCTCGTATAGCCTTGTCCATGACACATAGGTATAGCGATTAAATTGTAGCGCTATCAATTAGACCCAACAGACCAGAAGTCAACATTATCAGGCTTTATAATCGCTATAAATTTACAGTCATATCTTACATGCTGTTGGCCTGATTCCAAGGCAGTACTGAGAGGACTGGGTGATACTGCCTTTATTAGGAATCATGGAGGGGAGGAGTTACAGTATCAGAGGTGGGCCAACCAGTACAATGCATGAATTACAGTGTTCCACCACAAAGGATCCAGGCTCATCACTACCTTCTCAAGTGTAACATGAGATAGACAATACACAAGGACTTTGTGGAAAAACACCCAGGAACTTTTATAAGAGGTTTTACTGATTTAGCCTAAAAAAAGAGTGAGTTAATTTTTATTGATAACAGCTAAACTTGTAGATTATATTTAGCTAATAGACACACTGATTATGTTCTCTCTCTCTTTCCATCCCTCTTTTGCTGTACACACCCACACCCCCACACCCCCACACCCCCACACCACCACACCCCCACACCACCACACCCCCACACCCCCACACCCCCACACCCCCACACCCCCACACCCCCACACAAACACACCCCCACACAAACACACCCCCACACAAACACACCCCCACACAAACACACAAACACACAAACACACAAACACACGTCTTTCTTTTTATCATTCATTCTCTCAAGGGAACTTGGGTTTACAGCTTTCTGCTTCCTCCTTGCAGTCTAAAGATTGACATTCCATGGGGAACAACTACACTGTTTAGCCTAAAACCAACATGCTTCTTGCACTCACTTTATTGTGTCACTTATAAATTATCCCCTCCCCAGATCTTACCCGTAAATCCACCTGGACCACTTGCAGATTGGAGAAAATGTTGAAATATAATTGAATGCATTATTAAGGAAAAGGAGCAAGATACCTTTTTTTTTTGACATTTATGCACAAAGAAGAAAATGACAACCTACTTTCTCCTACCATGATAAAATACCTCATTCTGTGTACATTTTTGAGGCTTTTGTTTGAGAGCAGTCTATTTCCAGTGCTCTTTGACAGTCAGTCAAAAAATCTGGAAAGATATCCTATAGGGATTAGAAAAAACAGTAAATCTCACTTAAGTGCCTAGATGAGGAATTAATAAGTTAGCTGCTGATTTAAAATGTCAAATGCTTTCCTTCTCCATCCTCAGTTTTCTATGGTGATGGTTACAAAGCTACAGTGCAACTCTACTGCCGTAATCAGAAATGTAAAATTTGCATGAGGAATTAACAGATTCTAAGATCACAAATTATTAATATGTGGGCATGGAAGAACTTGGTCCCTGTAACACTAATTTCAACATACTGCTGAATTCTGACAATCAATAATGGTATTTAATGGCCTTGTACATTGCACCTAAAATACAGAACAATTTAAATTATATTGATCCCAGCACTTTCTCGATGTCCTCACTCCAGTCAGTACACTGCCTCAACACTACTGAGTGGAAAACAGCAACTTTCACGGGCATAATTTTTAAAAAAACATGAATTGCATATGTAATTCTTCTTGTTGGAATATTTCCTTTCTGTCCATACAATGTTGAAGCTCGATCCTGCTGTTTCCTAAAGTCTAAATACTCAACAGAGAGTAGCTTACTGGGATTGGCTTCTATTCTTTGCTCATTCTTTCTAGGGTTTATAGCATTTCTGCTTCTTCCTTGCAATATTAAGGTTGACATTGACATTGACCCTAACGTCATGGACCACCTTCTCCACCAAGAAAGAGAGAGGTGAGCCAGTAATTCCTTTGGGCAATGTGGCTGACATATTTGAGCAACAACCAGTAAACCTTGCACACATACATACTAAGTGCTTAAGGACAAGGTAGAGAATATGAATTTGAGGACCAAGTTCTGATGGATGGACATTCTTGGTAGGTGGACTTTGAGAATGGAGCAGTGACTGAGCCAGTTATGAAATGTGTAAGGTATAGAATTATGGATGACTTTAGTTGCCTTGACATCATATGAGATGACAACATTTTGTGGTCTCCATCCATGCTTTTTGTACAACACTCCTGGAATCTATAGGTATCTTGTTTCGCTACCTCCTGAGTGTCTGTTTGGAAGACCTCATTATATTCATCCAGTGCAGCGAAAGAAATCCTTGGCATTTGCTCTTTGTTCATCCATTGCTCAAAATATCGAGGGGCAGATCATTGACGTACCACTTCCTGCAGCCACAGTACACCTTCCCTTCAAGGTAATATTGGCTTCCTCAAAGCATGTTAGTTGCTCACGATAAAAGGCTCACCAGTCATCTGTGCAGCAAGTGAAATCTTATGGCAAGTGCTGGCTGCAGTCATGCCCCTTCCTCATATCCCTTGATTCCACTGGTATCAAGAAATGGTTCATTCTCCGTTTTAAATGCAATCAGTGACTGACCCATTACCTTCCTCCATGGAGTTTTCCAAAGATTCACCAGCCATGGAGTGAAGCAATTTTATTTTATTCCTAAATTGGAACCATAGAACACTTACAGCACAGAAACATGCCCCGTTGGCCCTTCTAGTCCATGCCTTGTCTCCCTAATCATGAGACAGTGATGTCTAATTCTAGGCTCCTCAACTAGAGACATCCACTCTAAATCTACCTGATCAAATCCTTTATATTTTTGTATGGGGTCACCTCTCATTTTACCAAAGTCTGAAGAACAGCATAGACTTTACAGCTCTCATGATATGACAGTCATTCCATCCTATACTCGTGAAGCCTAGTTTGATGATTAATCTTTGCACACATCTTCAGAATATATTTCCTTTGCAGGTAAGGAGACCAGAGTTGTGCACCATCGTCCATGTCTGGTCTCACTAAAATAACCATATAACAATTACAGTACAGAAACAGGCCATTACGCCCCCTCGAGTCCACACCAATTTAAGTGAACTCCACTAGTCCGACCTACCTGCTCTCTCACCATAACCCACACATCCATGTACTCATCCAATCCTCTCTTGAATGACAAAATTGACCTTGCTGCAACCACCTCTTCCGGAAGGTCATTCCACTCAGCCACCTCTCTCTGAGTGAAGAAGCTTCCTCTTACATTACTTCTAAAGTTCTGCCCCCTAACCCTTAACTTATGACCTCTCGTTCCAATCTCACCTACCCTCAACATCTATGCTATCTATCCCCCTCACAATTTTAAATACCTCCTTCAAATCCCCCTCAACCTTCTACGCTCCAATAAATAAAGACCTAGTCTACTCAATCTTTCTTTGTATTCTAAATACTGCAATCCAGGGAACATTTTAGTAAATCTTCTCTGCACCCCTTCTACCTTATTGATATCCTTCCTATAATTTGGGTAGTCCCCTATATGATTCTGAAAAGCATCTTGCAATAAAATCCAGGTCACTGGCATTAAGCCTGGCCTGTGGTGCAGAAGGATTAGCAGAGGAATGCAGTGGTCATAGATCACTCCATTGTCAGGGGTACAGACAAGGGATTCTGTGAGCCTAATGGATATACCTGCATGGTGTGTTGCCTCCCAGGTGCCAGGTTGCTAGAAATCTCAAATCGGGTCCAGGGTATTCTGAGAGGAGAGGGTGAACAGCCTGATGTCTTGGTACATGCGAGTACCAATGATATAGATAAAAAAGGGAGGAGGTCCTGAAGAGGGATTACAGAGAATTAGGATAGAAGCTCTAGGGTAGTGATCTCTGGATAGCTACCTGTGCAAGTGGGGGGAAAATGGAAGGATCAGATGGATGAATGTATGGCTGAGGGCCTGGTGCAAAAGGCAGGGTGTCAGATTTTTAGACCATTGGGATCTCTTCTGTGGGAGGCATGACCTCAACAAGATGGACAGGTTACACCTGAACCCAAAAGGGTCCAATATCCTGGCGGGCAGATTTAATAGTGCTGTTGGATATGGTTTAAACTAATTTGGCAGGGGAATGGGAACCTGAGTGATAGGGCAATGTATAGGAAAGGGAGAATAGGAAAAGTTCAGATAGGCAGAGAAATTAAAAGGGCAGAAGGAGCAGAAAGGGATCGGAGAGTATGGCCAAGTGCATCAGGTAACAAGGTGAGTGGTGTGAGGAGTAACAGGAGAATAAGAAATAAAATGGATGAGCTTGAGGCTCAACTGCATATTGGAGGCTATTATGTTATAGGAATAATGGAGACATAGCTGCAGGAGGGCCAGGATTGGGAAATTAATATTCCAGGGTATATGTCCTATTGAAAGGACAGGTGGGTAGAGGGGGTAGGGTGGCTCTGTTGGTGAGGAATGATTTTCATTTTCTTGAAAGAAGCAACATAAAAGCAGGTGGAGTAGAGTCTGTTTAGATAGAGTTGAGGAATTGCAAGGGCAAGAGGACCATAATGGGAGTCATTTACAGGCTCCCAACCAGTGACTCAGATATAGGAAACAGAATAAATCAGGAGTTAAGTTTGGCAGGTCAGAATGGTAATGATACAGTTGTTAAGGGGGATTTCAACATCCAGGTAGACTGGGAAAATATAGCTTGTGTGGGACTACAAGAGAGTTTATAGAATGTCTCCAGGATACATTCTTAGAGCAGCTCACGATGGACATCACCAGGGGGAAGACAATTCCAGATTAGGTGTTGTGTAACAATGTAGATTTGATAAGGGACCTTGAAGTAGAGGAGCTATTAGGTAATAATGACCATAATATGGTAAGTTTTAATTTGCAATTTGAAAGGGAAAAGGAAAGAAATTTGGAAGTATCAGTATTACAGTTGAATAAAGGGGATTATGCAGCCATGAGGAAGGAGCTTGCCAAAATACAATGGAAGGATACCCTGGCTGGGAGAACTGTGGAACAAAAATGGCAGGTATTTCTGGGCATTTCTCAGAAGGTACAGGACCAGTTCATTCCAAGGAGGAAGAAAGGTTCTAAGGTGAGCATAGAACAACCATGGCTGTCAACAGAAGTCAAGAACGGTATCAAGACCAAGGAGAGGAAATATAACAAAGAGAAGTAGGAAGCTAGAGGATTGGGAAACCTTCAAAGAGCAACAAAGATAACTAAGAAAGCTATACAGGAAGAAAAAATTAGGTACAAGTATAAACTAGCCAATAATATAAAAGGGGATAGTAAAAGCATCTTTAGTTTTGTAAAGAGGAAAAATTGGGCCCTTATAAACAGAAACTGTCAAAATTATTTTGGGAAGCAAGGAAATGGCTGACAAGTTTAATAGATACTTTGGATCTCTCTTCACCAGGGAAGGTACAGGTAAAGGTCAGATAGGGGGAAGAGGTCCTGTGGTATTGAAGGAATTGATAGAAATTCCAATGGTAATGGAGGAATTGATGGAAATCCAGATTCGGAAGCATGTGTTCTTGAGTAAATTGAAAGGACTGAAGGCTGATAAGTCCCCAGGGCCTAATGGACTGCATCGCAGGGTGTTTTGGGAGGTTGCTCTTGAAATTGTTGATGCATTGCTTGACATTTTCCAATGTTCTATGGATTGGAGGGTGGCTAATGTTGTGTCACTTTTTAAGATGGGAGGGAGAGAATAGGCAATTACAGGCTGGTTAGCCTGACGTCAGTAGTGGGGAAGATATTAGAATCTATTATAAAAGAAGAAATAACAGAACACCTAAACAGAAATAATAGTATCATTACCACCATGGATTTCTGAAGGGAAAATCATGCTTGACTAATCTTCTGAACTTTTTCGAGGATGTGATGAGGAGGGTGGACATGGGAGAGCCAGTGGTTGTGGTGTACTTGGACTTTCAGAAGGCATTTGATAAGGTCCTACACAGGAGATTAGTAGGCAAAATCAGAGAGCATGGTATTGGAGGTAGGGTGCTGACATGGATAGAAAATTGGTTGACAGACAGAAAACAAAGAGTAAGGATTAATGGGTCACTTTCGGGATGGCAGAATGTGACAAGTGGGGTCCTGCAGCACTTGGTGCTGGGTCCTCAGTTGGTTATCATATATATTAATGATTTAGATAAGGTTATTATAAATAACATTAGCAAATTTGCAGATGATGCAAAACTGGGTGGCAGTGTGAAGTGAGAGAAAGATGTCAGGAAAATACAGGGGGACTTGGACAGGTTAGGTGAGTAGGTGGATGCATGGAAGATCCAGTTTAATGTGGATAAATGTGAGGTTATCCACTTTGGTGGAAGGAACAGAAAGGCAGATTATTATTTAAAT
Source organism: Narcine bancroftii (assembly GCF_036971445.1). NCBI lineage: Eukaryota > Metazoa > Chordata > Chondrichthyes > Torpediniformes > Narcinidae > Narcine > Narcine bancroftii. Next base: position 198,791,492 of record NC_091474.1, on the reverse strand, counting down.
GGAGTCAAGTTAGGGAGTGGGGAAGTGCAACGTGATCTAGGTGTACTTGTACATCAGTCACTAAAAGCTAGCATGCAGATTCAACAAGCTGTGAAAAGGCAGATGGTATGTTGGGCTTTCTTAAAAAGGGAAATAGAGTAAAGATGTCCTTCTGCAGTTGTACAGGGCACTGGTGAGACCACAACTGGAATATTGAGTCCAGTTCTGGTCGCCTAATTTGAGGAAGGTCATTCTTGCTATTGAGGGTGTGCAGCGTGGATTCAGATGGTTAGTTCCCGGGATGGCGGGATTGACGTATGCCGAAAGGTTGGATAAACTGGGGTTGTACACGTTGGAATTTAGAAGGATGAGGGAAGATATGATTGAGGTATATAAGATTATAAAGGGTTTGGACACGAAAGAAACTGATTACTTGTGCTGATGTTGGGGAGACTAGGACTAGAGGCCATAAATTAAGAATACAGGGAAGGCCCTTTAAGACAGAGATGAGAAAGTTTTTTTACCCAGGGATTTGTTGGTCTGTGGAATGCTTTGTCGCAAAGGCTGGTAGAGGTGGGTTCTCTGGATAAATTCAAGAGGGAGCTAGATAAGGTTCTTGTGGACAGGGGAATTAAGGGTTATGGGGAGAAGACAGGGACAAGTCAGCTATGATCTAAATGAATGCCAGTGTTGACTTGATGGGCCAAATGGCCTACTCTGGCATCAAATGTCTATTATCTTTTAAATGCTTTAGTTGTACCTACCTCTACCACTTCCTCTGACAGCTCATCCCACACACCCATCACCCTCTGTGTGAAACTGTTGCCTGTAAGACTGATTTAAATCTTTTTTTTGCCTTAAATCTATATCTCCTATTTTTAGTCTAACATGCCCTGGAAAAAATTATTGTGACCATTATGGAACCTTATCCAAGTCCATCATGATTTTATATACCCAGTAATTCTATCAAGTCACTGTTCAGCCTCCTATCCTCCAAAGGTTAAAAAAAAATCCACTGCCTATCCATTCTCTCTTTATAAGTTATGCACACTTGCAACATCCTTGTGATTGATTTTTATTTCACCATATACACCTTAATTATATCCTTCCTTCATCTATATGACTAGAACCGCACAAAGAAACATAGAAAATAGGTGTAGGAGTAGGCCATTTGGCCCTTCAAGCCTACACTGCCATTCATTTTGATCATGGCTGATCATCCACTCAGTACCTTGTTCCAGCTCTCTCTCCATACCCCCTGATCCCCCTAGTCACAAGTACTAAATCTAACTCTCTCTCAAATATAGCTATGGAACTGGCCTCAATCACTTCCTGTGGCAGAGAATTCCATAAATTCACCACCCTCTGAGTGAAAAAATTCTTCCTCATCTCAGACCTAAAGGACTTCCCCTTTATCCTTAAACTGTGACCCCTGGTTCTAGACTTGCTCAACATTGGGAACAATCTTCCTGCATCTAGCCTGTCAAATCCCTGAAGAATTTTGAACGTTTCTATTAAATCTCCACTTAATCGTCTAAACTCCACGAGTACAAGCCCAGTTGTTCTAGTCTTTCTTCATATGCAAGTCCCACCATCCCTGGTACCAAACTGGTAAACCTTTTCTGCACTCTCTCCATGGCAATGATGTCCTTCCTCAGATAAGGAGACCAAAACTGAACACAATATTCCAGGTGAGGTCGCACCATGGCCCTATACAACTGCATCATAGGAACATAGGAAGTAGGAACAGGAGTAGGCCAAAAATGGCCCATCAAGCCTGCTCCACCATTCAATAAGATCATGGCTGATCTAATTTATGACCTAACTCCACCTACCTGCCTTCTCCCCATACCCCCTAATTCCTCTCTCATGTAAACATTTATCTAACCAAATTTTAAATATATCTAATGAAGCAGCATCCAAACATTCACTACTCTCTGGGAAAAACTATTTTTCCTCATCTCAGTCCTAAATCTACTCCCCCGAATCTTGAGACTGTGTCCTCTCATTTTAGTTTCCCCAGCCAGCTCAAAAAACCTTCCTACATCTATCCTATCCATACCCTTCATAATCCTATATGTTTCTATAAGATCTCCTCTCATTCTTCTGAACTCGAGCGAATACAATCCTAGACGATTTAATCTTTCATCATAAGTCAACCCCTTCATCCCAGGGATCAACCTAGTAAACCTCCTCTGGACCGCCTCCAAAGTCAGTATATTCTTCCTCAAATATGGAGACCAGAACTGTACACAGTACTCCAGGTGCAGTCTCAACAGTACCTTATACAGTTGCAACATTACCTCCCTACTTCTGAATTCAATTCCTCTAGCGATGAAGGCCAACATTCCATTTGCCTTCTTAATAACCTGCTGTACCTCCAACCTAACTTTTTGCAATTCATGCTCAAGCACTCCCAAGTCCCTCTGAACAACAGCATGCTGTAGTTTTTCACCAAGTAATATTCAGCTCTTATTTTTCTTGCCAAAGTGGATAACCTCACACTTACTAACATTGTACTCCATCTGCCAGACCTTTGCCCACTCATCCAGCTTAACTATATCCCTCTGCAGACTCTCCACATCCTCATTACAATTTGCTCTTCCACTCAATTTGGTGTCATCTGCAAACTTGGCTACACCACATTTTGTCCCCTCCTTCAAGTCATCAATGTAAATGATGAACAGTTGTGGGCCTAGCACCGACCCCTCCGGCACCCCACTTACCACTCTCTGCCAACCTGAAAAACTCCCACTTATCCCGACTCTCTGCCTCCTGTCAGACAACCAATTTTCAATCCATGCCAATATACTTCCCCGGACTCCACTTTCCTGTAACTTACTGATAAGTCTCTTGTGCGGCACCTTATCAAACACTTTCTGGAAATCCAAATATACAACATCAACCTGTTCCCCTCTATCCACCGCACCCATTATATCCTCAAATAATCCTAACAAGTTTGTCAAACAAGATCTCCCCTTTCTAAAGCCATGCTGCATCTGCCTGATTGGACCCTTACGTTCCAAAAGTTTCACTATTTCATCTTTAATGACAGCTTCAAGCATTTTTCCAACTACAGACGCCAAGCTCATTGGCCGATAATTTCCAGTCTTCTGCCTACATCCCTTCTTTAAAAAGTGACGTGACATTTGCTGTCTTCCAGTCTGCCGGGACCTGCCCAGAATCCAAGGAATTTTGGTATATGACCATCAATGCATCAACTATAACTTCTGCCATTTCCTTCAGAACCCTTGGATGCATATAATCAGGACCAGGTGATATGTCTGGGTTTAGTCCCATTAGTTTCTCCATCACTACTTTCTTAGTAACAACCATTTTATCAAGGCCCTCCCAACATTCGCATCTTTAACTCCGCACTTGGGCATGCTGGACCATGAAGACTGACACAAAATATTTGTTCGATGCCTCGGCCATTTCCTTATTTTTTGCTACCAGTTTTCCTTTCTCATTCTCCAAGGGTCCTATGTTAACTCTGGCCACCCTCTTCCGTTTTATATATTTATAAAATGTTTTGATTTCTGTTAAAGTAAATTTTGTGCCAATTTACTTTCATAATCCTTTTTCCCCATTTCTAATTACCCACTTTGTAACCCCTTGTTGTCTCTTAAAATTCTCCCAATCTTCCAGTTTCCCACACCTGCGTCTTCAGTTTTATACTCTCCTTTATTTCCTTTGTTAACCACGGTTGATTTTTCCCTCCCTTGCTGCCCTTTTTCCTAAATCGGAATATATTTTTGTTGAGCATTACAAAATATTTTTTTGAAAATCTTCCACTGTTCCTCAACTGTTTCATCAATTAGCCTGTGCTCCCAGTCCACTCTGCCCAATTCCTCCCTCATCCTATGGTAGTCACCCCTGTTTAAGCATAATATATTAGTTTTAGATCTAACTATTTCCCCTTCCATCTGAATGAGAAATTCAATCATACTATGATCGCTATTTCCCAGATGGTCTCTGACTATTACATCATTTACCTATCTCATTGCACAACACTAGATCCAGGAGAGCATTTTCTCTTGTTGGCTCCTTAACATGCTGCTCAAGAAAGCTATCGCGGATGCATTCTATGAAGTCCTCTTCCAGACTCCTACGACCAACTTGATTTTCCCAATCTATGTGGAAGTTAAAGTCCCCCAAGACTACTGCCGCATCATTATTACATCAATACCACTCTGCTCCTGAACTCGAATCACTGGGGGGGGGGGGGGGGGGGGGGATGTACGTTCTCCCTGCTTCTGATGCCCTGCATCAATTTAATATTCCATGTGTAGTCTCATCAACATCTTCTACAGTTGAAGAATGACATCCCAACTATTGTAGTCAATACCTTAACTGATGAAGGCTGGGACTGCCTAACATCTTCTTCACTATCCTCTTTAGCTGTGCCATCACTTTCATGGAATAACTCAATCATACCCATAAATATCTGTTCCACAACATTCTCCATAGACCAACCAATTATCGTGTAAGTCCTGTCACGTTTAACTTCCAAATGCAAAACCTTACATCTGTCCAAGTTAAATTCCATCTGTGATTCCTTCCCTCACTTTCCCAGTTGATCTACATCCAATTATAATTTCAGATAACCTTCTTCACAGTCCAATATTCCACCACATTTGCTGTCATTGTCGAAATGACTATGCCAACTACATTCTCATCCAAATTGTTAATACCCATAGCAAACAGCAGTGGACCCAACAATGATCCATGCAGCACACCACTGGTTACAGGCTTTCCATCTCAAAAACAACCGTCCATCACCCTCTGACCCTTACCATCAAGCCAATTTTGTATCCAATTGGCTAGCTCACCCTTTTTCCAATGTGTTCTAACATTCCATAATAGTCTAGCATGCCAGACCTAGTCAAAGGCCTCAGTAAATTCCATGTATACAATATCTACTGCTTCAGAGTTGTCAGTCCTCTTGGTTGCCTCTTCATAAAGATTGAAAGATTGATTAAATTCTTGAGACATATTTTCCCATGTGCAAAGCTATGCTATTTATGCAGGTACAGCAGACAGTGAGGAAAGTGAATGGTATTTTGGCGTTCATAGCAAGAAGATTCGAGTACAGGAGCAGAAAGGTTCTACTGAAGTTGTACAGGGCCCTAGTGAGACCACACATGGAGTATTTTATATAGTTTTGGTCACCTTATCTGAGGAAATAAATCCTTGCCATAGAGGGAGGGCAAAGAAAGTTCACTAGATTGATACCAGGGATTGCAGAACTTGCATATGAAGAAAGGCTGGATTGACTAGACTCGTACTTGCTGGAATTTAGAAGATTGAGGGTGGAAGTAGTTGAAGTAGTTGAAGCTGGTTCCTTATCTATATTTAAGAGGGAGTTAGATTTGGCCCTTGTGGCTAAGGGGATCGGAAGTATGGGGGGGGGGGGAAAATCGGAGGTATGGGGAGAAGGCAGATACTGGGTACTGAGTAGATGATCAGCCATGATCAAAATGAATGGTGGTGTAGGCTTGAAGGACCAAATGGCCTACTCCTGCACTATTTTCTATGTTTCTATCCCAAACTAGAATGGACTTTTGAATCCCTCAGTATCCACTCAAATAACATTCCCACCACTAACGTTAAGCTCACCAGTTCACAAGTTTCTTGTTAGAATGCTTCTTAAATAAAGGCACCTTCTAGTCTTCTACTACCTTACCCATGATTAACAGTGATACAAATATATTTGCCAAGGCCTCAGCAATTTCTCCTTAGTTTCCCCCAATGTTCCAGAATACACTTTGTCGGGCCTACCTTTGTGCTCATTAAAACCATAGACAGCTGTCTTTTGTAATGTAGATATGTTTAATGACTATTCTCTTCATTAAATTAAAAATTGTGCTGCCAGAGCTGCTTTAACAGCAGCACTTCCTGGAGAGGAAGGAGCAGATACACAGCACTGCCACATCTTACTGCCTTATCCAGACCTTCGTGGCTCTGTACAGGCTTTAAATGGTCTATTAAAAGGAGCCGATGGTGTGTTTTCTTTAAATTTTGAAACCACAGAGGTCTGTGCCCAAGATGGCAGAATCGGTGCAGGGCAGAGTTTAAAATAATGAGGTGCTGCAGATTCTGGGGGAACAGCAAATTGATGCAGGGCATCAGAAGCAGGGAGAATGCACCCCCCCCCCCCCCCACCCTCCCCCACTGATTAGAAGAAGAATGGGAATTTACCCAACAAGCACGGTGAACATGGCAGCAGACCAGCGAGGTCTAAATGGCTGAAGGACCCACAGAGGCTGCAGGATGTGGTCGACAGGTCTCAAACGGGCTGTGGGCTGCTGGTGACTTGCGGTTGAAGGAACCACACAGGCTGCTGGAGTCTAGCTCATGGGAACCAGGCATCAGAACTGGGATTTGAGAAAGTGCTTAGGGCCTCAGGCACTGAAAGTTTCTTGATCAGGTCAGAGGATTGGACCTGGAGTTCGGGTTGCCAATGGTTTGAACAAGAATCTGTGCGGCTGCAGAGCATTAGAGGCAAATCCACAGACACTCAGTGACTAAGAAGAAACTGTCTTTTGCTTCTCTTTCTCTTATTGTTAGGGGTGCTGACAATGCTCATGGTGACTCTCCATTTGCCTTACAGCAGACAAAAGTTGAAATATATCTAGAATATTTCATTTTCATCTATTATTACGTGGCAATAAAAGGGATCTTGAACTTTTTGTATGGTAAATACAGATGAGATATCAATTTAAGACCTTGCCCAACTGGTATTTTTCTGTGACAAAACAATTTCACCAATTTTGAAGTCAAGGATGTGGATCTGAGATCCTACTTGAAGGATAAATTAGGAAGCAATCTAAGTTTACCAGAGGGAAGTAACCTTGAATATGTGATTACAGATACAATGTTAATCAAAAGATTTATAACAAATATGTATATTAAACTGCAAGAAAAGGAGAATGAGGAAACAAATGGTAAAACTAAACAAAAATGGGAACAAGATTTAAATATAAAGATTGGCAGCCATCTTGTAGGAATGGAATGTATATTACTGTAACGCTCCAGCTTATCTATGCATTTGCCCCAGCATTGGAGAATGAAGGATTAGCCATACACCAGAAGACCCCCTGTAGTTGGTGATGCCCTATCCAGCTCTTCAAGTCATGATTTCAATTTCATCAGCGAAAGGGTTGCTATATCCATATTGGAGATTGATTAGGTAAAGAATGTTAAGTTCTGCAACTACTGACACCAATCTCATAAACCACCAGGAGAAGGTTTGACTGTTTATAGCCTTCATTGAATCCCTTGATTATCTTTCTGTCATTACTCAAATAGATTCTTTGTGATATTGCTTAGGATATTAGGATTCATTGTTTTACAAGTCTTGAAACTTTATAATAGTGGTTTTCAAACTGCCCCCCTAAACTCACATGCCACTTTAAGCAATCCCTATGCTCAAGGTGGGATGTGTGTTTAGGAGGGCAGTTTGAAAACCACTACCTGATAAGCAACAGTCCAAATATTTGATGACTGTCACCTCAAGCAACATTTAGGTTAGAAATGTCAATCAAGAAAAAGAATTGTTGAAAAAGCAAAGAAGCAGAAAGTTTATGAATGGAGTATTAACCTATACAATAGATATCAAAGTTCTATTTTGTTTGCTCCCAAGATTTGGACATCAATTTCACTTTGGGTTGTTACACACTCATTTCAACCTATACTGAACAGAGGCAGATGCTGTCACATCCCATCTTCATGTTAATCCTGAGATCAAAGCTGCCATGCGATTTGGTGCTGCCTGCATCTGTTGGAATTTGGGTTTTTTTTTGGAATATTTTTATTTTGATTTTTACAAGACTCATATGGAACATTATTAAATAATGAAGTGTTGCAGATTCTTATTATTATAAATATTATAAAATTACAGTCTCATATGATTGCCAAAATCTCACCCAACCCCCCCCCCCCCACCCCTCCAAATGCTAACATTAAAAAAATGTCCAAAAAACAAAGGGGTGTTTGAGCATGCCTTCATTAATTAATCCAAATATCTTAATCTTCAGAAATTCAAAGCTATTAACCTGACTACATTATTTAAACATTTTTGGGGAAGTTAATTATATCCTTAAGCCAGTATGATTCAAACAAAGTTGCCACATTTTAACAAACATGTCATATTATTTTCTAAGCTATCTTTTCCAGGGGGCACAACTTTGCATTTCCATATTCCAGCGAGTAATAAGTAAGGGTGAGTCAGACTTCCATGTAACAGCTCTACATCTCTTGGCTACTGCTAGTGCAATCCTCATGAACTGCATTTGGTATTTTGACAGTTTTGTGCCAATAGCCATACGATTGGTCAATAAATACAGTTCTGGTTCCAATGGAAAATCCACTTCTATAATTTTTTTGTAAATATTTATGCCAAATCATACCAAAAGTATCTTACTTTCACTCCAAGCCAGGTTGAATGTATAAATGTTCCAACCTCTATATCACACCTAAAACATGAGTTTGAAATTTCAGATTTTAAACCATGCAATTTTTGTGGTGCAAGGTATAATTGGTGCATAAATTTGTATTGTACCAATCTACATCTGACATTTATGAATGTCATATTATCAGACCGAAAGCCGAAAGCGAAAGCGCGCAAACAGAGGAACCACTGACATGGTCTTTGCCCTCAGACAGCTCCAAGAAAAGTGCAGAGAACAAAACAAAGGACTCTACATCACCTTTGTTGACCTCACCAAAGCCTTCGACACCGTGAGCAGGAAAGGGCTTTGGCAAATACTAGAGCGCATCGGATGTCCCCCAAAGTTCCTCAACATGATTATCCAACTGCACGAAAACCAACAAGGTCGGGTCAGATACAGCAATGAGCTCTCTGAACCCTTCTCCATTAACAATGGCGTGAAGCAAGGCTGTGTTCTCGCACCAACCCTCTTTTCAATCTTCTTCAGCATGATGCTGAAGCAAGCCATGAAAGACCCCAACAATGAAGACGCTGTTTACATCCGGTACCGCACGGATGGCAGTCTCTTCAATCTGAGGCGCCTGCAAGCTCACACCAAGACACAAGAGAAACTTGTCCGTGAACTACTCTTTGCAGATGATGCCGCTTTAGTTGCCCATTCAGAGCCAGCTCTTCAGCGCTTGACGTCCTGCTTTGCGGAAACTGCCAAAATGTTTGGCCTGGAAGTCAGCCTGAAGAAAACTGAGGTCCTCCATCAGCCAGCTCCCCACCATGACTACCAGCCCCCCCACATCTCCATCGGGCACACAAAACTCAAAACGGTCAACCAGTTTACCTATCTCGGCTGCACCATTTCATCAGATGCAAGGATCGACAATGAGATAGACAACAGACTCGCCAAGGCAAATAGCGCCTTTGGAAGACTACACAAAAGAGTCTGGAAAAACAACCAACTGAAAAACCTCACAAAGATAAGCGTATACAGAGCCGTTGTCATACCCACACTCCTGTTCGGCTCCGAATCATGGGTCCTCTACCGGCACCACCTACGGCTCCTAGAACGCTTCCACCAGCGTTGTCTCCGCTCCATCCTCAACATCCATTGGAGCGCTCACACCCCTAACGTCGAGGTACTCGAGATGGCAGAGGTCGACAGCATCGAGTCCACGCTGCTGAAGATCCAGCTGCGCTGGATGGGTCACGTCTCCAGAATGGAGGACCATCGCCTTCCCAAGATCGTATTATATGGCGAGCTCTCCACTGGCCACCGTGACAGAGGTGCACCAAAGAAAAGGTACAAGGACTGCCTAAAGAAATCTCTTGGTGCCTGCCACATTGACCACCGCCAGTGGGCTGATAACGCCTCAAACCGTGCATCTTGGCGCCTCACAGTTTGGCGGGCAGTAGCCTCCTTTGAAGAAGACCGCAGAGCCCACCTCACTGACAAAAGGCAAAGGAGGAAAAACCCAACACCCAACCCCAACCAACCAATTTTCCCTTGCAACCGCTGCAATCGTGTCTGCCTGTCCCGCATCGGACTGGTCAGCCACAAACGAGCCTGCAGCTGACGTGGACTTTTTACCCCCTCCATAAATCTTCGTCCGCGAAGCCAAGCCAAAGAAAAGAATTATCAGACCACAATTTTGACCAATACTGTTCTTGAATCCTTTTCCCCAAGTCCATCTCCCACCTTTCCCTTGATTTGTGCAGCCTGGTTTCAGGCTATTGCTCTGCAATAGGAAATACATCTTAGATATAAATTTTCTTGTGATCCCCTTTGGAAGAAGAACCTCCATGTCACTGCACACTGGCAGGGTCATGGCTGGCCCTAAACTGCACACTGGCAGGGTCATGGCTGGCCCTAAACTGCACACTGGCAGGGTCATGGCTGGCCCTAAACTGCACACTGGCAGGGTCATGGCTGGCCCTAAACTGCACACTGGCAGGGTCATGGCTGGCCCTAAACTGCACACTGGCAGGGTCATGGCTGGCCCTAAACTGCACACTGGCAGGGTCATGGCTGGCCCTAAACTGCACACTGGCAGGGTCATGGCTGGCCCTAAACTGCACACTGGCAGGGTCATGGCTGGCCCTAAACTGCACACTGGCAGGGTCATGGCTGGCCCTAAACTGCACACTGGCAGGGTCATGGCTGCCCCTAAATTATCTCCTAAAAAATCTTAATTGAAGGTAGCAGAAGAAAGTTCTTTTTGACAAATTATATCTATTTTTTAGCTGTTCAAATGTCTTAAATTCTTCTTGTTCATGAATACTTCATCAGCAAATAAATTTATCTTATGTTCTTTCCTGTTCCATTATGTTTGGATCCAGTTGAACAAATGCTGCTAGTGGTTCTATTACTAAAATAAATAGAGCTAAATATAATGGAAAGTCTTGTCTACTTGACCTACTGAGTGGAAAACCTTGAGACATCTGACCATTGGTAACAATCTTAGCTTGAGGTTTACAATAAAGTCTTTTTTATCCAATTAATGAATGATTGTCCTAATCCAAATTTCTCAAATACATTGAATTTTTTTAAAAATCCCATTCTAGACTGTCAAATGCCTTCTTGATATCCAAAGCCACCGCCATACTCGTATAATTAAATAGTCTACTCAAGTTGTCAGCTGATAGTCATTTTTTTACAAAACTAACTTATTTTGATTTGTCAATTTTGTAAATATTGTACCATTCTATTAGCCAACTCTTTTGCTATAATTTTATAGTCTGCATTTAATAATGAAATAGGTCTACATTAGCGATTCCCAAAGTAGGTGCTGCTGCCCCACTGTGGGTTGTGGATAGATCCAAAAGGGCTATGAGGGAAAAGGGGGTGGTCAGGGCGCAGTGAGGAAAAAGGGGGCATTCCAAACCTTCAATCTTGTTATTATTCAGTCTGCTGCAAAGTTTAATGAAGAAGCCAGTGTAGTCATTTTCTGGCCAGACTCAGGGTAGCAGTAGTGAGTAAAATAAATGGCAAAAAAAGCATTCTCGCAAGAGTTGGTCTTGGTGGCCACCATGTTGTGCTGGCATCACTAACTCCCCTCTCAGTACTGCCACTAATGCCGCCTCCAATTCCCCACTCAGCGCCGCCTCCAATTCCCCACTCGGCGCCGCCTCCAATTCCCCACTCGGCGCCGCCTCCAATTCCCCACTCAGCGCCGCCTCCAATTCCCCACTCAGCGCCGCCTCCAATTCCCCACTCAGCGCCGCCTCCAATTCCCCACTCAGCGCCGCCTCCAATTCCCCACTCAGCGCCGCCTCCAATTCCCCACTCAGCGCCGCCTCCAATTCCCCACTCAGCGCCGCCTCCAATTCCCCACTCAGCGCCGCCTCCAATTCCCCACTCAGCGCCGCCTCCAATTCCCCACTCAGCGCCGCCTCCAATTCCCCACTCAGCGCCGCCTCCAATTCCCCACTCAGCGCCGCCTCCAATTCCCCACTCAGCGCCGCCTCCAATTCCCCACTCAGCGCCGCCTCCAATTCCCCACTCAGCGCCGCCTCCAATTCCCCACTCAGCGCCGCCTCCAATTCCCCACTCAGCGCCGCCTCCAATTCCCCACTCAGCGCCGCCTCCAATTCCCCACTCAGCGCCGCCTCCAATTCCCCACTCAGCGCCGCCTCCAATTCCCCACTCAGCGCCGCCTCCAATTCCCCACTCAGCGCCGCCTCCAATTCCCCACTCAGCGCCGCCTCCAATTCCCCACTCAGCGCCGCCTCCAATTCCCCACTCAGCGCCGCCTCCAATTCCCCACTCAGCGCCGCCTCCAATTCCCCACTCAGCGCCGCCTCCAATTCCCCACAGCGCCGCCTCCAATTCCCCACTCAGCGCCGCCTCCAATTCCCCACTCAGCGCCGCCTCCAATTCCCCACTCAGCGCCGCCTCCAATTCCCCACTCAGCGCCGCCTCCAATTCCCCACTCAGCGCCGCCTCCAATTCACCACTCAGCGCCGCCTCCAATTCCCCACTCAGCGCCGCCTCCAATTCCCCACTCAGCGCTGCCACTAACACACCCTCTCAGTGGCGTCACTAATCCCTCCATTCAGCGACACCTCAGCACTGCCACCAACTCCCCTCTCAGCGCCACCACTACAACCCACTCAGCATAATTTCAAGCACTTCCCCGGATTAGCGTCGCCACTAAATCATCCCCCCCCACCCTTTGGGATGTTGCCTGGAGGCCCAGAGGACAGCAGCCTGATAAAGTCTGGGAACCACTGGTCTAGATTAGGATGCTTTTAACAGGTGTTTATCCTTCTTTAGTAGAACTGTAATAATGGCTGTTGAGAAAGATTTGGAAATGTTTGTGTTCCTGTTGCCTTATTTACTAGCCTTATAATGAGAGGTAACAATAAATCTTTAGATTCTTTATAAAATTTTGCAGGGAATCTGTCTTTTCCCAGGTCTATAACAAATTCAGGGCTCTTTCAATTTCTTCATTAGAAAAAGGGGTGTTTAAATCCACCTGCTCTTCTTGATTTAATTTTGGTAATTCAATCTTATATAAAAATTCCTCTGTTTTAAATCGCCCAATGATTCCGATTTATACAATTTTTCATAAAATTGTCTAAAAGTTGCATTATTTCTCAGGTTTATATGAAATTTTATCATTAACCAATTGTTCTTGAGGTTTCTTCTGGTCTTAACTGTCAGGCTAAAACTTTATAGGCTCTTACACCTAATTCATAACATTTTTGCTTAGATCTTAAAATCATTTTTTCCATTTTATATGCCTGTGATATATTCAAATTTCTTATTTACCAATTCTTACTATTTCTCTTTTGACCTAAATTTTTGATAATCTTTTTCTAATAAATTGTTTCTTGTTCTAATTTGTTTATTTTTGTCATTATTTCTTTTTTGACCTTTATAGTACAGGAAATTATTTGGCCTCTTAAGCAAGCCTTGAATGCATCCCATATTATGAAACTATCATCAGCTGAAGAACAGTTCATCTCAGAACAATTTAATTTGAGCTCTTATAAAATCACAACATTCAGCCCTTTTCAACAGTGTTGGATTTAAGTGCCATCTATATAATTGCTGCCTATTTATAATAGATAAAGTCAATAGTGAATAGTTCTACACCAATTTGGCCATGTATTCAGGTTTCATTATTCTTCCTTCAAATTGAGACAAAATATTTGCTGAGGCATAGACACTGTTGAATGTCTATGCTCCTAATGTAGACGATGAACAGTTTGTATCTGAAACTTTTTTGAATTTGAATTAGGCTATGAAAATGTTTTAATTGGTAGTGATTTGAATTGTGTTTTGGATCCATTATTAGATAAATCTCTGAAAAGTATGAAGGAAACTAAAATGATTGTACAAATGGCTGCTTTGATGAAAGATTTGAATTTGGTTGAATTTCAAAGAATATTAAAGCTGCGGGAAAAGATTTTTCTTTTTACTCACCTTGACATGATTCTTTTTCTAGAATTGATTTATTTTTAGTATCAGCACATGTTCAGGCTTGAATTACTCATGGTGAATATAAGAGTAGGATTGTGTCCAATCATTCTATGCTATTTATATCATCTGCTGGTTCTGAGGTTATGGAGACGACTTATCGATGGAGATATAATGCAATGTTATTAAAGCAACCTGCTTTTATTAGTTATATTAAAGAACATATTGTATTATCTTTTTACAGATAAATACTAACTCAGTACAAAGCAAGTTTATTCTATGGAATGCCTTGAAAGCATATTTGCAAGGTTAAATCATTAGTTATTTTGCAAGAGTTAAGAAACAACTTTTGGCAGAGAGCCTGACTTTGGAGAAGGAGGTATCAGTTTTAGAAAAAGAATTTCAAAGGAATTCGACTGAAGATAAAAGAGCAGCTTTGACTAAATTGAAACTTTGTTATAATACCTTACAAACTTATTAATATGAAAAGTTAATACAGAGATCTAAACAGCATTATTATGAATTAGGGGATAGGGCTCATAAGGTGTTGGCTTGGCAGTTGAAGGCTGAACAGGCTTCGAGGACGATTAATGCTGTAAAACAGAATTCGACAGTTGCTTATAAACCTCAGGAAATTAATGACCAATTTTGTTTATTCTATCAAAAGTTATATACTTCTGAGGGGGTTTGTGAAAATGGTTCTATTGAAGAATTCCGTTCCATCCGGAGTCTAGGTCTAAACTTTGATTCCAATGTCCTACCAATTACAGGGTGTGCTGAAGACACCCATTTTTAATCCTCTATCCTAACAGTCAATAGTTCTTTTTCTACTCAGTCCCATATAATTTTTACCATAACCCCAAACACTAACCCCCCATTTACCCTTCATATATTCATCTTAATACTTAACTATGAAGTAGATAATTTTCACATATTATGTCTTAGCAAAGTTCATTGCTTCTGTATCACCTTAAGCGACACTGGTTACAATAAAGAATATTGAATATTATTTCTCTATGAGGTGCCTCTTTACATTATTGAACTATTTTCTTCTATTAAGAAGATCTTTTCTTAAATCTGGGAAAAAGAACATTTTAATCTCATCAATTTCTAATGGCCCTCCTCTCTTTTCAGCCCCTGCAGACGCAACTCGCAAAATCTTCTCTCTGTCTTGGTATTTCAAAGGTTTTAGTAAAATAGCCCTTGGTCTTTGACCTGGGGCTGGTCGGGGAGTTAGAGACCTATGTGCTCTTTCAATCATGAGTTCATCATCAAAATAATTGTGCCCCCAGTACTGCTGGAATCCATTCTTTCATAAAAGCCATCGGGTCCCTGCCTTCTGCCCCTTCCTTAACCCCCAGTACCTTTACATTATACATATGACTATGGTTTTCCAAATGTCTATTTTTCTGTAGGTCTTCTTTTTCAATCTTCCAGGCACCTTGACTGTTTTCTAAGTCTTGAATTCTATCATTGATGTCCACCATCTTATCTTCAACATCTTGTGCCTGGGAAGCCAGCGACTGCAAAAACTTTTTCAGATTTCTCATTCCCTGAGCAAGCTCTACTAATCGATTGTCAAAACCATCAATTTTCATCATTAGAACTCTTACAGCAGACATAGGATCCTTCAGTGTCAGCTCCATTTCAAAGGCTGTAGTTCTGTTATCAGCACGCTGTGTCACTGCTACTGTTGAGCCAACATCAATCATCCTGTAGTAAATCACAAAATTTGGTAGACACTGTTGTTGAAGTATAGACAAAATGCTGGAGAAGCTCAGCAGGTCAAATAGTGTCCTTTATGTAGCAAAGGTAAAGTTACATAACTGACGTTTCATGCTTGAGCCCTTCATCAAATTATCATCCCACTGGCTGTTTTCAGTTGCAGCCTGCATAACAATGGAGAGTTCCACCTCTTCACTGGTAGGATTTTTAGGCTATTTGGGCATTATTTCTTCTCTTCTAAGTTTTATTGTTTCTTATCTTTAGAATAAAGATGGAATTTCTTAACTTTTATCGGGAGCTCTGCAGACTGGGTCTGTTTACCACAACGTCATCACTTGACCCCCACCCCAGAATTTGGTTATTCATGAGTGGCAGATTCGTGGGAAGGTCATGTAATAGCATTGATGATGATTCTTTCCATCATTTTACTGATGACTAGGAAGGGTAGTAAGCTGATAGCTCAAATTTGGTTACACTTGACCTGCTTTTCAAAACTTATTTTGTTAATACTGTAGTACAAAGTAGAAATCCAACTTATTGCACTTGTTCTGCATCTGTTTGTCTCCTCCTTTGTAATAAAGCATCTTCTAAGCTGAACTGAAGTTTCCAGAAGTAATTAAATCAAGCATAGAAAAGGATAAAGAAGTACATGTATTTAAAACATGCTGATTAAGTCCAGATCATCAAGGACCCACTACCATTCTGCAATGGGAGTCAAATTCCATAAAAAGGCATGGAACCAGAAGTGCTTAAGGGACTGATTGACACCACCAATCCCAGTAGATACCTGGAGCAGACCTGAATTCATAACAGTCTTAATTGCTGTACGTGAGCATATATTCAGATCAATTAGCAATGAATTGCTCATAGGCAAATCTTAAGGTCAACTGGAGGATATTTGATGTTACTGAAGATTTTTTTTTAGTAGTTGGGTGCTCTTGTAAATTACCCCTTCATTTGTAAGGTCAGATGTAACCATAGGAAATGTTACAATTCTTTTTCTTTTTCATTTAATTTATTGAAGTATGATGTGAACATTTTTACATGTTACACTCAAAGCCACAGAGTCATAAAGAACAGAATAGGCCCTTCAGCAAACTCTTCCATGCCAAGCTGAACAAGTTGGTGTTCTGGGTGAATCTTATTTGCCTGTATTTGGTAAATATCCTTCTAAACCATCACTATCCATATATCTGTCCAAATGTTTTTGAAAATTGTCATTGTACCCATTTCTATAGATCTCTCCAGCACCTTGTTCCAGATGTGGGATATGCTCTGAGTGAAAAGTTTGCATACCAGTTCCCTCCTAACTCTCTCTCCTTCACAAACATTAACCAGGAAATAAAGACTCAGTAATCATCACCAAGATCTCAATAATTAGACAGGACAACAAAATTTCAGTAAAATGAAGGATCTGGTCATTGACCTGGAAACAGGAAGGTGGAAGGCAGCAGACATCCCTATCTATATTTATGTTGCTGAGGTGGTGATCGTGGAGAGATTCATGTTCCTTGGAGTGAATATCACTAGCAACTTGTCCTGATCCAGCCACATTGATGCAAAACAAAAATCTCAAATGTCTCTACTTCCTCAGAAGCCTAAGAAATTTGGCATGTGCCAAATATCTTTTACCTAATTCAATGTATATAACAATCACAGTACAGAAACTTGGCCCCTCTAGTCCGTACCTCTACTCCCACTTACCTGTACCCTGCCCATAACCCTCTAATCCCTTCACATCCATGCCCCCATCCAACTTTTTCTTAAATTAAAAAATTGACCTTGCCGCAACCACCTCTTCTGGAAGGTCATTCCACTCAGCCACCACTCTGAGTGAAGATGCTCCTTCTCATGTTACTTCTAAACATTTGCCCCCTAACCCTCAACTCATGACCCCTCATTCCAATATCACCTACCCTCAAGGGGAAGAGCCTTTACACATCTACTCTATCAATCCCCCTCATAATTTTAAATACCTCTATCAAATCCCCCCTCAACCTTCTACATTCCAATGAATAAAGACCCAGTTTAATCAATCTTTCTTTGTATTCTAGATACTGCAATCCAGACAACATTTTAGTAAATCTTCTCTGCACCCTTTCTACATTATTAATATGCTTCCTATAATTTGGGAATCAGAACTGCACAAATTTGGCCTCACCAATGCCTTGATAGTTTCATCATCACTTCCCAACTCCTATTTTCTAAGTTTTGATTTATAAAGGCCAGCATACCAAAGGCCTTCACCACTCTATCCACTGAGATTCCACTTTCAAAGAATGATGAACTGTTATTCCAAGATCTCTCTGTTCCTCTACATTCCTCAATTCCCTCCCCTTCACTGCATATGTCCTGTTTTGATTATTCTTCCCAAAATAAAGCACTTCACACTTATTGGTATTAAACTCCAACTGCGATCCGTCAGCCCACTCTTCTAAGCAGTCCAAATCCTTCTGCAGTCTCTAAAATCCATCTTCACTATCCACAACTCCCCCTATTTTTGTATCATCTGCTTATTTACTAACCCAGTTTACCACTCCATCATCCAAATCAGTAATGTAAATGATAAACAACAAGGGAACCAACACCAGTCCCTGAGGCACACTGCTCATCATCAGCTTTAATCTTGACAGAGTTATCCATCATGATTCTCTGCCATCTACCCTCTAGGTACCATTGAAACCATCTGATTATCTTAACATTAATACCTAGTGCTTGAACCTTCTTTACCAGCCTTCCATGTGGAAATCAGACTACATCTACCGCTCTACCCTCATCAACCTTTCTAGTCACCTCCTCAAAACATTCAACAAAATTTGTCAAACATGACCATCCCCGCACAATCCCACATTGGGTGTCTCTGATCAATCCTTGCCTCTCTAGATATTTATACACATCATCTCTAAGAAAACTCTCCATTAGTTTACCAATGACTGATGTCAAACTTACTGGCCTATAATTGCTGGGCCTACACCTGGAGCCCTTTTTAAACAGAGGAACCACTTTTGTGATACACCAATCCTGCGGCACCATGGCCCCCTCTAGTGACTGTTGAAAAATCACTGTCAGAGCCTCCGCTATTTCCTCCCTATCTTCCCTCAAGATCCTGGGGAAAATCCCTTCGGGATCCAGAGAATTATCTACCTTTATATGCCTCAAAAGTTCTAACGCCACCTCTTTCCTAATCCCTACATTTACCATAATCACCCCTTTTGCTGCTCTTACCCTACATGCTTCCATATCCTTTTCCCTAGTGAATACTGAAGAGAAGAATTCGTTCAATATCTCCCCCATCTCATTCGGCTCCACACACAGTTGTCCCCTCTGATTCTCTAAGGGACCAATTTTATTCATTACTCTCCTTTTGTTATTTACATATTTGTAAAAACCATTCAGATTTTCTTTCACCCTGTTCACTATAGCCACTTAGTACCTTCTCTTTGCTTTCCTAATTTCTTCGTTAAGCTTCTTTTTCTAAGCATCTTGTTCATACCGTGTTTCTTATATTTAATGTAGGCCTCCCTTTTAATTTAAACCAACTTTCTCATCTCCCTTGAAAACCACGGCTCTCTTGAAGTTTTGGCTATGCCTTATCCTAACCAGAGCACAAAGATTCTGCACCCTCAAAATCTCACCTTTAAAAGACCTCAAATTCTCCTCTACCTCCTTCCCATAAAACAAATCAGCCCGGCACTCCTTGCAACTCCATTCTCATTTCTGTAAATCTGGCTTTCCCCCACTCAAAATCTTTGGACCAGTCCTATCCCTTTCTATAATGATATTGAAACTAATTGTACCATGATCACTGGATCCAAAGTGCTCCCTGACACACACCTCAGCCACTTGCCCCATCTCATTCCGCAACAGTAGATAAAAACTGCCCCTTCTCTAATGGGTACCTCAATGTACTGCTGCAAAAACTATCCTGCACACATTTTACAAATTTTAATCCATCCAGCCCCTTCACAGAATGTGTTTCCTAATCTGTATTAGGAATATTAAAATCCCCCACTAACACAATCCTGTGCTTATTACAAATCTCTGCTATTTCCTTACACATTTGCTCCTCTATTTCTCGCTCCTCACTAGGTGGTCTATAATACAACCTTATCATTGTAACTTCTTTTCCTCTTTTAATTCCACCCATACTGCCTCCCTTGACGAGCCCTCCAATCTATCTGGCATCAGCACCGCTGTAAAATTTCCATGACAAGCAACACTACACCACCCCCTCTTACCCCTCCAATGCTATCACAACTAAAGCAGCAAAATCCTGGAATATTTAGCTGCCAGTCACAACCCTCCTGCAACAATGTCTCACTAATCGTCACCACATCATACTGCCAAGTTCATCCACCTTCCTTACAATACTCCTAGCATTAAAGTAAAGGCATTTTAGAGATTTTCCACATCTTACCCTGTTTGTCTATCTTTACGGTTAACTCTTATTTATTAAAATCACCCTCCATCACTGCACCGATTTTTTTTTTCTTCTCAATCACCTGTCTATCCACCTCAAAATTTTGTCTACAAGCCTTCTTTATTAGCAGACAAACCTTCTCTATGCTGTTTTCCTTTATATGGACCCCTTCCCCCAACCATACTAGTTTAAAGTCTCCTTAGTTCCCCTAGCAAATGCCCCCACCAGGTTCTTGGCCCCTATGGGATACAGGTTCAACCTGTCCATTTGGTACATGTCCCACCTCCCCCAAATAAGGCCCCAGTGATTCAAGAACATGAATCCCTGCCCCTTACTTCACCCCTTTGGCCACACATTCATTCTCCACCTGATACTATTCTTACCGTCACTATCACGTGGCAAAGAAAATATCCAGAGATTACCCCCTTTGCCATCCTTCTTTTTAGCTCTCTACCAGACTCCCTATATTCATTTTTTAAAGACCGCTTCACTCTTCCTCCCTATGTCGTTGGAACTAAAATATACCACGACCTCTGGCTCATTACCAGTTCCCCCCACCCCCACCCCAGGATGTCTTGGACATGAGAAGGTACATCCCAGACCCTGGCACCAGGGAGGCAAACCACCATCAATTTTTCTTTATCATATCCACCTGACCATCAAATCCTCTATAACTATTGCCCTCTTCTTCCTTTCCCTACCCTTTTGGGCCACAGAGACTGACCTTATGCCAGACGTACAGTAACTGCTGCCTTCCCCAGCTTGACTGCTTCCCCCCCCCACAACAGTACTCAAGGAGGAGTACCTATTGTTGATGGCTACAGTCACAGGGTCCCACTCCCACTCCCACTCCCACTCCCACTCCCACTCCCACTCCCACTCCCACTCCCACTCCCACTCCCACTCCCACTCCCACTCCCACTCCCACTCCCACTCCCCAGGTGTAACCACATGGCTGTAATTCCTATCTATGATGGCCTTACTCTCCCTGACCAGAGTGGGATCATCTGGCTGCAGCTCCAGTTTCCTAATTCAGTCCCCGAGATGCTGCAGCTCAGCATACCTAGTGCAGACACGGATGTCAGAGAACCTAGAAGTCTCGAGGACCTTCCACGTCTGATACTGAGAACAGCAAACTGCTCTCACACTCATCCCTTCTCTCTCCCCCTCACCTTATCAAAAGAAAAAAACCAAAAAGATAATGGGACAAATATACAGTCTTACCTTAATCCAGATATGCTCAACCTCAGCCTCTGCTCACTGAAGCCTCTTGTATGTGTATGAATGAATTTCCTTTGCTATTGTCATGCTATGTCAGAGAATCTATTTCCTTATGGAAACAGAAACTTTGTTTATTTTTTGTGGATTAGATTAATCCTTGCATGTGGTCTCATGCAAGATGAAGAGCTCTTGTTCATGGTCATCAAGATTTGGCAATAGACCGAAGAATTAGGAGGAAATGCTTTGACAGTTTCCTCACCAAAATCATTTAAGAGCCATTTTCAGATTCAGCCAAAGGTGGAATTTGGCCACCCTCATTAACAGTAAATGTTGAGCTGAACCTTGCCACATGAGAGGTCTCTTTCTAGCTCTGGCTTCCACAGTAGTTTACCTGACTATTATTAATAAAAGGTTAGTACACTTAGTCTTTAGTACATTCAAGCACAGCGTACTGAGTGGTACGATCAAAATGTCTTGTGCTTTACGAGAAAAAAAAACCACCATGCGAGATTTGTTGCAAGTTTCTGTTATTTGTTACTGTGTTTCATTGGGGGTTAATTGAGGGTGAAAACATATACAGAGTTCATGACATTTTTCAATGCCATGGCACCCAAGTCCAAAACCATAAACAGAGATAATGCTCTCATCTAAAAGCCAGAACAATGGATTGTTTACTAAGAAAGGACAACTGCTGAGAGCCAAGTCATTTGATTTATGAGTCACGTTTTTGAAACCGAAACTGAAAGCAGTATGATCAAGCAAGTCATGTGATTGAGACACTTGAAGAAGAAGGATTGATTAATAAGTAACCAGAGATCTGCAAGAGATAGAAATGAAGTAACATTGTGTGGGATGAACACTTCTGCTGTTTCTCTTTGTCAGGGAAAACAGTAAACCACTGTGACCATTCTGATGGTTATTTTGATTACCCACATCTATGTAAAAGAAGAATCATTCCTATAATTGGATCATGACCCTTCTGATGGTCATTTAGTCTTACCCTTGCCTGGGTCTTTGGAAGCATCATGGAAGTCACACATTTCATTTTCCCTATGAAAAGAAGAGTGGTGTAACAGTCATTTGCATCATAGAAGTCACACATTTTATTTCTTTTATACTTCTGAATACCAGTTTAAAAGTTCTGAGTTTCAACACAGGATTTCTAAGACTGAGATTTTGGAATCTCAGTTTTCATAATTGTGCCTAAGTGTAATGTTTTGGGTACATGTATTTGCACATAATTGGGGTTAAGTTTAGATTTAGGAAAGATTTATATTAGTAATTATTAATAAAAATAGCATCATCTTGCTGAATTCCTATTGCTGCTGGTCTATGATGTATTTGAAAGGTTGAGATGATTAGGCTCTTAAACTCCAGAGTTTAGACTAACATGTGATCTAGTTGAAATTAACAACCATTTTACAGGGATTTTTAAGTGGATGGAGGAGGAAGTTTATCTTGAGGGACAAGTTTAGAACCAGAGGTCACAATTCCAGAAATGAGGTCTGAATTAGGAAAAACTAAATTGAATTTGAATTGAATGTTTATGATATGTGCACCAAGTTACAGTGAAAAACTTTGCTTTGCATGCTTTCTCAAAAACACAAGTATGCTAGGGAAGCCCAATATTAAAGCCAAGTTGCACGGTATAGTGTTAAATATTTGAAATTCTCTACCCTCAGTGGCTCTGAATGTCCAAAGATAAGGTAACCTATCTCGGCTGCACCATTTCATCAGATGCAAGGATCGACAATGAGATAGACAACAGACTCGCCAAGGCAAATAGCGCCTTTGGAAGACTACACAAAAGAGTATGGAAAAACAACCAACTGAAAAACCTCACAAAGATAAGTGTATACAGAGCCGTTGTCATACCCACACTCCTGTTCGGCTCCGAATCATGGGTCCTCTACCGGCATCACCTACGGCTCCTAGAACGCTTCCACCAGCGTTGTCTCCGCTCCATCCTCAACATTCATTGGAGCGCTTTCATCCCTAACGTCGAAGTACTCGAGATGGCAGAGGTCGACAGCATCGAGTCCACACTGCTGAAGATCCAGCTGCGCTGGGTGGGTCACGTCTCCTGAATGGAGGACCATCGCCTTCCCAAGATCGTGTTATATGGCGAGCTCTCCACTGGCCACCGTGACAGAGGTGCACCAAAGAAAAGGTACAAGGACTGCCTAAAGAAATCTCTTGGTGCCTGCCACATTGACCACCGCCAGTGGGCTGATATCGCCTCAAACTGTGCATCTTGGCACCTCACAGTTTGGCGGGCAGCAATCTCCTTTGAAGAAGACCACAGAGCCCACCTCACTGACAAAAGGCAAAGGAGGAAAAACCCAACACCCAACCCCAACCCACCAATTTTCCCCTGCAACCGCTGCAACCGTGTCTGCCTGTCCCGCATCGGACTTGTCAGGCATAAACGAGCCTGCAGCTGACGTGGACATTTACCCCCTCCATAAATCTTGGTCCGCGAAGCCAAGCCAAAGAAAGAACATGTCCTGTTGAGTGTGCAGCATGTTTATATATTGCATTTGATCCCAGCATCTGCAGACTTTCTTGCACAATGTCCATTGATTGAATTTTATTCAAAGCAGAGACTGATAGACTTCTAGATATCGAGGAGAAAAATGAGTTGTAACAGAAGATTGGCCATTGTCTAGATGAATGTTGCAGCAAGGTCAGAGGGTCAGATAGAGTACTCCAGTTCTTAATTCTTATACTTTGCTTCAATATTTTGCTCTGATACAAATTACACTGGTTATGTTTCGAAAATAATACTTCTTACAGAAATGCAGCTTGACAGGTGGGCCACTTTGAGCAGAAAGTTTGTTCTACTTTTCACAATTGCTGTACAACAGGCAAGAGGGGAGATACACTTGAGTCCAGTTAACTTCCAAAGCTCAATCCAGAAACCAGAGTAGCTTCCACTTTTTTTGTATTGTGTTTTGGCATTCAGTCACCTCCATAACAAGTTGTCTAACTTTTGTTCAACTCATGAATCACCAGATCTAGTTTTAATACCTACATAGAACTGAGAACTGCATGTATAATATGTGTAAGGCTGCATCCCAGCAGCCACCCACTTCTAATAATTAGCAAATGATGCAAAAGAACCATCTCAAGCAGTTATCAATAAGCTATTCAATAAAACAAACTCAGGGCTAATAATTTCCAAAAATAGCAATAAGGTAGTTTTAACAAGAACCCCCCCCCCAACTGAACTGTATAGGAATTTTGTTTTGTCATACAGGTGTAAGTATGTATGACATTAAGTACTACTGTAGATTAGGCAAAGGAGAGGCATCCTTATAAGCATAAAAATGTAGGATGTATCAAGTTTCAGATATTTTCCATGTGCTTACTCAAACAAGTCAAAGCCCTTCAGGGTTGCATTGTGGTATGTTATGTCTACCAGGCACATAGCAGGCCTCAGGGCTTTGCTTCTGATAGCAAGGGAGTTAGCAACAGATGCTTCCCAGAGCTGAGGTGCCTGTTGTATTATCAGCTCGATATGACTGTAATCAAACAAAGGTCATTCACCCTGAAATTTAGAATTACCCAGAAAAGATAGCTGCTGTCTATATTACTATGGTCCCAAAGAGAAATAAGTTTGTGGTGCTTCACACCAGTGCTCTAACATGTAAACCCATTATTCAAACTCATCAGAAGCCTCAAAGCAACTTCCTTAGAAAAACACAGAACAGTGCTGGAGAAACTCAGCAGGCCATGCAGTATCTTAACCTTTTTCTTTCCACTCACATACCACTGTAATCCCTATGCCATGGGCGCTCTGTGATTAGTAAAGGATTGCTTAAGGTAGCATGTGAGTGGGAAGGGAAGATTGACCCAATCACTGCTCTGGACCCAATGGCTACTGAAATATTTTGCTAGAGAAAAATTGTCATTGGCCCATTTCCTTTGGAGTTATGAAACCGTGCCCACAACGAGTCAATTAAGTACGATTAAAACAGTGCTTTTCAAGTTTTTTCTTTTCATCCATATACCACCTTAAGCAATCCCTTACAAATCACAGATCACCTATGGGATAGGGAATATTATGTGTGAGTGGAAATATGAAGGAAGTAAAGGCTAATCAACATTTGGAGCCTGTCCTTCATCAAAGGAAAGAGCAAGAAACAGACAGGCACCTAAATAAAAAGGTGAGAGAATAGAGGAGGAAAGGAGTGAGGTAAAGGGAGGGGGAGGAACACAGGCTAACAAGTCATAGGTGGATATAGGTGGGAGAATAGAAGAGAAAAAAGCTGAGAAGTGATGAGAGGGATAGGAAAGGGGTGGAAAGATATAGGAAAAGAGACAAAGGGATATATTCCTTAGAAATATGAATACTTTTTCCCCAGAACAGAAGAAGCTGAGGGAATTTTCAAAGACACCATAAGCCTCCATCATTGACCAGATAAAGGTACCTACTGGCAATCTGATAACACAAAGAAAATAAATGGGGAACAATGTATATCATATTCTGATTGATATATAACTATTTCCCTTAGTGGAGAAGTTATTAATGGAGAAAAATATGTGGGGGGAAATGTATAGTAGAAAGACTGGAAAGTAATTGCTGGAAAAAGTAGAATGCTTTGTACTTGTACCTGGCATGACCTGTGGAGGTAGTAATCTTTGTTTCATGTAAAATATATTTGGAAGAGCTCTTAAGGATTATGAGTTGGAAAATGGGAGGAGCTTTAATTTCTTTCTTTAACAAGCATAGACATGATAAATCCAATGTCCTCATTTTGGGTCTTAACTGTCCTTGATTTTATGATAATTTAATCTGTTTCATGTGAGGCTTTTTTTCCAACCTGGAATTAAGACCATATTGTGACAGAATAGATGGATGCAGGTGTTGGGTGAGTGGTGGAGTGGAACATTCCCCCAGATGTCACATTTAATCCATGCCCATCCAAACTGCTTGCTTGATGCACATTTTGGCAGAAAGTAAGCCATTGGTCCCACCCTGACTACCAGAAGAACAATCAAATTACTTCTATTTCCCTTATTTCCCTGTGGCTCCACAACAGTTTCTCTCTCAGATCCCCATCAATTCCTTGCCTTTTCTGCCATTTACCTGGACTGAAAGCAAGTTTAAAGCAACCAATTACCCTACCAATACATCTTTCAGATGTCAGAGTCAATGGAAACTCCGACAGAAACATGTGCTTTCAACCCCATGCAAATAGCACCCAAGGTCAACATCAAAACTGGGACCTTGGAGATGTGAGCTGTGAGGCAGTGATGCTAACTGCATCTATAAGCCATTCAAAAAAATGTAGATACAAATCCATGGTTACATCCTGTAACATTGATCTTGGGGAATAAAATTAAAACACAAAATAAAAATTCTGCAAAAAAAAACACCAGCTGACCTATTACTTCTCACCTGAGGGGAAATCGTGCACCGCACTTGTCATTTCATGCTATTAAGTGACATTTTTCTCTGATTTGAAAATAAATAAAAATAACTTGGCATGTAATTTTTATTCAAATTCCAAAATACACTATTTTAATCCAATCAATATAGTTTCCTATAAAGGAGAATTTTAGGTCTTGATTGTTACTTAGTGGTTGCATCATTTGCAAGTTAATTTTACAAATAATAAGTAAGCCTCCTAAGGATTGAATGTAATGTGACATAAATTATTTGTCAGGCATTTTCAACAGTCGAGTTTACCAGCTGAGTTAACATATAATTATTAAGTTTGACATATTCTCCTTATTCTCCTTACTCACACTATAACACGACCAGTACTGTGATTTTAGCATTGCAAATAAGCCTAGAAAAATTGTTACTGGTACTGCAGAAGTGTCCCCAGAGATAAAAAAGAGAAAAAATGACCCAGGTTAAATCCTGAACAGAAATGAGAGGCAGAGCGAAAGAAACCAGAAGACTATGGAACAATTGGTATAATTTTAAAACGGTAAAATTCAATCCAGCCTCTTGTAGAAGAATCATATGGCTTATTTAATCCATTGGCTTTGTATATTAGGTGATATATTGAACTGAGTCAATTATCGAGAGGCTAATTGGTACAAAGATTAAAAATAGGAGTATTATATGCATTGTAAATGGTGTAATGGAGTTGCTTTTCTTGATCCCAGTACACAGAATTTTGGCAAGTGATATTAACCATGAAAGTTCAAGCTAAAATATGATCTACCATATATTTCTCTACAAAATAGAGTCTTGAAACTCTCAAAAAGCACTCAAAAATCAAGGGTCAACATACGCCAGATATAAAAATGAGACCTTAAATTAAACTAAAACACTGCTCAATGGAGATTCAGCATACAAAATGACCCTTGAAACACCAAAAAAAATCCCCAACCTTCAAGAAATTTTCTTGCAGGACCACAGTTGCTAGATTTTCTGCCCACTTATACTTTTAACTTAAAACGTCATTTCATACTTTTGTCGTTTGGTGGAGGCTCCATGATAACCACTTTAGGCAATGCCCAACATTTCAGTCAACATTATTTTTTTGGGGGGGAGGGTCTGTCTTATACACCCAATATTTGATAAAAACCATGAAAATTAGGCTGAAAATGGGGATCCAACATCTGAAGGTTGATGTACATGTTGAAATATATGGTATATCTATATAGATTTAGAATTATATCAAATCTAAATATATTTTTCTTAATTAAAAATAAATTTGGACATACAGCGATGTGACAGGCCCTTTCAGCCCATGAGCCCATGCCACCCAATTACTCTCAATTGTCCTACAACCCCGATGGTGAAACATCATTTGGGGTGGAATAGCAATGTAGCCCCAGGAGAAAAATACAAGGGATTTCTTATTAATCCAGATTTTATTTAATATATATAAACCAATTTTACCAAAGTAAGATTTTCTGATTGTGAGTACATTTTCTTTACTTTAGTTTAGAGATACAGCATGGTAACAGGCCCTTCTGGCATATGTACCCAGTCCACCCAATTGCACCCATATGACCAATTAACCTCCAAACCTGTACGTCTTCATAAGTTGAGAGGAAAGCGGAGAATTTGGAAGAAACCAATGGAGGTCATGGGGAGAACTACTGTTGTGTTCAGAATAGATTTGACAGATTCAAAGAGAATCAAGACTGGACATGTGTTACGAACAAACAGTTATCTTGATTTCTTTCTTTGGCTTGGCTTCGCGGACGAAGATTTATGGAGGGGGTAAAAAGTCCACGTCAGCTGCAGGCTCGTTTGTGGCTGACCAGTCCGATGCGGGACAGGCAGACACGATTGCAGCGGTTGCAAGGGAAAATTGGTTGGTTGGGGTTGGGTGTTGGGTTTTTCCTCCTTTGCCTTTTGTCAGTGAGGTGGGCTCTGCGGTCTTCTTCAAAGGAGGCTGCTGCCCGCCAAACTGTGAGGCGCCAAGATGCACGGTTTGAGGCGTTATCAGCCCACTGGCGGTGGTCAATGTGGCAGGCACCAAGAGATTTCTTTAGGCAGTCCTTGTACCTTTTCTTTGGTGCACCTCTGTCACGGTGGCCAGTGGAGAGCTCGCCATATAATACGATCTTGGGAAGGCGATGGTCCTCCATTCTGGAGACGTGACCCATCCAGCGCAGCTGGATCTTCAGCAGCGTGGACTCGATGCTGTCGACCTCTGCCATCTCGAGTACCTCGACGTTAGGGGTGTGAGCGCTCCAATGGATGTTGAGGATGGAGCGGAGACAACGCTGGTGGAAGCGTTCTAGGAGCCGTAGGTGGTGCCGGTAGAGGACCCATGATTCGGAGCCGAACAGGAGTGTGGGTATGACAACGGCTCTGTATACGCTTATCTTTGTGAGGTTTTTCAGTTGGTTGTTTTTCCAGACTCTTTTGTGTAGTCTTCCAAAGGCGCTATTTGCCTTGGCGAGTCTGTTGTCTATCTCATTGTCGATCCTTGCATCTGATGAAATGGTGCAGCCGAGATAGGTAAACTGGTTGACCGTTTTGAGTTTTGTGTGCCCGATGGAGATGTGGGGGGGCTGGTAGTCATGGTGGGGAGCTGGCTGATGGAGGACCTCAGTTTTCTTCAGGCTGACTTCCAGGCCAAACATTTTGGCAGTTTCCGCAAAGCAGGACGTCAAGCGCTGAAGAGCTGGCTCTGAATGGGCAACTAAAGCGGCATCATCTGCAAAGAGTAGTTCACGGACAAGTTTCTCTTGTGTCTTGGTGTGAGCTTGCAGGCGCCTCAGATTGAAGAGACTGCCATCCGTGCGGTACCGGATGTAAACAGCGTCTTCATTGTTGGGGTCTTTCATGGCTTGCTTCAGCATCATGCTGAAGAAGATTGAAAAGAGGGTTGGTGCGAGAACACAGCCTTGCTTCACGCCATTGTTAATGGAGAAGGGTTCAGAGAGCTCATTGCTGTATCTGACCCGACCTTGTTGGTTTTCGTGCAGTTGGATAATCATGTTGAGGAACTTTGGGGGACATCCGATGCGCTCTAGTATTTGCCAAAGCCCTTTCCTGCTCACGGTGTCGAAGGCTTTGGTGAGGTCAACAAAGGTGATGTAGAGTCCTTTGTTTTGTTCTCTACACTTTTCTTGGAGCTGTCTGAGGGCAAAGACCATGTCAGTGGTTCCTCTGTTAGCGCGAAAGCCGCACTGTGATTCTGGGAGAATATTCTCAGCGACACTAGGTATTATTCTATTTAGTAGAATCCTAGCGAAGATTTTGCCTGCAATGGAGAGCAACGTGATTCCCCTGTAGTTTGAGCAGTCTGATTTCTCGCCTTTGTTTTTGTACAGGGTGATGATGGTGGCATCACGAAGATCCTGAGGCAGTTTACCTTGGTCCCAACAAAGCTTGAAAAACTCATGCAGTTTGGCATGCAGAGTTTTTACATGCAGGGGAATACACAAGAAAGGGCACCCACTGACAGACTAATGTACACAGCACACAGGCACGGTATACTGAGAAACAAAGGTTTAACCTCTTCAGCATCCACCACCCAGAGGTGCAGTATACCACAAAAATAAAGGAATATATAGACACACACATGAACCCTGATCTCTAGTTTTACCACTGCTCAGGATCCTGGAAGAGCCCATTTCAATCAACCATCCAAAGCTGCCCATACCCCACAGCCTGGACTTCAGCAATGGTCACAACTAACGAACATATACACAACAATAATACACAAATAACTACACATTGGGTGCAACTAAATCACTGCAAAACATTCTCAACTCGTGATTGGGAACATGACGGTTAAATACACGGTATCTTCAACTCTCTCTATCTCCAGCAAGCATAACAAACTAAGATATGGTAAATTAATTACAACTAACAAGAACATCAAATGAACCAAAGTAAAACATGAAAATCTGCAGACACCATGGTTGAAGTAACAACACAAAGCTGGAGAAAGTCAGCAAGCCAAGCATTGTCCTTTATATAGGAAAGGTATCAAATTACCCAGGTCTCCAGCATTGCTCAGGATATGCGAAGGGCCCATTGCAGTCAGTCTTCTGGAGCTGCCCTGTAACCAGGGCTTCAGAGATGGTTTTTGATGGGAGGGAAGGGGAGAGAGAGAGATGGGGTGCTGCATTTTTCAATGCAAAACTTATCCACATGACCTTCAAAGGACCAATTCTGTGTCAGCCTCACCTGTGGGCAGATCTAACCATTGATTGGCACATGAAGGATCATCACACATCAGCTGCCTGAGCCAATCATGCATCAGCCTCACAAGTGAGCAGATGTAACCCTTGATTGGCAGGCGAGGTGATTGCCGACTAAGCTCCAGCCAGAGAGGTCACATGACACCCTGCAATCAACATTGGAACCAAATTCCAGACAGAGAGATCACATGACCATCCATAATCCACACTACAACTCCAAACTCTTTACATTTGAAGCTAGGTCACTGGTGCTGTGATAGCATTGCACTAACTGCTATATTAATCATGTTGTAAAACCCCTTTCTATTTATCAAATCTTGCAGGTGCCCAAGATGTTTTATCTATTTTAAATAACTTAGTTATTTGGACTGGCTCTGAATGGGCAACTAAAGCGGCATCATCTGCAAAGAGTAGTTCACGGACAAGTTTCTCTTGTGTCTTGGTGTGAGCTTGCAGGCGCCTCAGATTGAAGAGACTGCCATCCGTGCGGTACCGGATGTAAACAGCGTCTTCATTGTTGGGGTCTTTCATGGCTTGGTTCAGCATCATGCTGAAGAAGATTGAAAAGAGGGTTGGTGCGAGAACACAGCCTTGCTTCACGCCATTGTTAATGGAGAAGGGTTCAGAGAGCTCATTGCTGTATCTGACCCGACCTTGTTGGTTTTCGTGCAGTTGGATAATCATGTTGAGGAACTTTGGGGGACATCCGATGCGCTCTAGTATTTGCCAAAGCCCTTTCCTGCTCACGGTGTCGAAGGCTTTGGTGAGGTCAACAAAGGTGATGTTTTGCCCATTCAGAGCCAGCTCTTCAGCGCTTGACGTCCTGCTTTGCGGAAACTGCCAAAATGTTTGGCCTGGAAGTCAGCCTGAAGAAAACTGAGGTCCTCCATCAGCCAGCTCCCCACCATGACTACCAGCCCCCCCACATCTCCATCGGGCACACAAAACTCAAAACGGTCAACCAGTTTACCTATCTCGGCTGCACCATTTCATCAGATGCAAGGATCGACAATGAGTTAGACAACAGACTCGCCAAGGCAAATAGCGCCTTTGGAAGACTACACAAAAGAGTCTGGAAAAACAACCAACTGAAAAACCTCACAAAGATAAGCGTATACAGAGCCGTTGTCATACCCACACTCCTGTTCGGCTCCGAATCATGGGTCCTCTACCGGCACCACCTACGGCTCCTAGAACGCTTCCACCAGCGTTGTCTCCGCTCCATCCTCAACATCCATTGGAGCGCTCACACCCCTAACGTCGAGGTACTCGAGATGGCAGAGGTCGACAGCATCGAGTCCACGCTGCTGAAGATCCAGCTGCGCTGGATGGGTCACGTCTCCAGAATGGAGGACCATCGCCTTCCCAAGATCGTATTATATGGCGAGCTCTCCACTGGCCACCGTGACAGAGGTGCACCAAAGAAAAGGTACAAGGACTGCCTAAAGAAATCTCTTGGTGCCTGCCACATTGACCACCACAAGTGGGCTGATAACGCCTCAAACCGTGCATCTTGGCGCCTCACAGTTTGGCGGGCAGCAGCCTCCTTTGAAGAAGACCGCAGAGCCCACCTCACTGACAAAAGGCAAAGGAGGAAAAACCCAACACCCAACCCCAACCAACCAATTTTCCCTTGCAACCGCTGCAATCGTGTCTGCCTGTCCCGCATCGGACTGGTCAGCCACAAACGAGCCTGCAGCTGACGTGGACTTTTTACCCCCTCCATAAATCTTCGTCCGCGAAGCCAAGCCAAAGAAGAAAGAGTTATTTGGACTGGAATAGAAATGAACCAGAGGTAGTGTTCACTTTGAACACTGATAAGAATCCCTGTTAATTTACTCATATTGTATATTTTTAGAAGTTGTTATTTCCACGAGGTTTGATTATAAATTCACAAAACTGAAAAGTAAATGAGCAAATGCTAAAGGTCTGCTGTATAGAAGGAGTTTTAGAATCAAACTCCTGTTTCTTGTTATTACAATCAATGTTCAGAACCTTGTATTGCATTACTGTTAGAACCTTCTAACAGTAATTATGAATCAAATATGATGACCATGTGATACTCAATGAAAGATTTATTCATTAGAAATCATTTCATTGGTGCCTAATGAAATGTAAAACATTATATTGTTGCATCTTGCACCAGGGTCAATTTTGGTTGAGTTTGTCCTTCTCAAAACAACCATTTAATATTGCACATCTTTGCTTTTATATAACATAGATATTTGCATGACTGAAAACTAGTTGATTTTGCACGTACACTGAAATTATCTGAAGAATTTTACAATCATTTGCTTGAATTGGCCTGAAGACAGGTTCGCAGTAAATAGATGAATAAGGATGTACAAGCTCTTGATTGAAGTCAAATTTACATTAACAAATGATTAAAATTGCATAAAAGATGTGCAGTGATATTATCCATGAAGAATATTTGGTTAGTACCACAAGAGTCACATTCATTGACATATAACAAGACATTTGTCTCTGGATGACAATGAAGGTCTTCAAGTGTCACCCTCTCCAGCATTTTAACTGTAAGCAACATTGAAAGAGGCCTGTAACCACTCAAAGCAAGTGTATTTCACTTATAAAAGACAGTGATACTTGTTTTCATGTTTCTAAAATGTTGATAATTAACAGTTGTAGCTTTATTAGAGGATAAAATATTTAATCACCATATGATTTAAGATTTTAGCAGACAAACCAAATTGTGGATAGCTTTAAAACTATTTAATGTTCTAAATAAATAATTAGCTTCTTTCTTTCTTCTTCTTCTTTGGCTTGGCTTCGCGGACGAAGATTGATGGAGGGGTATGTCCACGTCTGCTGCAGGCTCGTTGGTGACTGACAAGTCCGATGCGGGACAGGCAGGCACGGTTGCTGCGGTTGCAACGGAAAATTGGTTGGTTGGGGTTGGGTGTTGGGTTTTTCCTCCTTTGTCTTTTGTCAGTGAGGTGGGCTCTGCGGTCTTCTTCAAAGGAGGTTGCTGCTCGCCGAACTGTGAGGCGCCAAGATGCACGGTTGGAGGCGATATCAGCCCACTGGTGGTGGTCAATGTGGAAGGCACCAAGAGATTTCTTTAAGCAGTCCTTGTACCTCTTCTTTGGTGCACTTCTGTCTCGGTAGCCAGTGGAGAGCTCGCCATAGAACATGATCTTGGGAAGGCGATGGTCCTCCATTCTGGAGACGTGACACACCCAGCGCAGTTGGGTCTTCAGCAGCATGGATTCGATGCTTGAACACTCTGCCAGCTCGAGTACTTCGATGTTGGTGATGAAGTCATTCCAATGAATGTTGAGGATGGAGCGGAGACAGCGCTGGTGGAAGCGTTCTAGGAGCCGTAGGTGATGCCAGTAGAGGACCCATGATTCAGAGCCAAACAGGAGCATTGGTATGACAATGGCTCTGTACACGCTGATCTTTGTGTGTTTCTTCAGGTGGTTGTTTTTCCATACTCTTTTGTGTAGTCTTCCAAAGGCACTATTTGCCTTGGTGAGTCTGTTGTCTGTCTCTTTGTCGATGCTTGCATCAGATAAAATGGTGCAGCCGAGGTAGGTAAACTGGTTGACCATTTTGAGTTCTGTGCGCCCGGTGGAGATGTGGAGGGGCTGGTGGTCATGGTGGGGAGCTGGCTGATGGAGGACCTCAGTTTTCTTCAGGCTGACTTCCAGGCCAAACATTTTGACCAACAAGGTCGGGACAGATACAGCAATAAGCTCTCCCAACCCTTCTCCATTGACAACGGCGTGAAGCAAGGCAGCATCCTTGCACCAACCCTCTTTACTATCTTCTTCAGCATGATGCTGAAACAAGCCATGAAAGACCTCAACAATGAAGACGCTGTTTACATCCGGTACCGCACGGACGGCAGTCTCTTCTATCTGAGGCGCCTGCAAGCTCATACCAAGACACAAGAGCAACTTGTCCGTGAACTACTCTGCAGACGATGCCGCTTTAGTTGCCCATTCAGAGCCAGCTCTCCAGCTTCTTTGGTTAGTTGGGTTTAACATATAAATATTGTGTGGCACTTAGTGGCGTATCTACAGAAAATAGTGCCTATGGCAAGCACTGAAATTGTGCCATTGTCCAAATATCTGGCATAATATCAGCTCAAAAATACAAGTCAAGCTCTCAATGCTGCATTGATCTCCCAAAGCACTGATTCCCTCCCTCAGCCACTGACCTGCTCTTTCCCCACCCACACCTACCTTGTCCCTGCTGATCTCCTGCCCCAGGGTGTACCTGCAGATGCCTCTCGGCTGCCACTGTTTCCGGATCAATCAGTGCTGAACGGTGTGACACTGCAGCTACCATGGCTCCATCGTTCAGCAATCACGCATCAGTTTCACAGGTGGGCAGATCGAACCCTTGACTGGCAGTGCACCCAACCCCATGGCCCTCCCACATCTTTGCTCTTTCCAATTCGCACCCAGCTCCTTCGCTCCCTCCCCCTTTCCCTTCTCAGCGACGCAATTGCCCTTTAAGGCCGGGATGTCATTTTGCAGGGCCAAGTGGCACCCCATGCCAAGCCGTGATGGTACTGGAAGCATCATGATGGAGAATGATGCTTCTTCTACCCCAACCAACCTCCCTCCCCTCTGCCAAGGCACTTGTCCCCTCACGTGCCTTCTGCTCTGTCCAGGCTGTGTACAGCGCAACTTGACAGCAGATGCATGTCACCAGCCACCTGAAGATCGATGGGGCAGCAAGCTAATGGAAAGCAAGATCAGCTCCGCCTGGCCAATGGGGAGGGGCCGTGTTCATTTGGAGGACCCCTGCAGTGCATGCAGCTGGAGGTGGCCAAGACCTGAAGAATTGGTCTGTGGCACCCGGCGCCCAGTGTGCATGCCAGACCTGCCATACCCTAGATACGCCTCTGGTGCAGAGATTCCCTTTAGTTTTAAGAAGCAATTATAATGGTTACCTGAGAAAGGATTTACCATATATGTCAGCGAATGTTGACTGGCAGATAGATCAACCCCCCTTTCTTAGCCTTATTTTAATGGTTTAATGTTATATCTGGCATATAAGTCGACCCCCATTTTTAAGGCTGTCCAGGTTTCCCAGTCCTAACCCAAACATTTTAAAAAAGCCCCAATCGCAAGTAACAAAGCTGTAAATTAAGCAAGTTTAAAAAATACCTCTGTCTACCAGGCAGCAACGGCAACAACCCAGAGAACTGAAGCAGCGGTATTGTGCTCCTGGTGGGAGGAAGAACCTCGGCCTACCAGGCAGGAGTGGTGACAGTGACCTCAGGATCCCAGGTAGGAGCAACTACGGTGTGGCCCAGTGGTGGAGAGGTGTCAGGGACCAGTGGCGCCGGCAGTGGGGAGATGCTTTCAGCATCAACATCAATCTGGCTTTTTTGGGTGAATTTAAGGTCTCAAAATTATATCTGACGTATGAGTCGACACCCCTTTTTGAGAAATTTTTTAGGGTTTCGCAACTTGACTTATATGCCAAAATATACGGTAACCTTTTTTTGTAATATTTGCATAATTGTTCAGTTCCCACTAGTTGTTGCCAGTGATTCCAGACAGAACTGCCTGTTCTAAATCCAGGGAGTCCACACATCCCAGCACCACAATTCAACCCAGTTTGCAGGAATTTCCCCAGCATTATATTCATGAATGACCTCTCAGATTTTGCAGAAGGTGAAGGACAAAGGATGAGGAGGCAAAGGGAAAGCTGAATGAATTATTTAAAAATATAATTAGCTATATTTTAACTTTTTAAAATTATTAATGGTTTTATTATTAATTTTCAATATTTATCAATTTTTTTCAAATGCAATAATTCTCAAATATGTTTGAAATATAATGTCTTATCATCAAGTAATGAAACTCTCTTAAATTTAATTTTTTTTTACATCATTGTTTATTAATTACATGTAGGGAAATTAAATAAAATATTCAAAAAAAATTAAGTTTCAATGTCACAAATTTAGAACTCATAAATTTTAAGGCTAGCAAAGCTGTAGTAGCCTTTGCCAGCTGTCAAAAGGAATTTTGGCTGCAGATCTTCTCCAGAGCACCACAAGAATCCATGATGCAGTAATGCCAGCAGGATAAGCTCTCTATGTCCAAATTCAGGTGAGCATGAGCTTTGGAAGACCACACATAGCCAACATTGCTTCCATCCCAAAACAAAAAATAAACTTCATGTATCCTTTCGATTCTTAAAGGATTTTTTTTTCCTGATTTTTTTTTGTAAACTGCCACTCTGTTCTACCCAACAGTCTTATTGTTTGTTTTTTTTTGGCACAATGGTATGGGTATCTTTTGTGTACTGTGATATTTCAAAGTATCAGCATTTAGAAATTACAGGAAAATATGTATACAGATGTATTCAGTACCTCTGATAGCATATTACATTTGGAAGAAAAATGTAAATGCTGAAGGTGTGAGATTATACAGGATTTATACTGTAATTTTTAATTATTTTTAAGTGAAAACATTCTTCAGTTGAGAATATTATTGTATTTTAGGCTCTGAAAGCAAGCTGCAAGGAAAGCCGAAATATTGTCTAGCAAAAAGTATCTCTTTAGTTTCCTCCATATGCTTGCTTCAAAGACCAACTGCAGATGAGACTTTTGCCTGGAAACTGTGACTGCAAGTTGAAATTTCAACCTGACAAAATGATGTAAGAAATTATTCCCCTTCCTCTTGAAATGGAATATCTTGTACTCCGAATACCTGTAAAGAAAAGCTATTCCTCATTTCTATCACTTCTGGCTTGCAATAAGCTTCAGCTCATATGTAAACTTCCTTTCCTGAAATAATCTTGTTATAGTGTTTACAATATTGTAAATGAAGAACATAATTTTAAATCATAAAGATTTTTCTATTTATGCATACTTCCATTTAGTATATCTTTAGCCAATTATTGCATTGTTTTAGTTAAACACAACCAAAGTCAACACAGAGCTACGATGAAATAAGATGTATCTGTCCAGTTTTAAGCACAGTTTGAAAAATGATTTGAAAACCTACTAATGGTTTCAAGTACTTTACTGATCAATGCATTCCTTGCTGAGATTTTCTATGTGACATCATGTGTTAAAATATCATTAATTTTTAAAAATAATAGTTTATTGGTATGCAATCCGAGTATTACAATGGTAGTTCATTGGATTCTCAGCTAGGGGAACTCCGTTTCAATCCTAGTCTTGAGTGGCATTTGCACTCTGGCTCTCCCTCGAGGGCAATTTACCCATCTGAGCTGGTTATCTCGGGGGGGAAGGAAGGGGAACCAAGCAAATAAACCTCTCTTACTGTACAACTCACATACACTTCCCCAGCAGGTCAAGCAGAGAACCACATATGACTGCAGGCTTGAGAATTTCAACCTCTCATGCAAGGGAAACAGCAAGGATCTTCAAGAAAATTTACAGAAAGGGGTAAATGAGAAATGAGGAGAGGCAGTAACAAACCTAAAAATATGTTCAAGCCATTCACTTACTATGCAACAGTAATAAAGCATGGAAAGGACATCAGCAACAATCTCTGGAATATATTTTGAATAAAAAATAGCCATTTGTTGGATCTGGTTTGCTTGATTTAAAGACAATCTTAATTGAACTGTGTTTACATATGAAATCTATTGAGAAAGTGGCATATTACAAATTGTACAAAAAAAAACCAGAAGGCAGCATTATTATCTCTGTAGTTTATGGCTTCTGGAATCCAGCTTGCAATACAAGTTTACAATTATAACAAATACAGGAAGTCTTTCATGTTGTTTTTCTGTTCAAAAATGTTTTCAGATGTTATTCTTCTGTATAATTGGATTTCAAAGAACATCAGCAAATTAAAGTTAAAGGTTATCGCTCAAAAGCCATTTATAATCAGGTGGCGATTTTGCAGGTTTTGTGAGAACATTTCGTTTTATTTTTTTTTGCACACAAACCGAGACCTTGAGTTGTAAAGCGAATTCAGTTGGCATACTTATCTTGATGGTTCAATTTAATTTTTATAATTTATAACAGGATTCTAAAATGGGCATTATTTTGTCCACAGTTTCTTTAAAATGTATTGAATTTAAAACAGCTGTAAATATCTAAGTGTCTGCATAAGCTAAGTGCTTAAACTTGAACATTTGCTCCATTGAATGCTTTCAACCCAAAATATAACACTGGATAAAACAAGAAAGGCAATTCTGATTAAACAGTTTAAAATGCAGCCGACCTAGGAAACAATGCTCTTTTTGTTTCA
The DNA here is from genome assembly GCF_036971445.1 of Narcine bancroftii. Classification (NCBI taxonomy): domain Eukaryota; kingdom Metazoa; phylum Chordata; class Chondrichthyes; order Torpediniformes; family Narcinidae; genus Narcine; species Narcine bancroftii. The sequence goes on along the minus strand of NC_091474.1, from coordinate 198,752,433 downwards.
AAGCCCCACCTAAGCAGAACAGTGTCTTTTTTAACCTTTCTAACCATGGCTCATCTGTCCTGCAAAGCTCTTTCCCCCTCATTTCCTTGCACCAAGCCATGAATGTTAATTGAAGCGAGTAATTCAGTGCATTGTTGAAGGCCAGCTGACAGGGAATGGTGTCAGCTGCATAGGCAGCAGAAAGTCGACATCTTAATAAAATAGCCTCGGGCAAAATCCCATTAAAGCCTTCAGAAGCTTGTTTCCCCGCAGTTGAGCAGGTAGGCGGCGAGCAGTGCGTGGCAGCCCCCAAGCACTCTCGGGGAGCGCAGTTCAAATAAAATGAGCACTGTTAAAAAAATATCATCCAGGCTGGCTCCTCAGAGTCATTTCACAAGCAGAGAAGGAGAGAAAGCTCCTTGATGTAGGGGCTGAGTGGCTGTGGTGTGACGGCACTGACAGGGCTGTTAGCAAGCTGTACTCTTCCATTAACGAGTCACACAGACCCCATCGTGACCTTTAGGGAAAAGAGGAAGAGACAGCAGAGACAATTCAAGAAGAAAAAGGAGAGCAGACAGAATAAGAAGACAGGAGATTAGTAAAGTAAAATGAATTGATAACCTGACCACATATGTCAAAAATGATAGGATTTTTCCTCTTTAACAAGATCAGTGAAACTGTTGAATTTTTTAAAAAGTCATTATAATTTGAGATAATAAAAGAACGAGTGACAATATTGTCTAATGTGAAAAATAACTATTTAGTGTGTACAAAGAATGATGTCTAAAATGAGGTCTTGCTTAACCGTTTTAAACAAGGTCCAAGAAATAAAGACAACACATTGTCGCCAGAAGGTCAATAAAATTAAATGCTTTACAATAAAATCCACTCCGTGACTCAGGGAGATGTTTATGGCTCGTCAATTGTACACTCGTCTACTTTTTAAATGGTATGTATTAAATCAATATAACAGCTCATTTTTGTAGCACTGCTGTTCAAATAGCTGAGATGATCTCCCATAGTGATGTCTTCCAGTGTGACATAAAGTTTAGCCAAAGGAATGTTCGTTCTAATTTTCTTTAAGCAATGCCTTTATATTCAGATCATTTACTGTGGGTGCACCTGTCAACAATGGATCAGAAACTTATGCCAAAATAAAGAGAGACAGGAAGCTGCAGATTATGGAATCTGGACAGAAAAAAACTGCTCGAAGAACTCAGGGGATCATGGGGAAAAAAGAACTGTCGACGTTTTAGGGGTGAGGCCTGGAACCTGGTGGGGGAGGGAAAGGTGGAGAAAAATGACAGAAGCTGGGAAGTGATAAATGAAGAGAACAAAGAGCTGCACGATGTTGAACGCATAGTAAAAGTCCTACAATCAAGGCTACTCAATCGGTCCAGATTTTCGGATAATCCGGATTCTGAGGCAGTACTTTTAAAATTCAAATTTATGGAGAATAAAGAACAGATGAACAGGAAAGTTATGATAAATTATTAACAAAATATTTTTTCATATAAAATTCAAAGTATGAAAAATATATTTATCGGTTAATTTCCAAGACTTCTGTGCATTTGTGCCACTTACGCATGCACACAAAAGCCCGTTACAATTTAAAGTTGAAGAGTTTTCAAAAAGTCAAGTCTCTCGGATCGAAATTGGAGTTTTCCTTCTCCGAGATGAGTTACCATCCATCGTTAACGAGCCCAGAGCAACTGGTTTCAAGGTACCAGTCGCCCGCCTTTGCCCCTTCTCCTATCAATCCTTCAGGCTTAAGAACTATGCCACACATGAAAGCCAGGAGCTGGATTTGGCTGTCAGAGGCTGTTAGAGTGGCACGCCATGAAGAGCATTTGTGCAGCGGGGGAGCTCATCTGCACTACAACCCTTCGGCTATGACAACCTTTAAAGGTGAGAATATATATAGATAGATAGATAGATATGGATATCTATCTATATATTATATATAGAAATATATATATATATATAGAGAGAGAGAGAGAGAGAGAGAGAGAGAGAGAGAGAGAGAGAGGGAGAGAGAGATGGGGTGTGTGTGAGTGTGGGTGTGTGTGTATGTGGGGGTGTGGTTGTGTGTGTGTGTGGGTGTGTGTGTGTGAGAGAGAAATATATATATAGATGGGGTGTGTGGGTGGGTGGGTGTGGGTGTGTCTGTGTGAGGGTGTGTGTGAGTGTGTATGTGTGTGGGTGTGTGTGTGTGTGGGTGGGTGTGTGTGTGTGTGAGTGTGTGTTGGTGTGTGTGTGTGAGTGTGTGGGGGTGTGTGTGAGTGTGTGTGGTTGTGTGGGTGGGTGTGTGAGTATATGTGGGTGTGTGGGTGGGTGTGTGTGAGTGTGGGTGTGTGAGTGTGTGTGTGTGTGTGGGTGTGTGTGTGAAGGTGTGTGAGTGTGGGGGGTGTGGGTCTGTGTGTGGGTGTGTGTGAAGGTGTGTGTGGGTGTGGGTGGGTGTGTGAGTGGGTGTGTGTGGGTGTGTGTGAATGTGTGGGAGTGGGTGGGTGTGTGTGAGTGTGGGTGTGTGTGTCTGTGAGTGTGTGTGTGGGGGTTGTGGGTGTGTGTGTGAGTGTGTGTGTGTGGGGGTTGTGGGTGTGTGTGTGGGGGGGCTGTGGGTGTGTGTGTAAGTGTGTGTGTGTCAGTGTGGGTGTGTGGGTGTTTGTGAGTGAGTGTGGGTGTGAGTGTGTGGGGGTGTGTGAGGGTGTGTGGGTGTGTGTCTGTGTGAGTGTGTGACGGTGTGTGGGTGGGTGTGTTGGTGTGGGTGGGTGTGTGTGGGTGGGTGTGTGTGGGTGTGTGTGAGTGTGGGTGTGTATGAGTGTGTGGGTGTATGTGTGTGTGTGTGTGTGGGGGTGTGTGATTGTGTGTGTGTGTGGATGTGTGATTGTGTGTGTGACGGTGTGTGTGTGGGTGGGTGTGTGTGTGTGAATGTGTGACGGTGTGTGGGTTGTGTGGGTTGTGTGGGTGTGTGAGTGTGTGTGTGTGTGGATGTGTGATTGTGTGTGTGACGGTGTGTGTGTGAATGTGTGACGGTGTGTGGGTTGTGTGGGTTGTGTGGGTGTGTGAGTGTGTGTGGGTGTGTGTGGGTGTGTGTGTGTGTGGATGTGTGATTGTGTGTGTGACGGTGTGTGTGTGGGTGGGTGTGTGTGTGTGAATGTGTGACGGTGTGTGGGTTGTGTGGGTGTGTGGGTTGTGTGGGTGTGTGACTGTGTGTGGGTGTGTGAGTGTGTGTGAGTGTGTGTGGGTTGTGTGGGTGTGTGGGTTGTGTGGGTGTGTGAGTGTGTGTGGGTGTGTGAGTGTGTGTGAGTGTGTGTGGGTTGTGTGGGTGTGTGGGTTGTGTGGGTGTGTGAGTGTGTGTGGGTGTGTGAGTGTGTGTGAGTGTGTGTGGGTTGTGTGGGTGTGTGGGTTGTGTGGGTGTGTGGGTTGTGTGGGTGTGTGACTGTGTGTGGGTGTGTGAGTGTGTGTGAGTGTGTGTGGGTGTGTGTGGGTGTGTGTGTGTGTGGATGTGTGATTGTGTGTGTGACGGTGTGTGTGTGGGTGGGTGTGTGTGTGTGAATGTGTGACGGTGTGTGGGTTGTGTGGGTGTGTGGGTTGTGTGGGTGTGTGACTGTGTGTGGGTGTGTGAGTGTGTGTGAGTGTGTGTGGGTTGTGTGGGTGTGTGGGTTGTGTGGGTGTGTGAGTGTGTGTGGGTGTGTGAGTGTGTGTGAGTGTGTGTGGGTGTGTGTATATACAGATGGTTGTGCTGTAAATACCTCGAGAGTCTGACACTGAGTCACTGATTTACAGGCTTTTATACTCAATGGAAAGAGACCTCATCCTGTGTCATGACCCGTGCTTTCTGGAGAAGGGTCAAGGTTTTAGAAGCTTTATACAAGGTCAAAATAGAGAGGAGCTACAGGTACGGTCACAGAATGGGGTGAAACCAAGTAATCAGTAATGCAGCAGTTCACCACATTAATACTTCTCAACTTCTCAACTGTGCAACTTATAGCCATTTGCACATTAGACCAAAAATTTTACTTTTAAATTACTGAAAATGTAGTATTCTCCCTTATCCCTGCTGGGCACCTGACGTCCCTGCTCCTAACAGGAGGGCAACATCTGTGCTCCTGCCCAATGTGGCTCTTGGTAACTAGGGGAAGCAGATTACAGTGAAAATCAGGCCTATCTGTAGAAAAACAACACCTCTCACAATTTGGCTAGTGGCCATCCTCTCACAAGAGCTGGCCTTGGTGGCCACCATGTTGTATTTGACAAACTATAACAGGAATACAGGCCAATTCTGACATACGTCCTTTCCGAGATACGACCGGTCAGCCAGAACAAAACATGGATGAATGTTCAGTAAAAGAAACTTCCGAGCATTATACAAGAGGTATATTTTTTAAAAATCCAATTTGATACATAGTTAATTTTAATTTGGGTCTTACAACTTTAATATTACCCAACAAAAATATAATTGAATCATGTGAGAACTTAACACCTACTATTCATTCCATAAAATTACTAATTTGCACCAAAAAGGCTTAACTTTAGAGACTTCATAAGAATTTGTTTTCTTACAAAGTCACAAAAGTCTACCCTCTTCACAATGTAGAATAGGGGTGAGTAATCAGACAAAATTCTAGCCTAATACTAAACATGAATAATTCTTCCCTGGAGTTGCACTGATATTAAAAATAAATCTATTCTCAAATAAGAGTCGTGCCGATGTGAATAAAAAGAATAGTCTCTTTCTTTTGGATTTAATCTTCTCCAAATATCTATCAAATTCAACTCTTTCATCTAACTCAAAGTTACTTTTGCCACCTTAGCTCATGTAACTGATCTTGTGGTGGTGGTGTCTGGGCAGAAGTTGGCGAAAGGAAAATGTGAGTGCTCATCGATAACATTAAGAAGGTACACATTTCTGATAGTGGAGGGAAAGGGCCCCTTGAAGTCAAAATTGAGTCATTCAAAGGGATGGGAAACTTTTATCAGGTGCACTTTGTCAGGGCAGTAGAAGTGTGATTTGCACTCAGTGCAGACCTGGCATGACCCGGTCATCTCCATGATGTCTTCAATAGAGAAGGACAGGTTGCATGGCTTAATGAAGTGGGCCATGTGGGTGATGCTTGGGTGGCAGAGCTCATCATGAAGTGATCGCAACTAGCTGGTGGGTGCAGCAGCACAACTTCCTTGGGATAGGGCATGTGGAGGCTCAGTGCCCTTACCTGGCCTATACACTATCTCATAGTTATAGGTAAAGAGTTCAATCCTCCACCTTGTGTTCTTTTCATTTTTAAAATTTTTCCCCTGTTTGTATTATTGAACATGAATGCTACAGGTTGTTGATAAGTGAGCAGAGTGAATTTCCTGCTGGCCAGATAGTGCCTCCAATGCCTGATGGCCTCCACAATAGCCTGAGCCTCCTTTTCCACAGATGAGTTTCGGAGCTCATGCCCTTATAGGGTACAGGAAAAGAAAGCTACCAGCCTGCCCACCTACTTAAGGGTCATGGCCAGAGCAACGTCGGAGATATTGCTCTCCACCTGAAATGGTGCGTTTTAATCCACTGCATGCATGGTGGCTTTCGCAATGTAGCTTCTGACATAGTTAAAAGCCACCTGGGCTTTGCTGATAATGGAAAGGAGGTGGATTTTAAGAGAGGGCAGACTTTGTCAGCCTAATGAGGTACCCACTGGGCACAGTATGAGATGAAGCCCAGTCATCTACTTAACACCTTCATGGTCCATGGGATAGGGAGGTCAAAGAGGGGGCACATATGCTCAGGGTCTGGGCAAATTACACCATTCTCCACCACATAGCCCAGGATAGCTAAGTGTTTCGTCCAGAACACGTCCTGGCATTGTACATGAGGTTCAGGGATTTGGCTGTGTGGGGATATATCTGGAGATTGGCATTGTGGTCCTCCAGATCATGTCCACAAATGGTGACATTGTCGAGATAGGGGAATGTAGCCCTTAGCCCATACTTGTCTACCATGTCATCAATCTGTCTCTGAAAGACGGAGACCTCTTGCATGACACCTCACAGCTTGCTTGCAGGTTGCCTGCACTTTCATCAGTCACAGAGGTTAATGCTCAAGGAGATCATTAGTGCAGAAAAATATATTTAGGAACACAACCTCAACATTTAGTTTTATTCAGTTTCATATTGGGGCTGATATCTTATTATGGAAATGTGGCAGGATGGGTAATGGAAGTGTGCAAAGATAAACACTTTGGGTCCAGTGATCATAATGCCATTCAATTCAAGATAATTATGGATAAGGATAGGTTTGGTCCTCAGACTGAAATTCTAAATTAGGGAAAGGCCAATTTTGAGGAAATGAATAAGGATGTAGAAAGTATGGATTGGAATTAGTTATTTACTGGTCAGGATGTAATCAGTAAGTGGGAGGCTTTGAAAGGCAAGGTTTTTTTTTAATCATACAGAGTTTGTATGCACCTGTCAGGATTAAAAGCAAAGTTAACAGGCATAAGGATCCTTGGTGTTTGAGGGATATTGGAGATCTGGTTAAGAAGGTGTATAGCAGGTATAGGCAAAGAAAAAGATGTACTTAAGGAGTACAACAACTGCAAAAAATGATCAAGAAATAAATTTCTATGAGAGAAACAATAATGTAAGGTTTCTTGTTTTATACAGCCTTTGTTTAACTCAATACAAAGAAATAAAATGTGGTTGCTAACCTAAGGGCTTCTACAGGTATATTTCGAGCAAAAGGATTGTAAGGAACTAAAGTTGGTCCTTTTGAAGATCAGAGTGGTCAGCTATAGAGCCAAATAAGATTAGGGATTTTTTTTTTTGCATTTGTATTTATTCAGGAAATTGGCATAGAGTCTATGGAAGTGAGGCAAGGAAGTAAAGAGGTTATGACCAATACAGATTAAAGAAGGAGTTGCTTGTTGGATTAAGGCAAATGAGGATGGATAAATCCCTAGGGCCTGACAAGGTTTTCCCTAGGGCCTGACAAGGTTTTCCCTTGGACCTTGAGGGAGGCTATTCTAGAAATTGCAGATGGCCTGGCAGAAATATTTATCATGTCCATAGACATGGATTACGTGATGGAGGATTGGAGGATAGCTCATATTGTTCCATTCTTTAATAAATCCTCTAAAAAGAAGATGGGAAATTATAGGCCCATTAGCCTGGCATCAGTAGTGGTAGGTTGTTGAAAGATGTTCTAAGAGATTGGATATTCAGGTGACTGATTTGGCATAGTCAATGTGACTTTATGCCTGGTTTAACCAATCTTAGGGAGTTTTTGGTGGAGGTTACCTGGAAAGTTGATGAAGGAAATGCCTTTGACAAGAGACCACATAGAAGGTTAGAGAGGAAGGTTCAGTTGCTCAGTGTTCATGGTGAGATAATAAATTGGATCAGACATTGGCTTCACAGGAGTGGTATTGGGTGGTATTGGCTCTCTGACTGGGGAATTATGACTAGTGGTGTGCCTCAAGTATTGGTGTTGTTTGTCATTGATATCAATGATCAAGATGATAATGTGGTATATTAGATAAACAAGTTTGCAGATGATACAAAGACTGAAAGTGTAGTGGATAGTGAGGAAGGCTTTCAAAGCTTGCAGACATTCTGAACTATCTGTAAAAATGGCTGCAAAATGGCAGATGAAATTTAATGCAGAAAAATGTGAGGTATTTTGGAAGGACAAATGAAGATAGGACAAATGCTGTAAATGATAGTGTGGTAGAGCGGAGAGATCTGGGAATACAAGTACATAATTCCTTGAAAGAGGCATCACAGGTCATAAAGAGAACTTTTTGCTGATTGGCCTTCATAAATCAGTCGAGAATAGGAATTGGGATTTTATGGTGAAGGTATATAAGAAGCCAATTTAGGAGTACTGTGTGTAGTTTTGATCACTATTGTAACTACAGAAATTATATCTGTAAGATTGAAAGAGTGTAGAACAGATTTACAAGAATGATACTAGGACTTGAACAACTGGCTTACAGGGAAAGGTTAAACAGATTAGGATTTTTTTCACTGGAGCAAAGAAGAATGAGAATAAATTTGACAGATATATGCAAAATTATGATAGGTATAGATGGGCATCCTTGATGTGTTCCTCTAAACAACCTAAACATTTTTGATTGTTGTAAATGAGTATGAATTGAAGCCATAAGACATAAATAAGTTTGACCTTCTTTCTACATATCCTATAGAACAGAAGAGTCATTTCTATATTCATGGTGAAAAAACTGGTAAACTGGTAAACTACTTGCTGGTCAATTAAAGGCATTACTGTGAGAAAGCAAATTAATAAGATTTGGTTGAGAAATGATATGATGACAACAGTTCAATCAAAAATTAATAAAACTTAGACAATTTATTCTAATCTTTATAGCTCTGAGTTTAAGAATAATTTCATTTTGTTGTCAGAATTTTTAGATTGAATAAATTTACCTACATTATCACAGGGTAAGTGTTTAAAGATGGAGGCACCTATTTCTCAGGAAGAAATTTCTGTTACTATTTCTTCCTTCCAGTCAGGTAAATCTCCGGGACTAGATGATTTCCCTGTAGAATTTTATAAACTCTTTTCAAAATGCATACACCATCTATAAATTTGATGTTTGAAGATTCAATTAAAGAAGGAATGTTTCCATCATCTTTTAATGAGCATCTCTCTTATTTTGAAAGAAAGTAAAGCAGCAACACAATGTGCTTCCTACAGACTGATTTCATTACTTAACATTATTATGATTTTATCTAAAGTACTTATAAAACACAAGGTATTAATGATGTGTTTATGATATTTCATAAGAAATTATATAAATTGGAATCTTTGAAAGATGGGAATAAAATAGACAAATATTTGTCCAAAATTATTTTACCACAGTTAATCATAGAAGAGAAGACAATTAACAAATCCATTTACAGTTACAGAATTTTATGATATATTGATGTCCTTACCAAACAATAAGGCACCAGGGGAGAATGGTTTCTCTCTGGAGTTTTATAAAGAATTTAAAAGAGTTATAAATTGCAATATTTATGGGGCTGTTAGATCAAATGGAAGATCTTTGGGATTTATCTGAGTTGTTTAAAACTACATTAATAACAGTTATTCCAAAAAAGGGAAGGACACTTTGCTTCCATCTTCATATAGACCAATTTCACTATTGAATACTGATTATAAAATTTTGTCCAAACTAGCTAAATGTTTACCTAGATGATTATCAGTGAATAATATTGTTACATTTTTAAGGTTAATAGATACGACTCAGAAAAGAAAATACCATCAGTTGCTTTAGCTTTAGATGCAGAAAAAAAAGTGTTTGATAGATTAGAATGGGACTATTTATTTAAAGTACTGATGGTTTTTGGAATTCTGACAAGTTTTATAAATTGGATAAGAACATTATATAATTCTCCAATGGCTAAAGTAATTACAAATAGGCAAGATCATCAAGACAAGAATGTCCATTATCTCCTTTTTTATTTGAATTAGCCATAGAACCTTTAGCTGAGGTAATTAGAAGTGATAATGAGATTAAGGGCTTTAAGATACATGATAAAGAATACAATTCTTTATGTATGTAATACAGTATGTAATACTGTATCTTACAAACCCCCGAAAGCTCATTTAAAAAAGTAAATGATCAATTGGCAGAGTTTGGATTAGTATCAGGTTACAAAGTAAATATTGATAAAAGTGAAGTGATGCCAATGATCGAGACAGACTATGTTCAAGTTAAGAAAAGGACAACATTTAAATGGCAGAATGGTACAATTAAATATTTAGGAATCAATGTTGATAAGAATTTAAATAATGTATTTAAATTAAATTACATATCTTTATTAAAATTAAAAAAATATTTATTAAGATGGAAGGATTTTCCAATTTCTTTAATAGGAAGGATTAATTGTGTAAAGTTGAATATCTTTCCTAGAATACAATACCTTTTTCAATCTTTACCAATTTTCGTATCAATAATGTTTTTTTCAGGATTTAAATAAAAGTGTAAGAAGATTTATTTGGAGGGATAAAATGCCTCGGATGGCATGAGAAAATTTAACATGGAAATTTTATCAAGGGGGACTTCAATTGCTTAATTTTAAAAATGATTATAAAGCATCTCAACTTAGATTTTTGTCTTCTTGTTATCAGACCAATGAAAAGATAGCATGGGTGCAAATCAAAATGAGTAAAATAGGAGAAAGTAATTCAGAACATATTTTATATAAATAGCATGAGGATTATTGAAAAGAAAATTAGATCCACCAATTTTGAAGCATATACTGAAAGTATGGAATTAGAACATGTAGAAAGAGGAATGAAGAATTATCATTTGGCTAAAATTATTTTAAATAAAAATCCTTTAATTCCTTTTTATGGTTAATAATTGGTATAATTGTGGAATTTAAAAAAATAAAGGATTTTTTTGGGTTCTTTTGACTTTTGACCAATTGAAAGATAAGTATAATATACCACATAAAGGTTTTTTTTAAAATTATCAACTTAAGACATATTTAAAAAAGAAAGTTAGGGAGGAATTTTACATTGCCAAAACAATATCCATTTGAATATCTAATAATGGATACATTTATTGAAAGATTTATTACTAATATGTATATCAAATTACAAGATACTATTCAGAAAAAAAAAATTCAAATCTAAATCCAGATGGGAAAAAGATTTAAATATACAGATTCAAGAAGAAGTATAGTCAAAATCATGCAATGAAAGTTTAACTAATACAATTACTGTTAGATATCAAATGGTAAAATTTAGTTTTTTTACATCAATTATATAATACTACACACTAATTGCATGTACTTCATTCAAATTGTTCTAATCAATGTTTAAGATGTAATAAAGAAGTAGGATCTTTTCTGCATGCAGTCTGACAATGTGTTAAAGGAGAAGTTTTGGAAGGATCTAAGTATTTTATTGGGACGAGTTTTGAAGACACAAATTTTGAAGGATCCTAGAGTATTTTTTATTGAGAGATATTTCCCAGTTGAAGTTAGTATTTATCAAAACAAGTTTTTAAGTGTAGCAATAGCAATAGCAAAGAAATATATAGCTGTAACATGGAAATATGATGATATTGTGAGGTTGAATAGATGGCAAATGGAATTATTAAATTTTCTATCCTTAGAGAGAATAATGTATAATTTACAAAATCAACCCAAAAATTTTGATAAGATTCGGAAACCCTACATGGATTTTATTGCTACGATTTTGCCTGCAGCATCCACAACGTCCCCATCCAACCTGCCCTGACAAGTATCAATTATTTAAAATATATAAGTTTATTAGACAGGCTTTTCTTTTTCTTTTTTTTCCTACTTTTTGTGGAGGGAGGGTGGGTGGGGTGGGAGAAAATATATAATAACTATTACTTTTGTGTCATAGTTTTTGTTATTGTTATATTATGGATAAATACTGTATACGTTTTGATGCAAATGGAAAATAAAATTTATATTAAAAAAAAGATTTTATCTTAAGTGTCAGCTCGTAGGTTAGAAAATATTGTACCATCAATAATTAATTCAGATCAAACAGGTTTTATTAAAAATCATTACTATCATTATAATATATATCCTGTACTGAATACAATATATCTATCTTCTACCCATATGGCAGAATGTGTGCTTTCAATAGATGCTGAAAAAGCATTTGATCAGGTAGAATGGAATTATTTATTTGCTACTTTAGAGAAATTTGATTTTGGTCCAGATTTTATCAATTGGATTAAATTATTATATTTACATCCTATGTGTTCAATTCATATAATTTTCAACAATCATGATGGGTATAGATAAATGCAAGCAGAGTTTTTTCCACTGAGGTTTGGAAATAAAAATTAGAGGACATGGGTTAAGGCTAAAATGGGAAAAAATGTTTTAAAAGAACATTAGGGGAGAACTTCTTCACACATAAAATGGTGGGATTGTGGAATGAACTGCCAGCTGAATTGGTAAAATGCAGGCTTAATTTTGACATTTAAGAAAAATTTGGATAGGTTCATGGTTGAGGGGTATATAGAGGGATATGGTCTGAATGCAAGTCAGTGGGTCTTGGCAAGATAATAGTTTGGCACGGTCTAGAAAAGCTGAATGGCCTGTTTCTGAGCTGTAGTGTTCTATGGGTCTATAGGAAGAGAAAGATGTACTCAAAGGGGAATGCGGAGATAGATAAAAGCAGCTGCAAATTAAAAATTGATTGAATGATGTTTGAAATTTCACATAAAGCCAATTTATGTGTTTTTCAATAGAAATAATTATCTCGGCTGCACCATTTCATCAGATGCAAGGATCGACAATGAGATAGACAACAGACTCGCCAAGGCAAATAGCGCCTTTGGAAGACTACACAAAAGAGTCTGGAAAAACAACCAACTGAAAAACCTCACAAAGATAAGCGTATACAGAGCCGTTGTCATACCCACACTCCTGTTCGGCTCCGAATCATGGGTCCTCTACCGGCATCACCTACGGCTCCTAGAACGCTTCCACCAGCGTTGTCTCCGCTCCATCCTCAACATCCATTGGAGCGCTTTCATCCCTAACGTTGAAGTACTCGAGATGGCAGAGGTCGACAGCATCGAGTCCACGCTGCTGAAGATCCAGCTGCGCTGGATGGGTCACGTCTCCAGAATGGAGGACCATCGCCTTCCCAAGATCGTGTTATATGGCGAGCTCTCCACTGGCCACCGTGACAGAGGTGCACCAAAGAAAAGGTACAAGGACTGCCTAAAGAAATCTCTTGGTGCCTGCCACATTGACCACCGCCAGTGGGCTGATATCGCCTCAAACCGTGCATCTTGGCGCCTCACAGTTTGGCGGGCAGCAACCTCCTTTGAAGAAGACCGCAGAGCCCACCTCACTGACAAAAGGCAAAGGAGGAAAAACCCAACACCCAACCCCAACCAACCAATTTTCCCCTGCAGCCGCTGCAACCGTGTCTGCCTGTCCCGCATCGGACTTGTCAGCCACAAACAAGCCTGCAGCTGACGTGGACTTTTACCCCCTCCTTAAATCTTCGTCCGCGAAGCCAAGCCAAAGAAAGAATTCTGGAATTAATTTTAACTCTTGACACCAAACAGAAATCAAGAAAATAGGTTGATTAAATTATCTTGGTGACTTTTCTGCTGCTCCTTCATCTGAATCACATCAACTTTAAATTTAAACTGCTCTTCAAACCAGGTGGTAAAGATGTTGAATCATACAAATTTATTTCCAAAATTACCATCAGTTCCTGATGAAGATTTGTACTGCAACTTAAATCACCCTATTTTTCCTGTCATTGTAAAACTAAAAGTAAAGTAGAGGGAAGCAGAACAAGTCAATCAAGTAAGTGTTTGTTTTGTTGAACTCAGAGAGCAGGAGTAGAGTGCCAGATACAGATAGAAAACCTAGATCTTCCTTAAAGTGGCTGCCTAGATAGTCAGTCAACAAAGCTAAACATAATCTGCTGGAGGACTCTTCGGGTTGGACAGCATCATTGGGAGAAAAAGAATGGTCAATGTTACAAGAAAAAAAAACACATTGAGACTTTTATCAATACTATTTTTACAAACATATGCAGCCAAATATAACCAGAAGTGTAAATAATTCTTCAACCTCAAAGTTATAGGACACAAGTTCCTGCAAGCTATTTTTCTTTCTTTATTGGTCAGGTCTCTCTCCTTATCTTATTAATTATGCATGATCTGAAATTATCTCAATAAGCCAAAATTTTCCTTCTATGCAACATTAAAAGAAAGAGATTTGAAAATTTACACAGCCATTATGACATCCCTCCCATTTTCATTGTAGTCAAAAAATATGAACAGGACATTTGGAGCTGGGTTTCTATATGTCTCATGGCTTTCATGAAAGGTAATGGGCAACATTTTTCATACCATGCTTATAATCACTTACAAATCTTCTGGCAAAGCAAGTGTGGTTGGAACAAAGTTCTTTTGCAAGGTCTCTTATGCAAATCACCTCACCAAAGGGTTCATCCAATGAATCCATAGTGCAATAGGGGGTCATACTGGACAGAAATAGGTTGCTCAGACACTCAATCTATGCAAACCTAATAAATGGGTTTGGATAGATCAGTCATTCTCAATGGGAGCCAAGTGGCAGGCCTGTGGACCACAACACATTTTGGGGGGAGTGGGGGAGGGGGCAGGGTCTGAAATGATCAAATATTTTTTTTCTGTTTTTATGTAGTTGATAGGAGAGAAGAACAGAAGAAACCAACTAAATTTGACTGCTTCACAGGGAAGGGGTTCATAATTTTGAGCAGAGTTTTAATAAGGCTATAGCCAAATAAATTTTTTATTGAGAATGGCTGGGTTAAGATTGTTCCTATTTATACTAGCACTTTGTCAGTAGTTAACTATCTCTTCAATGCATTATTGCCTGAACAATTAACTCATCCTTTTCCTCATGTTTTTCTTGCACATTAACTAAATTTTCAAATAATGACGTATATCTTTCCAGAAGTAAAAACTAAATTTTTTCAACTGTATTTGCAGTGCAACAGCTGGGTGATGTGCAACAGATGGTTTTGCCAAGAACAACAGAAATGACAGCACTGCAGTAGCTAAAGTTTTTCCTCAATTCATTCTACAGCAACAATTTCATTTTCTTTCACTTGTTGTGAATACCCTTTGCTTTTGTCCCATTTCTGCCATTACTTTCACTCATGGAATGTTTCAGCCCTATGGGCCACTGACTTTAGCACACCATAGACAAATCGGATTGGTCATCGACATGCACATTTTGACAGCCATTTCTAAAGACTATTTAGCTAATCATACCACCATTGTATGCCCTGTTCAGGAAGGTCACAGATGCTCTTTGAAAGGAGATTTGGAATTCTAACCACTTGCAGCTCAATATATAGTTGGCATTAGTTTCATTGCTTTTGGTTGTTTGCAAATCATGCGATAGTTTACATCTGATGGAACCTTGGAAGTCACGTGGAAAGTTTAGCAAGAGAAATCTTCTTTAACTTTCCAGCATCCTCTTATGCACACTGTGACAGCACTAAAACCCAAGTGTGCAAAACTAGCTGCTGAAAGAGTGACCACAAATTGGTTCACCAACACATAAATTGTTCATCTGTCACTATACTGTGATGAATTATCAAGTAGTTAAATCAATTAGAAACCTCACTTAAAATATAAAATTGACCGACTGATAGACAAATTTGCAAATAGAAACAAGACCAAATGACCTCCGAAAGAGTAGCTTTCTATCAGATTGTAGCCCGTACTACTTTGTTCAATACAATTGATTACCCAGTTCCTTCAGTAAATAAAAAGCTTTATTACAGTTATTTGACAGTATTTTAAACATAAACATGATATTTAAATGATGTATTATTAATTTTGAAGATTGAATCAAAATCTTGAAAAAGCATAAAATCTAATATGCCTCCAGTATGTTTTTAAAGTATTTCTAAATTCTTTTTTTTTTGTATTTAAATCCTTTATTTACAACACACAAAATTTATAACCTTCTTTATTGCTCTATGAAAAATCTTTAAGTGATGTTCTAAGTGGTTGATTCTTAATAACAAAATATTCAGTATAAAAGTTAATGTGGCTTAACAATCTTTAACGTTGTTCAATGATATTCAACATCAAAACTATGTTTAATGATCTTTAATGTTCTTTTAGAATGCTTAATGCATCGTTAACACTTAAAGATTGCTTAAACGTTGTTCAATGTTATTAAATGGTCAACATGAATTGTCAACACCTAACTTGCACTCCACTGATCTCCAACTGACCACTCGCATGGGGGAACCTATATTTAAACTCCCACCTGTGTGTGCTCTTTGTGCACACGCTGGCCCCAGCTCCAACGGTTCTCTGCCGGGGCCGAGCCAACAGCATATGCGCAACCATACATCTCTGGCACCGCAAATGGTGCCGGCCTTGCCAGCACCCACACGTGCAAGCAGTAATCAACATGGCCGCACGTGGCCTACTAACCTCCACCCATGGGATGCTGCCCAACTACAGGTAAGGAGTGAGCCTTTGGCTCTTAGGCTGGCCCCTAATTATCATAATAAGACTCTATGGGTTATAATGATAATAAATACTATCATTAAAAAAACACTAAATATATCAATATAATAAACAATTAACTATGTAACATTCAAATGTTACATATGTCTTCTTTTATCATCTCCCCGCCCCCCCCCCCCCTCAAATTTGAACAAAGTACAAATTCAAAATTCCAGCAAAATACAGTCAGTTTGTACTTTTTAAAGGTTGGTCTACTGTAGAATCCATGAGCCAAAACATTGACCAGCAAACCTCAGATCTTCCTTGGACAGAATAGACACAGCTTTCCTTTGGAGTTTAACATGAGTTATGTCTTCAGCATGTCCTTTAAATTTCTTCCATTTTCCAGAATTCTGCTGCATTTCGAAATTCTAAAGGAAAGTTTTCAAGAGAAAGGGTAATTTGAAAATATGCAACAGAACTGAATTAATGAAGGCTTTAAAAGTTTCAAAGTTCCCAAAATATTTTAAAAATGTTAAAATATATTTTCAAGAAGTAGATTCTCTATGAATTATTGTCTTGGGAGTGATAGTATAAAGCAATGTCAGACAAGTTGCTCATTATTTCCATTGTTTTTCATTGTCTGCATATAGAGCAGTCTATTAAACACACCCATGTGGCCCCCGTATTAAAGTTACCCTCCCACTATACTGCTTATTCCTTATTTTCAAATCCATAACGCTGATCTATTTATATTCCTCAATTATTGGCACTAAAAGATTCATGAAAATGTTGCTGGGACTGGAAGGTTTGAGTTATAAGGAGAGACAGAATAGGTTAACGACCTTTATCCTTGGGCAGAGGCGGCTGTGGGGTTACCTTACAGAAGTATATAAAATCATGAGCGACATAGATAAGATCTTAGACTTATTCCAAAGGTTGGAAATCTAGCAGGTGTGGGTTTAACGTGAGAGTGGAAAGATTTAAAAGGGTCCTGTGGAGCTACTTTCTCAGAGACAGAGAGAGGAGCAGATAAATGGATTGAGCTGCCTGAGGAAGCTGTAGAGGCAGATACAATTATGACATTTTGGCAAAGACTTGAATAAGAAAATTTGGAGGGATATAGCCCAAAAGCAGTCAGATGGAAGTAGCTCAGACAGATAACTTGGTCAACATGGATTAGTTGGGCTGAATGGTCTGTTTCAAATCTGTAAGGCTTAGAGGTTTACATTGGTTTACATTCATTTAATATTTGAGCCAGAGGAGTCCTGCTCAAGGATGTCTATGCAAAGTGAACAATAGGCAAAAATATGTATTTCATGTAATATTCAATATTACATTAACATCTCGAAGAGAAACCATAGTTCCTTAAAGACAGCAGGAGTGCAGTACATGGATCCCACCAATTTAGTATTTATTTATTCAAACATAAATGCAGCTCTATTCTTACTGAAATTGTAACTTATTACAAGAGTGTAAGAATGCATGGAATAACAACATTCTCAGATTTCCACAAAGAAAAAGGTGAGGCATCCTTTGCAGGATCTGTCCCAAAACTTTTACTCCTGACATGGAATCATCAAAAGGGAATACATGTTTAATCAATCCCAGAAATATACGATATATTTTGGTTTATAAGTCGAATCGTGAAACCTTAAAAGTTTCTCAAAAGGTGTGGTTGACTTATACACTGAATATACTTTTATGACCTTAAATTTACCAAAAAAATACAGATTGACGTTGATTCAGCATACAAGTCAATGCTGGAAGCACCTCCCCAATGCTAGCGCTGCTGCTCCCCAACACCTCCCCACTGCTGGGTGCCACCAAAACCGCTCCTACCTGGGACCTTGAAGTCATTGTCACCACTGCTGCCTCATAGGCCAAAGTTCTTGCTCCCACCAGGAGCACGATGTCGCCGCTTCAACTCCATGAGCCATACTTAATTTATAGCTTTATTAATTGTTATTGGGGTGTTTTAAAAAATTTGGGTTGTTCCTGGGAGGCTTAGACAGCCTGAAATAAGGGGGTCGACTTGTACGCCAGATATAATATGAAATCATTAAAATTAGGCAAAGAAAGGAGGTCAACTTAACTGCTGGTCGACCTATACACCAAAATATATGGTAAGATGCATCATGCAAGAATATTTGCTTTTCTCTGTCAATGTTAATGCTTACAACTTGGTCTTAAAATAGAAATGGCAACATCTAGGATAGTGCGATTCAGATCATTGTCAAAAGAAAGTGGAGTTGATAGTCAATATCCATGGAACTCTACTGATCTATACAAACATTTTAAATCTTTGTAACTATTGAATGACATGGATAAGAAACAACTTAAATAACCATCAATTAGATTAAGATAAATATTACAAGATCATTTTGTTACAAAAATAAATCCTTTCATTTTTCTCTTCTTTCAAACCACAATTTCTCAAATACATTATAGAAAATACATCTCAAGCATTTCAGTGCAGAAGTATCTCCAACAAATAAATCCCTATTACATTATTCAAAGAACTGTTATCACATGAAAGGCAAAAACCTCCTATTGCAGCCAACATTTTGCACTCTATGAGTGTCTTTTAAGTGAAATAAAAGAGTAAAATTGTTTCTTCTTTCAACTGAACTGAAATAACAATACAACCTGTCAGTGTCAAAATTGCTAAGTATTATATCTAGTTCTTTAACTGAGAACTATATCTAGTTCTTTAACTGAGAACTAAATGAGATCATGTAAAAGCAGACATCATTCACTTGACAGAAGCTGGCTACAAATTTTCAAAACTATTTATTCTTGATCATAATTTTCTTGCTTGTTTCAAGCAGATCATACCTGAGCTGCTAATCCATTATAAGTAGATTAAATTTATCACCTAAAAATACCAGTGATGGAAATTTAAAATCTTTTCTAATATCTGCTAGCTGGAGTTTACACCAATAAAGCTTCTATTATGTTTCTAGATTTTGCAGACTAGCTAATGGAGATACATTGTGAGAAATAATGTACCATTAATTTCCAGTGTAAAGAATATACTGTATGGGCCTAAGCTTTTTAATCATCTTGGTTCTATGCATGATCAATAACTTTTCTTTCCATCCACAGAATAACAACTGGGTGCAGAAGGATCCAGTACATGGGTTATTCATATTTTGCTTTAATTAAACTTTGGCAGACATAACAGTTGGGGTCAAATAGCCCTTCTAAATCAATGTTATTTGGCCATTTTGGACCAATTTAAAAAGTGCTACAGTTTTTTCAGGATATAACAGTTTTATTAAATGCTGTTTCTGGATGAAGATTTGGTGTACTCAAAATTTGGAGATGGAAATCCTTGGGAAACATCTGCAGGACTAAGACATCTTCTCTTGATTTCTCATTTCTTTTTATGTGCTGTGATTTATTCATATATTCTTCTATGACAGTTGCAAACAGTTTTGAACACTAATTCAGCATTCAGTATACCAATCTTCAAAACATTTTCTGAACCTTGTATCTCCCCTTAGGATGAAAACTTGACTTGCTTCCACTCAAATTCTATGGGGTCAAGAAAGGTTTATGCAAAACTGCAGACTCAGCTGAAGGTGAGATAGGAAGAGCTTGACAGGGCTGGCGGTTGTGCACCTTAGGAGGTGGTGTCTCCATCCACTGTTCCTGCTGCGTTTTCATCCTTGATGCCATTCTAGATGCCCCCTTTCCATTTTGAGCAGCCACGGGGCACAAGTGAATCAGGATATTACATTTTGAAATCATTCATGAAACATTACGTCTATCCTCCTGGCAATTTCTTGCCACGGTGGAGGACTGGGCCTGTTTATTGTATCAGCGAGGTAATTTCAGCATGAATATATTTTTCCTCGCCCTTCTAAAGATGCTAACACCATAATTATATGTTCAAAATAAAATTTACATCTTTCAAATGCATTTATTTTGTGCAATAAAAATGCATAATTAGACTTCACTTGGTTATCACTAAATTAATTTGGAATTTGGAACACAGGCCAGCAGGTGGTGCCCAACTGATCAATGCTCATAGCTTCAAGATCCTGCAAACTTCCAAGAATGTGGAAAATTACTAAGATGAGCGTGCTTGTCTCAACTCTGTCTTGCACACACTCCTGGCAGAGGCATTAAATTCTTTCAGACCTATGCTGTGTACATAAGCCATAGCTGGCATAATAAGGAAAGGACCAGTGCAGAATATATCAGATCTAGTAGCTTAGGATGAATGAGCTTCATCCTGGTCCTACACAATGTTCTCTGCGAATATTTCTAAGAAACCAGAAAATTAATAGGAGAACAGCCAACCCTGGTTGGCCCTAGATACTAAAGGTTAACATGACATGAATGCTAATTCATTGCAGTCAAGTCTGGCCTGGAATCTGGCACAGCCTTAGGCTATAACAACTTTACTTTGCACTCCAAAACCACTGAGGCATAAGTGCCCATTCTTTGTGAGTTCACTTCATTAATGGATCATATAATAGGGAAATTTGCAAAAGATCTTGTATGTATACAGAGATTGTAAGAATCCCTGGAAAGGATCTACTACAGGTGTTGAACTGTTATTCAATGTCTTTATTTTCTTTCTACTTCATATTTATGTTTCTTTAGTATTATCTCCCTAAAGTGTAGAACATTCTCAAAATTGCTCAAGCAGGTTTCCAACAATATTAAAGCAGATGTTATTGGGTACTTATGCCAGCAACATTTCATTGAAGGGAGTCTAATCAGACGCTGTTTTAATTGAACAGTGTAGCATCATTTTGTACATTGGGCTGCTCATAAAGTTAGTATGAGGCCTACTTGAATAGGCCACTGATGCTATTCAACTGTTCCACTCTGTAAGACATACATCCTCATGTATAAGTTGAAAATGAGGTGGAAAAGTTAGGCTAACAAACAGTTTGGGGGTATCTGTTCTTGTTCTGAGCCATATGAAGCACCAAGTTGATCTATCTCCACTTCCTCTTGACATCCCAGGAATTACTGAAGTCTTCAACCATTTTTGTTCAGAGTGAAACATTAATGTCTGCAGATGCTGTGACTGTAGTAAAAACACACTGAAATATTGGAGATATTCAGCTGGTCTTCTCAGCATCTATAGGAGACAAAGATATATTGTCGAAGTTTTGAGCCTGAGCCCTTCTGTGTGAAAGGAGACGGGGAACGGAGAGATGATGGGGGGAAGAAGGGGAGATGGTTTAATTAAAGCCAGATAAGTCGATATTAATGCCATCTGGTTGGAGGGTGACCATTCAGAAGATGAGGTGTTTTTCCTCTAATTTACGGGTTGTCTCATTCTGGCAGTGCATGAGACCATGGACAGACATACTGGCAAGTGTATGGGATGGAGAATTGAAATGGGTGGCTACTGGGAGATGAACGCAGACAGACCCGAGGTCCTCAACAAAGCGATTTCCCAGTGTGTATCCAGTCTCTCCAATGTAAAGGAGACCACAATGGGAGCACTGGATGCAGTAGATGACCCCTGCAGGTTCACAGTGAAATGTTGCTTCACTTGGAAGAACTGTTTAGTGCCCCAAATAGTGATGAGGGAGGGGTTGTGGGTGCAAGTGGAGCAGCTCCTGTGGACACAAGGGTAGGTCTCAAGGGTTAGCGTTATGGTTAGTGTTAAGGTTGTGTGTCCAGGATAAATCACTACTTAAGTGGACTCAAGGAAATTGGTGCACTCTACTCTCTCTAGTACAAAGGTATTGATGGGTAGTGGAGGGTTGTCATTCCTTGTACCCTTGAAATTTGCAATCATCTCTACTTTATCCACATTGAGACTCATGTTGTTATTCTCACACCACAATATGAGATTTTCCACCTCTTCTCTGTAGTGCAACTCATCACTGTCGTTGATTAGGCCCACTACTGTCATGTCATTTACAAACTTGATGATTCTGTTGGAGCTGCATCTGGGGATGCAGTCGTGGGTCAGTAGCATAAACTAGGGTGGGCTTAGCACACCACTGTGAGGTTCACCTGTGTTCAGCGTGATGGTGCTCGATGTTCTGCTACTGACCTGGACTCTGGTCGTTCTGTTAGGAAGTCCAGAATCCAGTAACAGAGAGGGATGTTGAATCCCAGTGAGGACAGCCTCTGAGTCTTACATTGCACAAAGCAAGATGATTGTGGTGAATGTAAGTCAATCATCCCAACTATAGATCACCTCTGCAGAGTTCTTCAGCACCAAGAATCGTCAGCTGCTTCACCAATGACCTTCTTCCTTTACAGATGATACAGTATATTATTCCATTTACAAATAAAATATACACCAAAACATTAACAGTCAATGGAAATTCAAAATATCACCTGCTGGAAATCAGAAATAAAAATGGAAAATGCTGGAAATACACAGCTGGCCAGGAAGCATCTGTAAAAAGAGAAGTTCATATTTCAATACTCAGATCCTTTCTCAGAACTTTGAAAGTAAAAACAAGTAAGGTTTCACTTTAACTGGCGTGTAAAATGGGGTTAACCCAGCAATTTCCCTGGTTAACATCCCAGTTGCGCAGCAGTTAGAAAGGGTCCGACCTGGTCAACCCCATCGGAATCCAATCGGGTCGCTGTCCTATCTCAAAGGTAGTCAGGGAACCCAGTTAAACTTACTTAGGTTGCATCCATGGGTGATTTGAACAGGAAAATGGCCTTTTATTCTGGTGATGTCAGTACTTGTGTGTGTATCACCAGGCAGCCAGCATCTGAACATCCAGCAGTACTTCTGGTGAGTACGTGACATGTCATTGCAAGGGCATGATCCCCTTAAATTGCTGGATTGGTGATTTAATTGGTCGATCCCCCTGCAATTTAAAAGATGCTTCCAGCACCTTTGCCCCAGTAATCGCACCTGGGTCCCAGGAGGGTTATCCAGGTGCTGCAATTTAAAAGGGGCTAATATCAGAAAAAGTGGGGAAGAGATGTTTAAACAAAGGTCGTATCTCTGATATGATGGAACAAATTGAATTAATGTAGCAGTTAGAATTAGATTATGTTTTTTTCCTTCTTTTATGTGTTTTTTCTTGTCACTGAATTATTCAACAACGTACACCTAGATTTAAACAGGAAAGTCTGCACACCATGTGATTGCAGTGCCATACACAAAAGTGCTGGAGAAACTCAACAGCAACTAGAGAGAAAAAAGGGTAGCCAGTGTTTGGGGCCTGAGGCCTTTGTGAAGGTCAAAAAGCTGCAGGCATCTTAATAAAAAGGTGGAAGAATGGGCACAGGGAGGTGTAAGAGGCTAACAGGTAAAAGGTCCTGGGTAGATACGGGTGGAAGGGTAGAAGAGAAAAAAGGCTGAGAAGTGATAGGGGAAGGAGGTAAATCTTTGAATGGGGAGGAAAGGGAGGGAAGGGAGTGGGGATGTGAAGGAAAGGGGACAGAGATAGAGAAAGAAAGAGACATGGGGAGGAGGTTTAACAGAAACTGGAGAAGTTGATGTTCATACTGTTTGGTTGGAGAGGGCGCAGATGAAATAATAGGTGTTGTTCCTTCAATTTGCAGATAGCCTCCATTTGGTAGTGCATGATGTCATGAGATAGACATGTTGGTATGGGAATGGTGTATGGAATTGAAGTGGTTGGCTCCAGGGAGATCTCTGTCTTTGATGTGGACAGAGAGAAAGTGTTTGATGAAAAGATCTCCCAGTGTCCATCAGGTCTCTTGAATGTAGAGAAGGCCACAATGGAAGCATCAGATGGAGTAGATGACCCATACACTTTGATGGTATTTTGACCATGAAAAACAAGCTCAAGCTAAATGGGGGACATTTTGAAAATAAATTTACAGATATGGATTTTCCACAAGATCTGGAGTTGTACCTTTGGAAATAGGAGTTTTAGACAGTCCAAATATCAAACTCAGTTCATGAATGTCATCTTGGCGGTAGCCAGGAAGTGAATAACAGTTACATGTAAGTCCATCTCCCAATTAAATACTACATGATGGAATATGGAAATGCAAAATTGCGTTCCCTTGGAGAAAATCACTTACAATCTAAGGGGGAAACATGACACATTCGTTAAAGTATGGCAGCCATATCTGAAATACATAGATTGACTAGCTCCCCTCCCTGTGAAATATGGATATTATAAAAACTGCCTTTTAGGGAAAGGAGTGGAGATAAGGAAATGTAACATGGCACAGCTGACATGCGTGTTTTCTTTTTAGTCATTTTTTTTAGTTTGTTTTATTTTAGTCTGGTTTTTCTTTTATTTTTTTAAATTTATTACTTACTTGGGTTATTTCATTAATTAGTTCATTCCTTTTTTTGGTTTTTGTTGCGGGCTCTGAACCCCACTTCTATTTATTGGTATTTGTATAATGTATAATCTGGAAATGTGCTTGGGGATAAGTGGGGGGGGGGGGAGTAAACAAAATACAGAATCTGTGTGTTCTATGAACGTTGAAAAAGATTGTATTGATTGTTGGAATTACTTTGAGTCTGTAAAAATTCAAAATAGAATATTATAAAAAAGAACATGCTCAAGTTTCAACACGGGTGGGCTTAGGACACCAATCAGCGAAGAATAATTCATTACTAAATAATAAGAAGACAGTCACTCAATGTGTTAAATTAAAAATTATGACTCAAAATTCTAAAAATAAAATTACTTAAGAATTTACAAAAGTGTTTTAGTTCTTAGTTCTTGGGTGAGAAATAAGCAGACAATTCCTTCCCCACTAAAAAAAAAAGGAAAATAGACAAAATTTGCCATTGAACTCAATTCTGCAACTTTGTTGTTAATCTAACATTAAAGGAATAGTGGTGTGATGGAACGCAGTACTGCAGGCATAACCTTGCTCGGCTGGGCAGGCTGTCCTGCCTTTTGTACCCCTTCCCTGTAAGATCCCCAATAAAGTCTCCTCCCTCAAACCTGCCTTGGATGTACACCAGCAGCATGTAGAGGCATGCCAAGGTTTTCTGATTTGTAAAGCCTTTGACTTCTTGCTTCGTGTCTGCAAGTTGTCATTGATTATGCCACAATTTACTAATCAGAATTTTAATTGCCATGGACAAGGCAATTAGACTGGAGAAGCTGGAAACTAATCCAAAGGAAGCAGAAGCCTCCATCAGGTTTGACATGTGGCTACATTGCACAAAAGCCTACATGAGGTACCACAAGATCAAAGCTGATGGTGATCAATATGACCTGCTCTTCACAGTGGTGGGCCACCGAGCATACCAAATAATCTGTGAGTGTGAAGGGTGCGACTCGGCAATGGCACTACTGCAACAGCAATTCGGAGTCATGATGAATGCTACGTATGCCCAATAACAACTGGGCACCGACGCCAGGGCCATGGTGAGTCAGTCGATGATTTTGTAAAGGCCAAGCGGGAGCTGGGGTGAGCATGCAGGTGCCGGGATGTCAATGCAGTGACCTACCAGGAGGAGCTCATTTGCAATGGACTAGTTGCAAGCTTCCACTCCCATCACAGAATGGAGTGACTCCTGGAGAAGAGTGATTGGTCCCTTCAGGAAGTTGTGCAGATGACCTGATTGCTGGAAACTGCCCAAAAGAACGTGGAAGCCGACTCAGCAGGCCACGCAGCCACCAAGTGGGGAGAACGGGCAATGCTATCTTGAGACTCAGGGTCCCTGACTGCCACTCCCACCACCGAGCACACGAGGTGCAACTATTATAGCCAAAGCAAACACCCATGGAAGTACTGTCCAGCCATTAGCGCGACCTGCTCAAACTTCCAGATGAAGGGGCACTACACAAAGGTATACCACTGAAAACCCCACTCTTGCAGTGCTGCATGCAGACCACGCACCACTTCACCATGTTGGGCCAACCCACTTCTCGCGTCTTTTCCGATGGCCAAGAACCAAACATCCAGAACAGGCATGCAATGACATGGGGTAACATCACATCTGGCTTCACTTCCAGACTCCACCATGTGGGATCATTGGGGGCAGCCTTCTTTGCGATCTCCCAGATGGTCATTTTGGTGGCAGCCATCCCAATGATATATCAGCAACAACACGAAGATGGCCTCCATCTTGCTAGACCAGAACAGACAACACCATCTGAGGCTGATAATTGATGGACATTGAAGTAAACGGCCACACCATGGACTGCCTGTTCGACATGGGAAACACAGAGAGTTTCATACACTTGGGCACAGCCCAACATTATTCCCTGACTATGTACCTTGCGAAGTGCAGGTTAGTGCTAGCCTCTACATCTCTCTCTGCAGAAATCCGCAGGTGTGGCACCTTGACTCTTACTGTGAGGGGCATGAAATATGAAAACTTCAATGCAGGTGATGCCCCATCTCTGCACACCTATCATACTGGGGTTGGATTTCCAGTGCCACCTTAAGGGTGTGCTGATGAAGTTTGATGGACCCCACCTGTCCTGCCTCCATGGTCAGTAATAACCAGTTACAATCAGTTAATAACTATCTTCTTGAATAGGCCCAATCACACACCAGAATGCCAGGCAGGGCATCCAACCTGCGGATTGGCCACCCTCCGAGTCCCTCTGTCCCCTTTATTCCAAAACCTTACCCCAACTGCAAACTAGTTGCCACTAAGAGCAGGGAATACAACTCTGGGGATAGGGAATTCATAAAAATGGAAGTGGGGTGACTGCTGGGGGAGGGCATAGTAGAACCCAGTAATAGCCCCTGGAAGGCTCAAATGGTGGTAGTGAAGAGTGGGGAGAAGGACTGGATGGTCATCAATCACAGCCAGATTCACAGGTTCACCTTATTAGACTCCTACCCTCGCCCCCCACAGAGCCGATATAGTGAATGAGATCACCCATTTCAGGGTCTTCTCCACCATAGACCTCAAATTGGCCTATCACTTAAATCAGATTTGCCCATGAGACCGGCCTTACATGGCATTTGAGGCAAATGCCTGCCTCTACAACTTCCTGTGGGTCACATTTGGCCTCACGAACAGGGTGTCAGTGTTCGAAAGGGAGATGGATCACATGGTGGATGACAACAAACTAAAAGCTACTTATCCCTATTTGGATAATGTCACCATCTGTAGCCGGACCCTGGAGGAACATGACATGAACCTGCAGAGGTTGCTGGCCACTGCAAAATTCTTCAACTTCACATACAATTAGAAAAATGAATGTTTAGGACCAAAAATAGATTGGCAATCCTGGGGTACTTGATGGAACATGGTGTCATTGCCCCCAATCTCGAGTGCATGCAGCCCCTTCTGGAACTACCTCTGAAAACAGAAGCCCAAGACTTTAAAAAGGTGCCTGGGTTTCCTCCCATACTATGCCAAGTGGATAAGTGGATACCCAACTATGCCGACAAGCTCAATGAACCACCCGATCCCCTGTTCAAGGGAACCTGCGCCAGGGTGCAAGTAGATTGCCTCCAAGCCCTCCACAATAGCCTCTGCCACCCGGGGTCACTAGGCTCTACCATTTTGTGAGGGCACGTAACCTCCCCTTTGCAGTAGAGGTGGTCAAGGAGCTTACTTGCAATTGCTCGGTCTGCGCAGAATGGAAGCTGCATTTTTACCAACCAGAGACAGCCCAGCTCATCAAGGCCACTCGCCCCTTTGAATATCTCAGAATGGAATTCAAGAGGCCCCTCCCATCCATGAATAAGAATGCGTACTTCCTGAATATTGTGGACGAGTACTCATGTTTCCCAATTTCCATCCCCTGCCCCGACATGACTACATCCACAGTCATTAAAGCACTCCACACCATCTTCACCCTGTTCGGATACCCCAGTTACGTTCACACTAATTGGGGGGTCCTCATTTATGAATGAGGAATTTATGGCAATATTTCCTTTCCAAGGGCATAGCCACAAGTAGAACTACCAGCTACAATCCCCACTGGAGCGGGCAGTTGGAAAGGGAGAATGGCATGATCTGGAAGGCCCTCAAGTCGAAAGGGATGACCATCTCCCAGAGGCAAGAAGTCTTTCCAGAAGCACTGCATGCCACCAGTTTCCTACTTTGCACTGCAACTAATGCTACCCCACGTGAAAAATTGTTCTCCTTCCCTCGGAGATCGGCGTCGGGAAACGTGCTACCAGTCTGGCTGACGACCCCAGGGCCAGTGCTTTTTCGGAAGCATGTTAGGACCCAGGCAGACCCAATGGTCAAGGAAGTGCACCTTCTGAATGCTAACCCTCAGTATGCTCTGGTAAGGTACCCAGACAGATGGGATGACACAGTGTCCATCCGGGACCTGACTCGATCTAGGGCTCTGGCATGGGAGGTATCACCCTGACAAGCAGAAAAGTGATCCCACCACCACCACAGCCCCTTGGGCTGCCCCCCATAAACAAATTCCCCACACCTGCAGAACCTGTACACACAGACATCAGTTCAGCCCTCTAACACTCAGCCTGGCGAACAAGCCACCATTCCCAGGATCCGACGGCACAGCTGGATCGGCAGAACCTATGAATTGTTATGGACTACATGACCAGTGCCGATGGACATTTCCCCATTCCATCCCGCCAGACTTCATCCAAAAAAGGAGGGGTGAATGTGGTGGAACATGGTACTGCAGGCATGACCTTGCTGGACTGGGCAGGCTGGCCTGCCTTCTGTACCTGAGCTCCTCCCCATAAGATCCCTAATAAAGGGTGAGAACCCTAGTCTCCTACTATGAGTCCGAGGTTTTCTGATTAATAAAGCCTTTGACTACTTGTTTCATGACTACGGGTGGTCATTGATCGTGCCACAAGTGGGAAATTAATCTTTCCAAAATTTAGCATAATTCCATGTCAAGCTTTAATTAACTAAGCCTGTTTGTTTGTTTACTTTCACTATTTCATTATTAGAGTTTTGTATTATCTGTACTTTGACAACAACCTTTCTCATTTGTTAATTGGCTTGATACTTTCTGGGATATGATTCAAGATGAGACTGATTGCTGCAGACTTGTCCCTTACTTGGGCCATTGCATGGATACTGCCTGTAGGAATTCAGGTAATTATTGCAGCTTGTAAATATGCTAAGGTGAATTGGAGGTCAATAAATTGCTTGTAGTTTCCAGGCTGCAGGTAAAAATACTCAACTAGTCTTTCTTTTAATAAAATGTGATATCTGGAGTGTGATGAATGTATGCCAGAGGCAAGACTTTTCCATAGTAATATCAATCCTTTCTTCTAACATCTTTTAAGTTTGAACATTTTCACTTACCTTTAGTCATTTTACTCCCTGCTTATACCATCCCAGTAGAAGTGGGGCTAAGTCATATTTAAATGTTTCGATCATATGAAAAAAATAGCTAGTAAGGTTGGGATCTAAAAACAGCATGGGAGTAATGCACCAACATAAATATCAATTCCTCAGATGGAAACCTTTGACACTTAAACCTTCAGAATATCCTAGAGAGAAATGTGCTTTCTCATCTTTAAAGTGTTAAAATCTTTGAAGGTCCAAACCACATCCAAGGCTTAGTCTTCAAAGCAGCGCCTGGATGCACTTGCAGATAAACAATTTTCACTTGGAAAAC